>NC_056450.1:33727485-33764985 GCF_018296145.1 Oncorhynchus tshawytscha | reverse complement strand
GGGATTGAGAGAGACGGGGATTGAGAGAGACGGGGGGATTGAGAGAGACGGGGGATTGAGAGAGACGGGGGATTGAGAGAGACGGGGGGAATTGAGAGAGAAGGGGGATTGAGAGAGACGAGGGATTGAGAGAGATGGGGGATTGAGAGAGACGGGGGATTGAGAGAGACGGGGGATTGAGAGAGATGGGGGATTGAGAGAGACGGGGTGATTGAGAGAGACGGGGGGATTGAGAGAGACGGGGGATTGAGAGAGACGGGGGGATTGAGAGAGACGGGGATTGAGAGAGACGGGGATTGAGAGAGACGGGGGAATTGAGAGAGACGGGGGATTGAGAGAGACGGGGGGATTGAGAGAGACGGGGGATTGAGAGAGACGGGGGATTGAGAGAGACGGGGGATTGAGAGAAGGGGGATTGAGAGAGACGAGGGATTGAGAGAGATGGGGGATTGAGAGAGACGGGGGGGATTGAGAGAGACGGGGGGATTGAGAGAGACGGGGGGATTGAGAGAGACGGGGGATTGAGAGAGACGGGGGGATTGAGAGAGATGGGGGATTGAGAGAGACGGGGGATTGAGAGAGACGGGGGATTGAGAGAGACGGGGGGATTGAGAGAGAGGGGGATTGAGAGAGATGGGGGATTGAGAGAGACGGGGGGATTGAGAGAGAAGGGGGATTGAGAGAGACGGGGGGATTGAGAGAGACGGGGGATTGAGAGAGACGGGGGGATTGAGAGAGACGGGGGATTGAGAGAGACGGGGATTGAGAGAGACGGGGATTGAGAGAGACGGGGATTGAGAGAGACGGGGGGATTGAGAGAGACGGGGGATTGAGAGAGACGGGGGATTGAGAGAGACGGGGGATTGAGAGAGACGGGGGATTGAGAGAGATGGGGGATTGAGAGAGATGGGGGATTGAGAGAGATGAGGGATTGAGAGAGATGGGGGATTGAGAGAGAAGGGGGATTGAGAGAGACGAGGGATTGAGAGAGACGGGGGGATTGAGAGAGACGGAGGGATTGAGAGAGAAGGGGGATTGAGAGAGACGGGGGATTGAGAGAGACGGGGGATTGAGAGAGAAGGGGGATTGAGAGAGACGGGGGGGGATTGAGAGAGACAAGGGGATTGAGAGAGACGGAGGGATTGAGAGAGACGAGGGGATTGAGAGAGACGAGGGGATTGAGAGAGACGAGGGGATTGAGAGAGACAAGGGGATTGAGAGAGAAAAAGAGGGTTGGAAGAAGAACTAGAGTTGAATGAAATATGTTGACCTAGCAGAGTGGTGATTGGTGTGGAGTGAACTAGTGTATTGGGGGAATTAGTGTTGTGTCTCCAACATAGGACTGTTTCATCCTGTCTCCAACATAGGACTGTTTCATCCTGTCTCCAACACAGGACTGTTTCATCCTGTCTCCAACATAGGACTGTTTCATCCTGTCTTCAACATAGGACTGTTTCATCCTGTCTCCAACATAGGACTGTTTCATCCTGTCTCCAACACAGGACTGTTTCATCCTGTCTCCAACACAGGACTGTTTCATCCTGTCTCCAACATAGGACTGTTTCATCCTGTCTCCAACATAGGACTGTTTCATCCTGTCTCCAACATAGGACTGTTTCATCCTGTCTCCAACACAGGACTGTTTCATCCTGTCTCCAACATAGGACTGTTTCATCCTGTCTTCAACATAGGACTGTTTCATCCTGTCTCCAACATAGGACTGTTTCATCCTGTCTCCAACACAGGACTGTTTCATCCTGTGTTTTAGCAGTTCCAGGAACAAAGCCTTGACTCCAGTCTGTTTTCTATCTTCTCTGGAAACTTAGATTCCTGCTATATGAAATATGATTAGGACATCAAGTCAAGGAGACCTGCTTCCTTCTCTCTATTGCATGCATTACCAGCTGAGAGCTGGCTCCCAAGGTGTGTGTGTGTGTGTGTGTGTGTGTGTGTGTGTGTGTGTGTGTGTGTGTGTGTGTGTGTGTGTGTGTGTGTGTGTGTGTGTGTGTGTGTGTGTGTGTGTACGTGTGTGTGTGTGTGTGTGTGTGTACGTGTGTGTGTGTGTGTGTGTGTGTGTGTGTGTGTGTGTGTGTGTGTGTGGGTGTTTTTGTCTATACATATAGCTGTGTGCTTGTGTGTCTGTATCAGGGCATTAGGTCGCATCTTCAAAGAAATCACTCCACCCCCCGATCCCCCTCTCACCCCCATGAGAATGCAGCATTTCTGGGATTGCATCGTACCGGAACCCCCTCCTCCCTTCCACAGTCTGGATAATGGGGGTGAGAAACTGTGTGTGTCAGTCTGCCTGGCCTCTTATCGTCCATCAGACTACCCTCAGATTCTCTTTCCAGATGGGGGTGAGATAGTCCCTCAGAGGCCCAAACCCCCACAGACCTCCAGAGCATGGAGGCCTCCCTGATCTACTACCTGATGGAGGTGCTTTAATGTGTGCTCGAGTTTCACCCGTCTCCCCTGCTTCGCTGGGCCTGTGGTAGTGTCAGGATGCAGGCACGTTCAGAGTGCTGGCCTGGTCTCTGGTTCTGGGTTTAGTTCTGGGTCAAGGTCTAGGCTCTGATACTCAGGCTTACTGCAGGATCATTTTAGTGATACACAAGTGGAGATTTAGGGTTCAAACACACACACACACACACACACACATACATTCACACAGAATCATGTCAACTAGCACTCACACAGAGAAACACATACACACTCACACACAGCTGGTTCATGGCAAAGCTCTGGACATCCCCCCTCAATATAAACACTGCCACTCATACTGTACATACAGAGATAGAGAGAGAGAGGGGGAGAGAGAGACTGAGATTCAGTGAAATAACAAGAACAGATAGAGGAGACTAGTGTAGGAGAGGAGACGAGTGTAGGAGAGGAGACGAGTGTAGGAGTGGAGACTAGTGTAGGTTAGTAGACTAGTGTAGAAGAGGAGACTAGTGTAGGTCAGTAGACTAGTGTAGGTCAGTAGACTAGTGTAGGAGAGGAGACTAGTATAGAAGAGGAGACTAGTGTAGGAGAGGAGACTAGTGTAGAAGAGTAGACTAGTGTATTAGAGGAGACTCGTGTAGAATAGTAGACTAGTGTATTAGAGGAGACTAGTGTAGAAGAGTAGACTAGTGTATTAGAGGAGACTAGTGTAGGTCAGTAGACTAGTGTAGGTCAGTATACTAGTGTAGGTCAGTAGACTAGTGTAGGAGAGGAGACTAGTGTAGGAGAGGAGACTAGTGTAGGACAGTAGACTAGTGTAGGTCAGTATACTAGTGTAGGTCAGTAGACTAGTGTAGGAGAGGAGACTAGTGTAGGAGAGGAGACTAGTGTAGAAGAGTAGACTAGTGTATTAGAGGAGACTCGTGTAGAATAGTAGACTAGTGTATTAGAGGAGACTAGTGTAGAAGAGTAGACTAGTGTATTAGAGGAGACTAGTGTAGGTCAGTAGACTAGTGTAGGACAGTAGACTAGTGTAGGAGAGTAGACTAGTGTAGGACAGTAGACTAGTGTAGGACAGTAGACTAGTGTAGGAGAGTAGACTAGTATAGGACAGTAGACTAGTTAAGGAAAGTAGACTAGTGTAGGACAGTAGACTAGTGTAGGAGAGTAGACTAGTGTAGGACAGTAGACTAGTGTAGGAGAGTAGACTAGTGTATTAGAGGAGACTAGTGTAGGTCAGTAGACTAGTGTAGGTTAGTAGACTAGTGTAGGTTAGTAGACTAGTGTAGGACAGTAGACTAGTGTAGGTCAGTATACTAGTGTAGGTCAGTAGACTAGTGTAGGAGAGGAGACTAGTGTAGGAGAGGAGACTAGTGTAGGACAGTAGACTAGTGTAGGTCAGTATACTAGTGTAGGTCAGTAGACTAGTGTAGGAGAGGAGACTAGTGTAGGAGAGGAGACTTGTGTAGAATAGTAGACTAGTGTATTAGAGGAGACTCGTGTAGAATAGTAGACTAGTGTATTAGAGGAGACTAGTGTAGAAGAGTAGACTAGTGTATTAGAGGAGACTAGTATAGGACAGTAGACTAGTATAGGACAGTAGACTAGTGTAGGAGAGTAGACTAGTATAGGAGAGTAGACTAGTGTAGGACAGTAGACTAGTGTAGGAGAGTAGACTAGTGTAGGACAGTAGACTAGTGTAGGAGAGTAGACTAGTATAGGACAGTAGACTAGTGTAGGAGAGTAGACTAGTATAGGACAGTAGACTAGTGTAGGAGAGGAGACTAGTGTAGGTCAGTAGACTAGTGTAGGACAGTAGACTAGTGTAGGACAGTAGACTAGTGTAGGACAGTAGACTAGTGTAGGAGAGTAGACTAGTATAGGACAGTAGACTAGTGTAGGAGAGTAGACTAGTGTAGGACAGTAGACTAGTGTAGGAGAGTAGACTAGTGTAGGACAGTAGACTAGTGTAGGAGAGTAGACTAGTGTATTAGATGAGACTAGTGTATTAGAGGAGACTAGTGTAGGTCAGTAGACTAGTGTAGGAGAGGAGACTAGTGTATAGAAGAGGAGACTAGTGTAGGAGAGTCTGACTAGTGTAGAAGAGTAGACTAGTGTATTAGAGGAGACTCGTGTAGAATAGTAGACTAGTGTAGAGGAGACTAGTGTAGAAGAGTAGACTAGTGTATTAGAGGAGACTAGTGTAGGTCAGAGACTAGTGTAGGTCAGTATACTAGTGTAGGTCAGTAGACTAGTGTAGGAGAGGAGACTAGTGTAGGAGAGGAGACTAGTGTAGGACAGTAGACTAGTGTAGGTCAGTATACTAGTGTAGGTCAGTAGACTAGTGTAGGAGAGGAGACTAGTGTAGGAGAGGAGACTAGTGTAGAAGAGTAGACTAGTGTATTAGAGGAGACTAGTGTAGAATAGTAGACTAGTGTAGGGAGACTAGTGTAGAAGAGTAGTGTATTAGAGGAGACTAGTGTAGGTCAGTAGACTAGTGTAGGACAGTAGACTAGTGTAGGAGAGTAGACTAGTGTAGGACAGTAGACTAGTGTAGGACAGTAGACTAGTGTAGGAGAGTAGACTAGTATAGGACAGTAGACTAGTTATGGAAAGTAGACTAGTGTAGGACAGTAGACTAGTGTAGGAGAGTAGACTAGTGTAGGACAGTAGACTAGTGTAGGAGAGTAGACTAGTGTATTAGAGGAGACTAGTGAGTAGACTAGTGTAGGTTAGTAGACTAGTGTAGGTTAGTAGACTAGTGTAGGACAGTAGACTAGTGTAGGTCAGTATACTAGTGTAGGTCAGTAGACTAGTGTAGGAGAGGAGACTAGTGTAGGAGAGGAGACTAGTGTAGGACAGTAGACTAGTGTAGGTCAGTATACTAGTGTAGGTCAGTAGACTAGTGTAGGAGAGGAGACTAGTGTAGGAGAGGAGACTTGTGTAGAATAGTAGACTAGTGTATTAGAGGAGACTAGTGTAGAAGAGTAGACTAGTGTATTAGAGGAGACTAGTGTAGGTCAGTAGACTAGTGTAGGACAGTAGACTAGTGTAGGAGAGTAGACTAGTGTAGGACAGTAGACTAGTGTAGGACAGTAGACTAGTGTAGGAGAGTAGACTAGTATAGGACAGTAGACTAGTGTAGGAGAGTAGACTAGTGTAGGACAGTAGACTAGTGTAGGAGAGTAGACTAGTGTAGGACAGTAGACTAGTGTAGGAGAGGAGACTAGTGTAGGTCAGTAGACTAGTGTAGGACAGTAGACTAGTGTAGGAGAGTAGACTAGTGTAGGACAGTAGACTAGTGTAGGAGAGTAGACTAGTATAGGACAGTAGACTAGTGTAGGAGAGTAGACTAGTGTAGGACAGTAGACTAGTGTAGGAGAGTAGACTAGTGTAGGACAGTAGACTAGTGTAGGAGAGTAGACTAGTGTATTAGATGAGACTAGTGTATTAGAGGAGACTAGTGTAGGTCAGTAGACTAGTGTAGGAGAGGAGACTAGTGTATTAGAGGAGACTAGTGTAGGTCTGTAGACTAGTGTTGGACAGTAGACTAGTGTAGGAGAGTAGACTAGTGTAGGACAGTAGACTAGTATAGGACAGTAGACTAGTGTAGGAGAGTAGACTAGTGTAGGACAGTAGACTAGTGTAGGATAGTAGACTTGTGTAGGAGAGTAGACTAGTGTAGGACAGTAGACTAGTGTAGGTCAGTAGACTAGTGTAGAAGAGTAGACTAGTGTATTAGAGGAGACTAGTGTAGGTCAGTAGACTAGTGTAGGAGAGGAGACTAGTGTATTAGAGGAGACTAGTGTAGGTCAGTAGACTAGTGTAGGACAGTAGACTAGTGTAGGAGAGTAGACTAGTGTAGGACAGTAGACTAGTATAGGACAGTAGACTAGTGTAGGAGAGTAGACTAGTGTAGGTTAGTAGACTAGTGTATGTCAGTAGACTAGTGTAGGAGGGTAGACTAGTATAGAAGAGGAGACTAATGTATTAGAGGAGACTACTGTAGGTCAGTAGACTAGTGTAGGACAGTAGACTAGTGTAGGAGAGTAGACTAGTGTAGAAGAGGAGACTAGTGTAGGTTAGTAGACTAGTGTAGGAGAGGAGACTAGTGTAGGTCAGTAGACTAGTGTAGGAGAGGAGACTAGTGTAGGTCAGTAGAATAGTGTAGGCCAGTAGACTAGTGTATGTCAGTAGACTAGTGTAGGAGAGTAGACTAGTATAGGACAGTAGACTAGTATAGGACAGTAGACTAGTGTAGGAGAGTAGACTAGTGTAGGAGAGTAGACTAGTGTAGGACAGTAGACTAGTGTAGGACAGTAGACTAGTGTAGGACAGTAGACTAGTGTAGGACAGTAGACTAGTGTAGGAGAGTAGACTAGTGTTGGACAGTAGACTAGTTTAGGACAGTAGCCTAGTGTAGGACAGTAGACTAGTTTTGGAGAGTAGACTAGTATAGGACAGTAGACTAGTATAGGACAGTAGACTAGTGTAGGAGAGGAGACTAGTGTTGGTCAGTAGACTAGTGTAGGAGAGTAGACTAGTGTAGAAGAGGAGACTGGTGTAGGTTAGTAGACTAGTGTAGTAGAGGAGACTAGTGTAGGTCAGTAGACTAGTGTAGGAGAGGAGACTAGTGTAGGTCAGTAGAATAGTGTAGGACAGTAGACTAGTGTAGGTCAGTAGACTAGTGTAGGAGAGTAGACTAGTATAGGTCAGTAGACTAGTGTAGGACAGTAGACTAGTGTAGGACAGTAGACTAGTGTAGGACAGTAGACTAGTGTAGGACAGTAACTAGTATTGGACAGTAGGCTAGTATAGGACAGTAGACTAGTATAGGACAGTAGACTAGTGTTTGACAGTAGACTAGTGTAGGACAGTAGACTAGTGTAGGACAGTAGACTAGTATAGGACAGTAGACTAGTATAGGACAGTAGACTAGTGTTGGACAGTAGACTAGTGTAGGACAGTAAACTAGTCTTGGACAGTAGGCTAGTATAGGACAGTAGACTAGTATAGGACAGTAGACTAGTGTTTGACAGTAGACTAGTATAGGACAGTAGACTAGTATAGGACAGTAGACTAGTATAGGACAGTAGACTAGTATAGGACAGTAGACTAGTGTTGGACAGTAGACTAGTGTAGGACAGTAGACTAGTGTAGGACAGTAGACTAGTATAGGACAGTAGACTAGTATAGGACAGTAGACTAGTGTAGGACAGTAGACTAGTGTAGGACAGTAGACTAGTATAGGACAGTAGACTAGTGTAGGACAGTAGACTAGTATAGGACAGTAGACTAGTATAGGACAGTAGACTAGTGTAGGACAGTAGACTAGTATAGGACAGTAGACTAGTATAGGACAGTAGACTAGTGTAGGAAGAGATCACCTAAGTAAAAGTAGGGAAACAAAGAAGACAGTGACATAGATAATCAGCGTGAACAGAAGGAGGAGAGTGAATAGCGAGGGAGAAAGAAAGCCCATGAAAAAAAAAAAAAAAAAATTCCACGCTACAATTTATTGTCGTTGCTCAAACCTGTACTTAGGACCTGCATGAACATTATACACTTTCATCAACATATGCTCTCTCTTGCCTTAAGCGTTTGAAGTCACAAATTAATATTTGAACTTCTTCTCCTGCCAAAACCTTCATTTACTCCCCTTCTCTGTGATGTGTGTGTGTGTCTGTGACGGGCGTGTGTGCATTCGTGTGTGCGTGCGTGCATATTATTCTGTGTGTGTGTGTGGGGGGGGTGTCAAAACAACCTGCACCTTAGTAAGGAGTAGGGGCTGCAGATTCCACCCCTATCAGTTTTAGAGGTTGGCACACCTTGGCTGTACAGAGAACTCACCACCATCCCACTGAAACTAGCCCTCTATCATGAGAGAGAGACAGAGACAGAGAGAAAGAGAGAGAGATGCTTCGAGGGGACACCTACGGTAGGTACACCTACTCATCTCTTGGCAGTAGTACTTTAGATGACTTTATCACTGACCTCTCTGAGCTTTCACAGTCAGCCCACTGACACCCCTGTCAGATCACAGAAAACTCAATCTACGAGAACAGAACAATACTTAATTATGAGTCATCAAAGCCAAATGAACTGCATAATATTAAGAAATGCTATAGATGGAAGCAAAGTAGTGTAGAAACCTACCAACAAAACTATTGGGCAACAACAAATTCAATCCCTTTTAGACAAATTCCGGGACAAAATGTGTCACTGCAGTAGTGAAGGTGAAACTTGGCAGTAGAAAGCCTAAACAGTATTTTTGACCTTTCAGCTTCCCTATCGAATCTAAAAATGTCAATCAGACAACCTACATTTTTTTAAAATAAAAATGACAAATTGTTTAATGAAGAATGCAAAAACCTAAGAAATAAATTGAGAAACCTATCCAACCAAAAACCTAGAGACCCAGAAAACCTGAGGCCATAGAATCTAACCACTTCTGGTAAAATTGTAAAACGCTAAACAAACAACATGAAGAGTTATCTAATCAAAACAGAGATGTATAACAAAGAACAAACAGCTAAAACATGATCAATTACAAATCCTAGAATCCGCTATTAAAGACGACCAGAACCCACTGGATTCTTCAATTACATTGAATGAACTACGGGACAAAATACAGACGTATTCACCCTGTACACCCTAATTGACATACAAATAAACCAAAAGAAAAGCAGTCTACTCATGCTTTGTCGATTTCCAAAAATCTGTTGGCTGAATTTGGCACGAGGGTCTGCTACATACATTTATGGAGGAAGTGTTGGGGGAAAATATATGACATTATAAAATCCATGTACACAAACAAGTATGCGGTTAAAATTGGCAATAAACAAAGCGATTTCTTTCCACAGGGTCGTGGGGTGAGACAGGGATGCAGCTTAAGCCCCACCCTCTTTAACATATAAATCAACGAATTAGCGAGGGCACTAGAACTGTCTGCAGCACCCGGCCTCACCCTGCTAGAACCTGAAGTCCCTAACCAAGAGCACCTAGATCTTCTGCACTGATTCTGTTGACAGTGAATCTCAGTAATACAAAAATAATGGTGTTTCAAAAAAGGTCAAGTTACCAGGACCACAAATACAAATTCCATCTAGACACCTTTTTCCTAGTGCAGTCATTCCAAAACCTTTTATAGTCCCGTACCCCTTCAAACATTCAACCTCTAGCTGCGTACCCCCTCTAGCACCAGGGTCAGCCATCAATGTAGGCATGTCACACACACTATACATTTATTAAACATAAGTGTGAGTTGTCGTCACAACCCGGCACGTGGGAAGTGACAAAGAGCTCTTGTAGGAACCTCTCAGCTTAGCATCTGTAATACTAGCTAACATTAGCACCTCTCAGCCTAGCATCTGTAATACTAGCTAACATTAGCACCTCTCAGCCTAGCATCTGTAATACTAGCTAACAGCACCTCTCAGCCTAGCATATGTAATACTAGCTAACATTAGCACCTCTCAGCCTAGCATCTGTAATACTAGCTAACAGCACCTCTCAGCCTAGCATCTGTAATACTTGCTAACAGCACCTCTCAGCCTAGCATATGTAATACTAGCTAACATTAGCACCTCTCAGCCTAGCATCTGTAATACTAGCTAACATCAGCACCTCTCGGCCTAGCATCTGTAACACTAGCTAACAAAACCTCTCAGCCTAGCATCTGTAATACTAGCTAACATTAGCACCTCTCAGCCTAGCATCTGTAATTCTAGCTAACATTAGCACCTCTCAGCCTAGCATCTGTAAAACTAGCTAACATTACCACCTCTCGGCCTAGCATCTGTAATACTAGCTAACAGCACCTCTCAGCCTAGCATCTGTAACACTAGCTAACATTACCACCTCTCGGCCTAGCATCTGTAATACTAGCTAACAGCACCTCTCAGCCTAGCATCTGTAACACTAGCTAACATCAGCACCTCTCAGCCTAGCATCTGTGCCGCTAGCTCACGCTTGCTTTCACTCAGCGTGTGTTTGCTCAGATGAAGGAAATTATGTAATTAGCCAGCCAGGGATTGTTTTCCTTTTCTCTCTCCCTCCCTCCCGCCTTTTTCTCCTCTCCTCAGTGAGCGATTGTTCCAATTTAAGCTAAGCCACACCCTTATTCCTATTTCTAATTAATCTGTTCACAGCTTCAGAAGGAGAAATCAAAGTATATTTCTCACATTATCTCTCTCTCGCTCTCTCTCCTGATTCCTCTTAATTGTTCAATAGCAGTTTTGTTGGAAATCAAAGGTTGGGTTGAGAGGTGTGTGTGTGTGGGGGGTGGAAATGGGGGGGGTTGTGAGTGTGTGTGAGAGGGGGATTCATGGTTGAGGTAGGTGGGGGGGGGCAGTATTGGGTGGGGGTGCTGGGGAGGAAAAGCCGGCATTTTGCTCTCTAATTCCAACAGGCCTCGAGGCCTGGAGCGGTGCACTAAGAAGGGCCTCACTGTTGCTCCCTGGATCAGCCAGGTATTGCTTACATAAAAAGCAAGTGAAAACAGCTGTAGGGATAATTAGCTTGATTCTCCATTACATGCCATGAGGGCCAATAACTAAAAAATGGAGTTTTGTTTGGGTTAGAACTACAGCCCGGACCAGGAGGAAGTTGTAAAAGTCAGGCAAAAAAAAAGAGAGAGCTCTTGAAGCAATTGTTCCATGGGAGATGTTCTGCCTCTCTGGGCTGGTTGATGGAGACCATATTTTTTTCATCAGGGTTTGAAAAAGGGCCCTGTTCCAATGCTTGTGTACGCGCACATTGTGTGCGCGCACGTTCATACACTTTTATGTTGGTACATGTCTGTGTTTTTATTGTGCAACAGGGTGGCAAAGCAACATTTATAGTGTTATGGGAGACATCAAAAACTGTTTAATGATGCTCAATGTGTGTGTGTGTGTTTGCGTGCGTGTTATGTGTTCTATTCAAAGTTATGCGTGTTGGCATAGTTTGTCAAATAGTTACCAGCTAACCTCTTCTGATTGCCACACATTAACCTCTTCATAAGTTGACCGCTACAAAATCAGATTTATTGGGGCCTGGAGTATAGACTACTGTAAAGTAAAGGATATACTATAATGTAATATTATACAAAGGAGACGTTTTATTATAATCACAACGACACAAAGACCTAGAAGATCCACACGATAGCGCAATTGACATTTAAAGGTAATTTCCATCTGAGCTGACATATGCAGCGTTTGCCTTAAATGCGGTCTCATTGAACCCGGGATCATTGCCTTTAAATGTCAGTTGTGCTATAACGCGGTCTGCTGCACTCCGGATCTAATCTAGCCCTTACTCTTTTCATCAACAGATTACATACTAGCTTCCAAGCGACATCGGACCTGTTGTAATGTGGAGCAGAGTGACTGTCTGACCTGTTGTAGTGTGGAGCAGAGTGACTGTCTGACCTGTTGTAGTGTGGAGCAGAGTGACTGTCTGACCTGTTGTAGTATGGAGCAGAGTGACTGTCTGACCTGTTGTAGTGTGGAGCAGAGTGACTGTCTGACCTGTTGTAGTGTGGAGCAGAGTGACTGTCTGACCTGTTGTAGTGTGGAGCAGAGTGACTGTCTGACCTGTTGTAGAGTGACTCTCACCTGTTGTAGTGTGGAGCAGAGTGACTGTCTGACCTGTTGTAGTGTGTAGCAGAGTGACTGTCTGACCTGTTGTAGAGTGACTCTCACCTGTTGTAGTGTGGAGCAGAGTGACTGTCTGACCTGTTGTAGTGTGGAGCAGAGTGACTGTCTGACCTGTTGTAGTGTGGAGCAGAGTGACTGTCTGACCTGTTGTAGTGTGGAGCAGAGTGACTGTCTGACCTGTTGTAGAGTGACTGTCTGACCTGTTGTAGAGTGACTCTCACCTGTTGTAGTGTGGAGCAGAGTGACTGTCTGACCTGTTGTAGAGTGACTGTCTGACCTGTTATAGAGTGGAGCAGAGTGACTGTCTGACCTGTTATAGTATGGAGCAGAGTGACTGTCTGACCTGTTGTAGTGTGGAGCAGAGTGACTGTCTGACCTGTTGTAGTGTGGAGCAGAGTGACTGTCTGACCTGTTGTAGTGTGGAGCAGAGTGACTGTCTGACCTGTTGTAGTGTGGAGCAGAGTGACTGTCTGACCTGTTGTAGTGTGGAGCAGAGTGACTCTCACCTGTTGTAATGTGGAGCAGAGTGACTGTCTGACCTGTTGTAATGTGGAGGAGAGTGACTGTCTGACCTGTTGTAGTGTGGAGCAGAGTGACTGTCTGACCTGTTGTAGTGTGGAGCAGAGTGACTGTCTGACCTGTTGTAGTGTGGAGCAGAGTGACTGTCTGACCTGTTGTAGTGTGGAGCAGAGTGACTGTCTGACCTGTTGTAGTATGGAGCAGAGTGACTGTCTGACCTGTTGTAGTGTGGAGCAGAGTGACTGTCTGACCTGTTGTAGTGTGGAGCAGAGTGACTGTCTGACCTGTTGTAGTGTGGAGCAGAGTGACTCTCACCTGTTGTAATGTGGAGCAGAGTGACTGTTTGACCTGTTGTAATGTGGAGGAGAGTGACTGTCTGACCTGTTGTAGTGTGGAGCAGAGTGACTGTCTGACCTGTTGTAGTGTGGAGCAGAGTGACTGTCTGACCTGTTGTAGAGTGACTCTCACCTGTTGTAGTGTGGAGCAGAGTGACTGTCTGACCTGTTGTAGTGTGGAGCAGAGTGACTGTCTGACCTGTTGTAGTGTGGAGCAGAGTGACTGTCTGACCTGTTGTAGTGTGGAGCAGAGTGACTGTCTGACCTGTTGTAGAGTGACTGTCTGACCTGTTGTAGAGTGACTCTCACCTGTTGTAGTGTGGAGCAGAGTGACTGTCTGACCTGTTGTAGTATGGAGCAGAGTGACTGTCTGACCTGTTGTAGAGTGACTCTCACCTGTTGTAGTGAGGAGCAGAGTGACTGTCTGACCTGTTGTAGTGTGGAGCAGAGTGACTGTCTGACCTGTTGTAGTGTGGAGCAGAGTGACTGTCTGACCTGTTGTAGTATGGAGCAGAGTGACTGTCTGACCTGTTGTAGAGTGACTCTCACCTGTTGTAGTGAGGAGCAGAGGGACTGTCTGACCTGTTGTAGTGTGGAGCAGAGTGACTGTCTGACCTGTTGTAGTGAGGAGCAGAGTGACTGTCTGACCTGTTGTAATGTGGAGCAGAGGGACTGCCTGACCTGTTGTAGTGTGGAGCAGAGTGACTGTCTGACCTGTTGTAGAGTGACTGTCTGACCTGTTGTAGAGTGACTCTCACCTGTTGTAGTGTGGAGCAGAGTGACTGTCTGACCTGTTGTAGAGTGACTGTCTGACCTGTTGTAGAGTGACTCTCACCTGTTGTAGTATGGAGCAGAGTGACTGTCTGACCTGTTGTAGTATGGAGCAGAGTGACTGTCTGACCTGTTGTAGTGTGGAGCAGAGTGACTGTCTGACCTGTTGTAGTGTGGAGCAGAGTGACTGTCTGACCTGTTGTAGTGTGGAGCAGAGTGACTGTCTGACCTGTTGTAAAGTGACTGACTCACCTGTTGTAGTGTGGAGCAGAGTGACTGTCTGACCTGTTGTAGTGTGGAGCAGAGTGACTGTCTGACCTGTTGTAGTGTGGAGCAGAGTGACTGTCTGACCTGTTGTAGTGTGGAGCAGAGTGACTCTCACCTGTTGTAATGTGGAGCAGAGTGACTGTCTGACCTGTTGTAGTGTGGAGCAGAGTGACTGTCTGACCTGTTGTAGTGTGGAGCAGAGTGACTGTCTGACCTGTTGTAGAGTGACTCTCACCTGTTGTAGTGTGGAGCAGAGTCAATGGGCTGCATCGTCCTCTGCCTGCCCATTTGAGGATCTGTGACTTTTAACTCCATTTGAAAATATCTATAGGTTCCTCCGCCTCATTTTATAAAGGGATTTCTTTCTGTTTGGACAGAAAATACTCTGGGACCATAAGTAGGCTTAGCTGTCACTTGTCTCCCTTTGCATTTCCCTCCCCCTTCATCCTACAGAATGGCTTATTTTACATCTCTCTGCTTGGTAGAGTGAGGGATAACTTTGTGCCGGTAATTGAATTTAGGCAACAACAAAAAAAATCTGAAAAAGAACAAGAGTCATAGGATAATTGCTAGTGAAAGAGCTGAGTTCGTACATAGGTGGTCCCCAAACTCTGCAAGGATCCTTTTTACAAGCTGTTTACATTAGTACCACTTAAAGACAAAAAAAGCGTCAAGAGCAGCCCGACTCACTCAAATACAGACGTTTTTGGTCGGTATTCAATCCCCCGACAGACAGGCAGGCTGGCAGACAGGTAGGAAGGCAGAGGCTGGCAGACACACAGACAGATAGACAGTCTCCTGTGTCCCTCTCCCTCCGTCCCCTTGTCTTTAGCTCCTGTCATTAGACTGATTACCCAGATGACCCCAACACCTCTGTTCAGACCAAGCTAGTTATCTTCAGGTGTACATCACTGTAAAGTTGGTTCAGGAATCTCAAGATGTTTTTTTAAAAATTGACTCCTACTGCACGTACGAGTATCCCATGTATGTATGGGAACAATGATGTATCGGTCCTGTTACACTCACACACATGCCCCCACATGCCCCCACATGCCTGCACACACGCAAACACACACAGCCCCTTAATGCTGGTATGGCAGCAGTTAGACACTTGTATCTTAAACATGATTATCTAGCATGCTGTATGCTATGGCAAAGTTAACAAGTATTTGGGAAAGACTCAACCCTTGTCTGAACCACAGTTACTGTGGGAGCAGAGTACAGGAGGAGGCGGGATGGGAGGAGTGTGCGACGGAGGTGTGGTGGTGGGAGGGTGAGAGAACTAATGGACCTATAAGAGGAGTGAAAGAGAAGGAAAGATGAAGGGATGAGAGGAAGTAGGAAGGAAGGACAGTGATTAAGATGGATAATGTCCTGTGTAGTCTATTTTCAAGGAGGGAGGAAACATCGTTAGATAAGGTCAGTTTTCTGATGTCGATAAGAATAGTAGATCAAAAAAAAATCAGGAATTTCAATTATACACACAGACATTACCCACCCAGATGCCAAAACGTTTTACATATTGTGGGAGAAGTTGTGATGATTACGTTTCAAGTTTATCTAGAGCTGTCCATCTGAGGATTATGAAGTACTTTACTGTTTAAGAGGGTAACTTACCTCATTCTCTGCTAATGTGGAGTATCTACAGGAATACTGTCCGCTGCCATTCTACAGTATGTGGGAGCAGCCTCTCAACATACAATAAGAATGCTAAGTAGTCTCGCAACCCCATGTGTGGTATCCATATTTTGTCAAAGAGCCCTTCCAGTTTCAGTTTCAGTGTATAGCTGCACAGTAGCACCACCTTGTTAAAACAGAGCAGACATTTTGTGTCTAAGCATGGGAGAGCATGACGCTACTGTTACGCTGTATGCATTGGATGCAGTTTCCCCTAGATAGTTATAGGGTGCGAGATAAGAGCCACTCTCTTATCTCGCACCCTATATTACTATCTAGGGTGGAATCTATTCAGATAGTCCAGTTGTGTTAAAGTTATTTCAATATAAAATAGCAACCACAGACACTAACATGCATAGGGTCATGCAGGCGTGCCTTGGGAACTTGTCTGCCTGCCTGGGCACTGTCTGCCTGCCTGGTCCCTGCCTGCCTGCCTAGTTCCTGCCTGCCTGGTTCCTGCCTGTCTGCCTGCCTGGGCCCTGTCTGCCTGCCTGGTCCCTGCCTGCCTGCCTAGTTCCTGCCTGGTTCCTGCCTGTCTGCCTGCCTGGGCCCTGTCTGCCTGCCTGGTCCCTGCCTGCCTGGTCCCTGTCTGCCTGCCTGGTCCCTGCCTGCCTGGTCCCTGCCTGCCTGGTCCCTGCCTGCCTGGTTCCTGCCTGCCTGGTTCCTGCCTGCCTGCCTAGTCCCTGCCTGCCTGCCTGGTCCCTGTCTGCCTGCCTGGTCCCTGCCTGCCTGCCTAGTTCCTGCCTGCCTAGTTCCTGCCTGCCTAGTTCCTGCCTGCCTGGTTCCTGCCTTTCTGCCTTCCTGGGCCCCGTCTTTCTGCCTGGGCCCTGTCTGCCTGCCTGGTCCCTGCCTGCCTGCCTAGTTCCTGCCTGCCTAGTTCCTGCCTGCCTGGTTCCTGCCTTTCTGCCTTCCTGGGCCCCGTCTTTCTGCCTGGGCCCTGTCTGCCTGCCTGGTCCCTGCCTGCCTGCCTAGTTCCTGCCTGCCTAGTTCCTGCCTGCCTGGTTCCTGCCTGTCTGCCTGCCTGGGCCCTGTCTGCCTGCCTGGTCCCTGCCTGCCTGCCTAGTTCCTGCCTACCTAGTTCCTGCCTGCCTGGTTCCTGCCTTTCTGCCTTCCTGGGCCCCGTCTTTCTGCCTGGGCCCTGTCTGCCTGAATCAGTAGAGCTGCTCCACCGGGATGAACAGGAGTGTGTGTTTGGTTCAAAACCCGGCTCACCAGCAGTTGTAGGGAGACAGAAAGAACAGGGAAACAAACACAGCCCTGCCTGGCTGCCTGGGCCCTGTCAGCCTGGGCCCTGCCTTCCTGCCTGGGTTCTGCCTGCCGCGGCCCTATTTGTTGATTCTTGGGCCCCAAAATCATGAATTAAAGTGCAGACGACGGCACGGTAACCTGAGGAAAGCCTCACACACACATATGAGGCACACACTAACCCACACACAGCACTCCCTGTCGCATAACAAATGATGGCACTTGGTTTAATTGCTGAGGCTGTTTATTTATTTACGTCTGTAATGGATGGTGGTCTTCGGCCCGGCAGCCAATCAGCAGCCAGAGAGAGGGAGACAGGAAGAGAACCAGAAGCCCTGCAGACCTGAACAAATTCCACAGGATTCTGCACTCTTCATTTCACCCTCGAGTCTACATGGTCCGCCTTTCAGTCTAGCTTTAACTCTTTCTCTCTTTCTGTCTGTTCTCTCCCCCTCTTTTCTTGCTCTCCTAGTTGTGTTTGTTCTCCTCTCTAGCCTTTCCCGAGTGACTGATGGGATCGCCGTTCTTGATTGGTGGTTATTTTGAGAACTGTTTGCTCAGCCAATGGGGCGCCCTGGTCTTACAGATGTGGGATCTTAATTTGAGCCAGTTTCGTATAGCAGGAAAATAATAATTCAGCTGCAGGAAATGTGAGTTATTATATGGATTATAATTAATGGACATTTTTGTAGGGATTAATTCATTTTTCACAAGGGAAAATCAAGTCTGAAATTTCTAAATTGAAATGACAAACTTCAGAACCCTTTTTAAACCTAAAATACACTACAGGTTTGTTTTGCATTGCAGGAAAGTTATCCTGTAACAGGTGATCAAATTAAGATCCTACATCTGTATATGGCATACATCATTGTTTTTTAAACTCAACCCACAAATGAGACCCTGGACTTGATTTTGTTGCTGGCTTCTCAACCAAGACCTAAGTAACAGACACATTCCGATTTGAGTTTGTTACAAATGAGCACTCGATGTTTGGGTCTGTGCCAAATACGTTTAACGCATTCTTAAGGAGATCTGGAGACTTGCCAGACTTTTAGAGGGACAAAACAGTCATGCTATAACTAAGAAAAAAACCAAACACGCTTGTATGGAAGAAACCGTTTGAGTTGATTTCTCCATCACTGGCCGATGTCTGTTTATGCTGCTCTGGTAGGTAGATGTGACGTGGTGCCTGTTACGAAGCACTGGGGAGTTGGCTGAGGTTTCCTTTAATCCACATAACAAGCTCTGATGAAACACCCTTCTTCATGTGCGTGTTTTATAAAGTGTTCTCTCACACTGATGCCTGTTCTTTCTATGTCTCCCTACAGCTGCTGGTGAGCTGGGTTTTGAACCAAACACACACTCCTGTTCATCCCGGTGGAGCAGCTCTACTGATCCAGGGACCAGACTGGCTGCAGCAGAGTCCCAGGATCCTGCCCACCTGCCATGGTTGAAGACAATCCTTTTCCCGCCTTCCGTTGCAGAGATGCTCTCTTTCCTCCCCGTGTTTGACAATCAGAGAGCCGAGACTCGTAAAGTCCCATGACCTCCGAGGCTCCGTTGGACATGTAACCCTGACTGTTTCCACTGTACTTATGAACTACGACTTTAACTCTCCAACAGTCAACCAATCATCTCGCTGCCCCTGCCAGGTTCACTGACTGAATGATAAATCCTAGACAACAAACTAGTCAGCCTAAAAACCAGAAGGACCAATCAGAAAGGACCATTGAGAGTGACCAAACATAATTTTTTTGTGTGTCGTTTTTTTAGATAGTTTGTGAGCCCTTGAAAGACTATGGGAGAGAGCAAATCCTGATGTGGGTTTGTTTACGTAGCCACATACGGATAGCATTAGCATGGTCCACAACATGGACCTCAGATCCACATGGACCTTCTCAATGTACCGTGCCAAAGGAACCACTCCCTGTCAGCAGAGAGACACTGAGAGGGGAACCGGGTTCCTATTACTCTAGAACCCTCAAAGAGAACTCAGAGAAGTGTTCTGTGTATGCTACCTTTCTCTGAATGTTCTTAAGTCTGGAAACACTCCTGTCATCCTATCACTGGACAGCTCTCTTGGTTGACAGTGCTCCAGGTAGACGATGTCCATAGGAACTGATCTAGGATCAGTGCCCTTTCAAAATCCTTAACTATCAAGTGGGAAAACACAACTGACCTCAGACCAGTGTCTAGGGGCAACTTCTTCCCTCTCTGGGTGAAGGGTATAAACGGTGACCAAACAAAACCCTCTGAGGAAATCAAACTAGGATCTGTTTAGAGGTTGTTTTTTCTCTTGTGTTTTTCTCTCCCCCTGCTGTACTTTGTTTGACTAACGAGTATCATGTTGTGTTTGTTTTTCTACATCTGAAACAGATTGAGTACTGTTCTCTTTGAGGTTTGTATCAGTTGTGTGTTTCTGCTTGTGGGTGATGTTTTATTTAGTAGTGTATTTATTGACTAGTTTAATTGCAACATGCATTGGAGTGGCAGTATTTAGGTATCCATGTTGAAGTCAGCACTCCCCAATCATCATTTTGGAATCAGAGATTGAGGAGTGCTGCTTTCAGGGGACGAGTTGTCTATACATATCAGTTTACTAGTGAGGATGTCGTGGTGTTTGAAGGTGACATGATCTCCGTTCTACTGAACCAGCAGTAAGTGTTTAGCTTGTACAGTTTTCTGTGTGTGTGTGTGTGTGTGTGTGTGTGTGTGTGTGTGTGTGTGTGTGTGTGTGTGTGTGTGTGTGTGTGTGTGTGTGTGTGTGTGTGTGTGTGTGTGCGTGTGCGTGCGTGCGTGTGTGCGTGTGTGTGTGTGTGTGTGCGTGTGTGTGAACAGCGTGAGGTCTCAATATGCTCAAACTCTGCTATTGACTTGTTATACAGTGTGTTGCCATGGTCAATATTAGTTCCTCGTTCAATAAAAGTGTGGCGTTTTTCTCAACTGTCCGGAGAATGTTTCTTTATCAGATAATCACAAACATAATTTAACATGAATTTTATCAATAGTTATGTTAATAATCAGTGGATATTTTGAAATCATCAACTTTTCTGAGATTGAAACAATAGTGTGATTCTGTTTCCCTTTTTCATGGTCTCCCTAAACCCATCTCTGTCTCTCTTTTTCTCTAGGTCTCTTTCTCTCTCTGTCTCTCTCTCTCTCTGTCTTTCTCTCTCTCTCTGTCTTTCTCTCTCTCTCTCTCATTCTCTTTCTCTCTCTGTCTCTCTCTCTCTCTTTCTCCCTCTCTCTCTCTCTCTCTCTCTCTCTCTCTCTCGCTCTCGCTCTCCTAGACTCAGACAGATGTTGTCCAGCTTTCCTCCTGGGGGGAAGGGGTAGTGAGTGGTGGTGATTAAAGGGGGGTTCAGTTACGTGGTTGGGCTTGTTTTAGGGCCACTGGAACCTAACGTAGCAGGCGTAAAATACATGCCTGAAACTGGATCCCCTAGATACTGGTCAAAAGACTGTCAGGGGAAGTTCTCTTTTGCTCTGTTCAACCAATCCAGTAAATGTGGAGGAGGAGTTAAGCTGGAGTAACGCCTTGTTAACGTCCAAAAGTGGAAGTGACGTCACAGGCTCTCTTTCCGTTTTCCCTGGAAACCAGAACATCCGGATGTTGGGGGACTCGGCAGGGGCTAGGACCACTAACCCAGTCACAGCTCATCCAACCGCTGCCTTAATAATAATGCATACTGCACACAAGCTAGCTATCAGCAATGGAGCATGGGCTCAGCACTGTCTACACTACAGCTATGGAGACTAGTAGGCAGGCAATGTCTCTCTGTCCCTCCCTCTCTCACCTTTCTCCCCTGATGGATGATGACAGTGTTACAATGTAAAGCTCTCCTTCACTTTGTGCTTACAGACAACAGCTTGGCCTCTCCCTCTCTTAATGATACAGTGACTGTCTGGTGCGATCTCATGGCACCTCTATGGTGCACACACAGACACAACAATGAGGACTCCAAAGGCAAACTCACTCATCTCTCCGATCACAAAAAAGCACTGCAGAGGCAGGCTTTTCAAAGATTGGCAGGCACTATGAATGTGAACGTGACATCAGAACACACACTCACACACACACATTTTGAACAAGTCTTTATTTGGGCAGGCAGCCAGGCATTCAGGTGACTAAGCAGAAAGTATATGTTTAGTTAGCATTTAGAAGTAGTTTTTTTCCTAACAATCATTGATAGATTTGTTTTATTTCCTTTCCTCTCAAATCCACTAGAATCCAAATACATTTGAACCAGATCTGTGATTGGTGGAAATACTTTATAAACCAATTAATAATGGTTTGCTGCCCCCTATTTCTCTCTCCTAAAAAAAAAAAAGTTTGGAGCTTGTAGTCTGAAAGTCTGTTAAACAATAATGTCACAAACCCGGAACACTTCGCCGTCATACCTCCATCTTGTTCATGTCCAGTGCTCTGCGATAACGTCCATGTTCGGCGATAAAATAATAGTTATTCTAATGACCATAATGCTTATGCATACAGTCCTGCGCATGATGAGAGCACTCTGTATAAGCAAACAGTGTCGAACTGCTTGTCTTGGTTTTTACTGGGAGGTAACTCGATCCCCTGCGTCTGAAAATCCTAACTCGGCTCTGGCACGGATAGACTAATAGCCCCGGGTGCTTTATACGTTTATTTTAGGTAATAGAGACGCTTGTTTTGTTACAGCCCGTTCCGCCCTTTTTTTTTTTTTTTTACAATTTCACCTAGACGCAAGTTGCGAGTCTTTCCCACTTGGCCCGCTTTCTTTGCCGTAGAAAGTTTAGTGACTTTAAAGAAGGGCTTTGGGAGAAAATGTGGAGCGCATGCGCCATCTAGAAGTTTTCCCCCGCGCATCAGTGCTAGGGTTTGCTAGTTAGAGAGAGGAGGCGACGAGGCAGGTGACAGAAGGAGAAGGAGTTGCTCTTCAACACACACACACTATCGGGCGGGGGTTATCTCCACGAGCGTACCTTCTCCAAGCGAGTTCTCCATCTCTCGCACAGTACTGCTGTTTGGAATTTTCTTCCAGTGACGAGCTTGGAGTGGACTTCCACCACTCAAAGTTGGATGTGTTGAACGCACTTCTTGCTGGTAAAGTTTTTGTTCCAGAGTAAATCAACGGAGGAGTTCAGGAGAGAGCGGCGTAGTTCTGTGCAGAATGGAGGATGAAATAACGGCCTCAGGTTTGTGGCGAGGAACCCTGCAGTGTGGATGTTACCACAGGTAGAACACGCTCTGAGTTCAAGGTGTCACCGCTGTAGGATCATCTCTTCTCACCTATCACCAGTTAATGGGTTTACCTGCGCTTTACACATTAGTGCCAGCCCGTCGGAACCTCTACAAAGCCGTCGGAACCTCTACAAATCTGCAAGGAAACTTGGAAGGATAAAGCTACCGCTATCAATCCTCCCAACCATCAAAAGAGCGTTGGCAACAGTTTATTACAGCTGACGTTTCTGGCCACGGGCACTTGCTAGTTAGTTTCTTGTGAATGTTTTATTTGTCATTAAGTGTTTCCGCGGATTCACGCCCACGTTTGTTAAAGGCTCTAATTATTCATAGTGCTGCTGGACATTGTAAATAACCCCCGTCGTCTCTGCAAGAGCTCTCCTCTCCGCTGTCCCGCGCTCACGGAGCGCATTCATCATAACGGATCGCCTATGCCAGTCTTCCGACACTGAGCCGCAGGACTACCACGGTTACTGCCACCCTCCTCCGTTACACACCGGACACTATCCCGTACAGCCCCGATTTAGCACTAACTGCTTTGGATAGAAACCGACCTGAGCCAACGGTATAAGTAAAAGGAGTCTCTCGAGCCCACTACGGCCTTGGCACTGGGATTATTCCTTTAATAATCATCTCACCAAAGTGGATTATCGTTCGTAAAGAATTGTTTTCCGTGGTGAGTATAGTTTGCTCTCTGATTTTGTTCGTTATCGAATAGTTATTTAGAGATCGGTTAGCAACTAAAAAAAACTAAAACCTTTTCCCAAATTATGTCCTCGATTCTTGGCATGCTTAGGACTAATCTTTCGTTAGGAATGATTCTCGTTTGTTTGACTGCAGCCTGCATCCTATATAAAAGCATTTTTATCTTTAACCGTTATAATTTTTCTCCTGAAGTACACTTTTTAAAACTCTTTGTTTGTGCAGTGTTAAACTAATGCCACATGTTTTAATTTGTAATGCCACCCTTGCTCTCTTTCTCTCTCTTCGTATGCTCTGCTCCCTCTCCGTCCATCAAAACATATACTCTGGCTCCCTCCTCTGGCCTCCTGAAACGGTGTGTGTGTGTGTGTGTGTGCGTGTGTGTGTGTGTGTGTGTGTGTGTGTGTGTGTGTGTGTGTGTGTGTGTGTGTGTGTGTGTGTGTGTGTGTGTGTGTGTGTGTGTGTGTGTGTGTGTGTGTGTGTGTGTCTGTGTGTGTGTGTGTGTGTGTGTGTGTGTGTGTGTGTGTGTGTGTGTGTGTGTGTGTGTGTGTGGGGGTGTGGGAACTGATATGCATTGATGAATATTTGGTAACGCTTGATGCATCTATTTATGTTGACTCTGTTAAATCAAAAAGCACAGCGTCCCTTGAAGGCGGTTTTTCATGTATGTACATTTAGTCTACATTTGACATGGACGAAACAATGGACATACACTGATTTATCCATTATCCTTCCAAGAATAATCAATAAACCAAAGACGCTTTTTACAGGAGCATTTATTTGTCAATCTGACGATAAATGATTGAGCTACACAGGCCTTTTACTCCTTGGTCATGTTTATTTTCTCTTCAGAGTTGTTCTCAGAAACAGAAATAGGCGATATTAAATATTTGAAACGTACTATTTAAATATTGACCGATATTTCGTATTATGGTTTAGGCTTAATTTATTCCCCTGTAAATGTGTAGATGGTATTAATTTATTGTATTCGAGTATTGTACAGGGGTATCAAAACCAACGCGTTTGTTGGTTTTACCCTGGAAGATTTGAACATTCATTTAGTTAACTTGATAGCTGATATGTAATAGACTTTTTTTTGCCCGTCCAAGTCCATTCATGATTTTCACTGCTCAGGGTGGAGCCGAAATTAGGCCGTTTCCATCATAATTCAATAGCCCTACTCGGTGTGCACTGACCATATCGTTAATACCGAGGAGTGGTGGTCTGGTCTGAACGGTGTTTTCTCTGCATCACTTGCTTGTTGGGTTCATTCAAGAAAATAAATGACTCTTAAAAAATAGTTTTGAATTCATTGGAATTTCATTCAATTGAACCCCTGAATTGACGAAATGGAGGCGTCTCCAGGACCTCAAGCCTGGTTGTTTGTATGACAGGTCACGGTTACCGGTTAAAGGTTAGCCTTCCACTGATTCAGCTTTCACGTGCACCCCATTGCTCTCCCTATTTCAGCCCACTCCATGCACCCGTAGGACTGAAGGAAGCCAGCAATATCCGAGACAAGCGGTGGCTATCATTCAGACTAATGTAGGCTATACATTTAGTTTATAAATTATTTGATGAAACCGGGCCGGGCATTTTTCACGGCCTATATAAAAATGGGGACTTTAGCCGCCAGCCCGAACGGCAGTGCGCAAACTGAAAGTGTGTGTGAGTGAGAGAACATTTGGAATTAAACTCTAAAATGACCATGCAGAGATGCCACTTTCTAAACAGCAGGAAACACTTGAGGGAAATTATTTAGACTGTTATGGCGTTTGCCTTTTCATTAGAATCAGAACTGCAGACATTCAAATGATTCCAGACCCAAAAACGGAATTGGATTTATAGGCTCATACTTCTTAAATTATGCAAACTTGTTTGCACATTTCGCATTAAAATCACGATTTTCAAAAGTAATTTACTGTTAATAAAATCTCAACTTCACCTGGACATCGACACTGTAACCTACCACCCATTATTAAGTAGTTGGTTGTTGGCCTGCATGTACCGCTTCAAAGCGTATGCCATACTAATAAGAAATTACGTTTAAAAAAAACACACACACTATGTTTTTAATGATATCCATTTAGGTTTTCATATTGTCATTATTTAAAATGTAGTAGCCTTCCAATTCCACATTTAATATATATTTTTATTTATATATATGATCCACGCATTTATAAACTTAATGTAGATAAATATCTACATTAATGCTTTCTGCGCATTTTTTAAAATTCAAATGATGGGTTATTCCGTGGTGAACACTTGTTATTAGGACGATTAGTGTTATAATAACTTACTTACAAAATGATCATGTAACGAATTAACGAATAAAATATTAATAGCAAAAAGTGCATTCATTTGGATGTAAAAAGTGTTCATTTTCAAACCCACAGAAAAATATTTTTTGGGGGAATAGGACAGCCTTGTAACTGGGTCACGAACGGATAAATAGCCTAATGTTTAGGCTTCATTAAATTATGGACAAATTTGTGTTTATTTCGTATCATTTAAAATGATCCTAAAATAGTATTTGTTAAAAAAGATGACGTAATTAAATAATATAATTAATAGTTTACAGAACTTCCTCATAACTCAATAAATAGCTTATGCTTGTCTTGTAATTGATTTAATCAACATAGGCTAGCCTAAGCCTAATACACCTTAAACAATCATTTCACATCGTCATGAATTGAAATAGGTTTAGTGATTGGTCAAATGCGAAAGCAATATTTAAACTATACGCGAACTGGAAAAACTTGTCTCCGAACAGAGTGGGAGAGAGGTTTATAGGACATTTCATCAATGGACTAGGATTCTTTAAGAAGATACCGACTTAAGAAACAGAATATGAAAGTATATTTAGAGCTTCTGTAGGAATGTGTGTATTTTTATCTCATCTGTTTTTAACTGCGCATTACATGTCAATTTAAGTGCATCTCTGTGCTATAGTTGAACAGAGGGGGGCTCTCTCTCTCCTTGTCTGATTGGCGCAGGAGAAGAATGCTCTTATCGTTGGTATAATGAACTGACTGTCTGTTAGGAATGTCTGGTTGAAGGGGGTTTGAAGGCCATTGTTATTCTGTCTTCTGTGATTCACACACTCACCTGCTGCCAGAGGACTGCTCTGCTGCAAGCACTGATGGCCCCAGGCCTCTCAACACAAGGCACACACACACACACACACACACACACACACACACACACACACACACACACACACACACACACACACACACACACACACACACACACACACACACACTCACACGCTCACACACACACACACACACATGCTCACACACACATGCTCACACACAGATATATGTATATGTGTGTATATATAGCGATATATATATGTATGTACACACACAGAGGGAGAGCAACAGTACACTCATAAGTAATGTTTCTTTATCTCTCTGACAGTCACACACCACATACCATACACAGCATTTTGCAACGCCCTCTTACCCTTTCACAGTCTGACTGTGGAGACAGATGGACTCAGACAGACAGGATATGTGTACAGTCCTCTGTTCTGTGTGTGTGTGAGCGTGAATGTGGACTGGCTATCGGTTGTGTGTGTGTGTGTGTGCCTGTCTGATCTGTCTGTACTGCCGTCTCTCCACAGAGCTGATCCAGTAACTGATCCAGCATGTTGTTCCTGCGGAGGCTGGTGCGTGTATGCTGTCCCTCGGCACCGGCGGGGAGTGTGTTGGACTCCAGACCGTGTGTGTTCGCCCTCACACTGCTCACACTGCTCCTGCAGGTGGTGGTGGAGGCCAACTCATGGTGGTATGTATACTCTACATCATACTGCCCTACTCCTAATGTGGTGGCTGTGCCAGAGTGGTGGCTGTGCCAGAGTGGTGGCTGTGCCATTTGATCCCCCGCCACTCTCTCTCTCTCTCTCTCTCTCTCTCTCTCTCTCTCTCTCTCTCTGTGAGTGTGAGACGGGCCGCTCCGATCCCACCACATGATACAACATGCTGACTCTCTTACTCTGACTCCATGTCTCTCTGACTCCATGTCTCTCTGTCTCCATGTCTCTCTGACTCCATGTCTCTCTGTCCCTCTGTCTCCATGTCTCTCTGACTCCATGTCTCTCTGACTCCATGTCTCTCTGTCTCGATGTCTCGTCCATGTCTCTCTGACTCCATGTCATGTCTCTCTGTCTCCATGTCTCTTTGACTCCATGTTTTCATGTCTCTCTGGCTCCATGTCTCTCTGTCTCTCTGACTCCATGTCTCTCTGACTCCATGTCTCTCTGTCTCCATGTCTCTCTGTCTCTCTGACTCCATGTCTCTCTGACTCCATGTCTCTCTGACTCCATGTCTCTCTGTCTCCATGTCTCTCTGTCTCTCTGACTCCATGTCTCTCTGACTCCATGTCTCTCTGACTCCATGTCTCTCTGACTCCATGTCTCTCTGTCTCTCTGACTCCATGTCTCTCTGACTCCATGTCTCTCTGTCTCTCTGACTCCATGTCTCTCTGACTCCATGTTTTCATGTCTCTCTGACTCCATGTCTCTCTGGCTCCATGTCTCTCTGTCTCTCTGACTCCATGTCTCTCTGACTCCATGTCTCCATGTCTCTCTGACTCCATGTCTCTCTGTCTCTCTGACTCCATGTCTCTCTGACTCCATGTCTCTCTGGCGCCATGTCTCTCTGTCTCTCTGACTCCATGTCTCTCTGACTCCATGTTTTCATGTCTCTCTGATTCCATGTCTCTCTGGCTCCATGTCTCTCTGTCTCTCTGACTCCATGTCTCTCTGACTCCATGTCTCCATGTCTCTCTGACTCCATGTCTCTCTGACTCTCTGTCTCTCTGACTCCATGTCTCTCTGTCTCTCTGACTCCATGTCTCTGTCTCTCTGACTCCATGTCTCTCTGACTCTCTGTCTCTCTGACTCCATGTCTCTGTCTCTCTGACTCCATGTCTCTCTGACTCCATGTCTCTCTGACTCTCTGTCTCTCTGTCTCCATGTCTCTCTGTCTCTCTGACTCCATGTCTCTCTGTCTCTCTGACTCCATGTCTCTCTGACTCTCTGTCTCTGACTCCAGCACATAAGCCTTTAAGATATACACATTTTTTGATCTGTCTCACATCTGTCTCTCTGACTCCATGTCTCTCTGTCTCTCTAACTCTCTGTCTCTCTGACTCCATGTCTCTCTGTCTCTCTGACTCCATGTCTCTCTGTCTCTCTGACTCCATGTCTCTGTCTCTCTGACTCCATGTCTCTCTGACTCTCTGTCTCTCTGACTCCATGTCTCTGTCTCTCTGACTCCATGTCTCTCTGACTCCATGTCTCTCTGACTCTCTGTCTCTCTGACTCCATGTCTCTGTCTCTCTGACTCCATGTCTCTCTGACTCCATGTCTCTCTGACTCTCTGTCTCTCTGTCTCCATGTCTCTCTGGCTCCATGTCTCTCTGTCTCTCTGACTCCATGACTCTCTGACTCCATGTCACCATGTCTCTCTGACTCCATGTCTCTCTGTCTCTCTGACTCCATGTCTCTCTGACTCCATGTTTTCATGTCTCTCTGACTCCATGTCTCTCTGACTCCATGTTTTCATGTCTCTCTGACTCCATGTCTCTCTGACTCCATGTCTCTCTGTCTCCATGTCTCTCTGTCTCTCTGACTCCATGTCTCTCTGACTCCATGTCTCTCTGACTCCATGTCTCTCTGACTCCATGTTTTCATGTCTCTCTGACTCCATGTCTCTCTGGCTCCATGTCTCTCTGTCTCTCTGACTCCATGTCTCTCTGACTCCATGTCTCTCTGTCTCTCTGAATCAGTGTCTCTCTGACTCCATGTTTTCATGTCTCTCTGATTCCATGTCTCTCTGGCTCCATGTCTCTCTGTCTCTCTGACTCCATGTCTCTCTGACTCCATGTCTCCATATTTCTCTGACTCCATGTCTCTCTGACTCCATGTCTCTCTGGCTCCATGTCTCTCTGTCTCTCTGACTCCATGTCTCTCTGACTCCATGTCTCTCTGTCTCTCTGACTCCATGTCTCTCTGACTCCATGTTTTCATGTCTCTCTGACTCCATGTTTATCTGGCTCCATGTCTCTCTGTCTCTCTGACTCCATGTCTCTCTGACTCCATGTCTCCATATTTCTCTGACTCCATGTCTCTCTGACTCCATGTCTCTCTGGCTCCATGTCTCTGTCTCTCTGACTCCATGTCTCTCTGACTCCATGTTTTCACGTCTCCATGTCTCTCTGACTCCATGTTTTCATGTCTCTCTGACTCCATGTCTCTCTGTCTCCATGTCTCTCCATGTCTCTCTGTCTCTCTGACTCCATGTCTCTCTGTCTCTCTGACTCCATTTCTCTCTGACTCCATGTCTCTCTGACTCCATGTTTCTCTGTCTCTCTGTCTCTCTGACTCCATGTCTCTCTGTCTCTCGGACTCCATGTCTCTCTGTCTCTCTGACTCCATGACTCTCTGACTCCATTTCTCCATGTCTCTCTGACTCCATGTCTCTCTGACTCCATGTCTCTCTGACTCTCTGTCTCTCTGATTCCATGTCTCTCTGACTCCATGTCTCTCTGACTCCATGTCTCTCTGACTCTCTGTCTCTCTAACTCTCTGTCTCTCTGTCTCCATGTCTCTCTGTCTCTCTAACTCTCTGTCTCTCTGACTCCATGTCTCTCTGTCTCTCTGACTCCATGTCTCTCTGTCTCTCTGACTCCATGTCTCTCTGACTCCATGTCTCTCTGACTCCATGTCTCTCTGTCTCTCTGACTCCATGTCTCTCTGACTCTCTGTCTCTCTAACTCTCTGTCTCTCTGACTCCATGTCTCTCTGTCTCTCTAACTCTCTGTCTCTCTGACTCCATGTCTCTCTGTCTCTCTGACTCCATGTCTCTCTGTCTCTCTGACTCCATGTCTCTCTGTCTCTCTGACTCCATGTCTCTCTGACTCCATGTCTCTCTGACTCCATGTCTCTCTTTCTCTCTGACTCCATGTCTCTCTGACTCTCTGTCTCTCTAACTCTCTGTCTCTCTGACTCCATGTCTCTCTGTCTCTCTAACTCTCTGTCTCTCTGACTCCATGTCTCTCTGTCTCTCTGACTCCATGTCTCTCTGTCTCTCTGACTCCATGTCTCTGTCTCTCTGACTCCATGTCTCTCTGACTCTCTGTCTCTCTGACTCCATGTCTCTGTCTCTCTGACTCCATGTCTCTCTGACTCCATGTCTCTCTGACTCTCTGTCTCTCTGTCTCCATGTCTCTCTGTCTCTCTGACTCCATGTCTCTCTGTCTCTCTGACTCCATGTCTCTCTGACTCTCTGTCTCTGACTCCAGCACATAAGCCTTTAAGATATACACATTTTTTGACTCCCCTATTTTCTTTCTCAATGTTTTTGCCAAACCAAAATTGTGAATATTGTATAAAACAGAATGCTGTGGTTTTTGGGTATATATCCAAATATGTGCAGACACGAACTCCATAGAAGTGACTTTCTCACTCTGTGGGTGTGTGTGTCTGTGGTAGTCGGTGTGTGTTGGTGTGTGTGTCTGTGGTAGTCAGTGTGTGTGTTGGTGTGTGTGTGTGTGTCTGTGGTAGTGTGTGTGTGTTGGTGTGTGTGTGTGTGTCTGTGGTAGCGTGTGTGTCTGTGGTAGCGTGTGTGTATCTGTGGTAGTGTGTGTGTCTGGTAGTGTGTGTGTGTGTGTGTCTGGTAGTGTGTGTGTGTGTCTGTGGTAGTGTGTGTCTGTGGCCGTGTATGTGTCTGTGGTAGTGTGTCTGTGGTAGTGTGTGTGTGTGTGTCTGTTGTAGTGTGTGTGTCGGTGGTAGTGTGTGTGTGTCTGTGGTAGTGTGTGTGTGTCTGTGGTTGTGTGTGTGTGTGTCTGTGGTAGTGTGTGTATGTGTTTGTGTGTGTCTGTGGTAGTGTGTGTGTGTGTGTGTGTGTGTGTGTGTGTGTGTGTTTGCGCCTGGGGTAGTGTGTCTGTGGTAGTGTGTGTGTGCCTGTGGTAGTGTGTGTGTGTGTGTGTGTGCCTGTGGTAGTGTGTGTGTGTGTTTGTGTGTGTGTCTGCGGTAGTCTGTGTGTCTGCGGTAGTCTGTGGGTCTGCGGTAGTCTGTGTGTCTGTGGTAGTGTGTGTGCGTCTGTGGTAGTGTGTCTGTTGAAGTGTGTCTGTGGTTGTGAGTCTGTAGTAGTGTGTGTGTGTGTGTGTGTGTGTGTGTCCGCCTGTGGTAGTGTGTGTGTGTGTGTGTATGTGTGTGTGTGTGTCTGTGGTAGTGTTTGTTTGTGTGTGTGCCTGTGGTTGTGTGTGTGTGTCTGTGGTGGAGTGTGTGTGTGTGTGTGTGTTTCGGTGGTAGTGTGTGTGTGTCGGTGGTAGTGTGTCTGTGGTAGTGTGTGCGTGTGTGGTTGTGTGTGTGTGTGTGTCTGGTGTAGTGTGTGTGTGTCTGCCTGTGGTAGTGTGTGTCTGCCTGTGGTAGTGTGTGTCTGTGGTGGTGTGTGTGTGTGTGGTTGTGTGTGTGTGTCTGTGGTCGTGTGTGTGTGTCTGTGGTAGTCTGTGTGTGTCTTTGGTAGTCTGTGTGTGTCTGTCTGTGGTAGTCTGTGGTAGTGTGTCTGTCTGTGGTAGTATTTGTCTGTCTGTGCTAGAGTTTGTGTGCCTGTGGTAGTGTGTGTGCCTGGTGGAGTGTGTGTGTCTGTGGTAGTGTGTTTGCCTGTGGCAGTGTGTGTGTGCCTGTGGTAGTGTGTGTGCCTGTGGTAGTGTGTGTGTGTGTGTCTGTGGTAGTGTGTGTGTGTCTGTGGTAGTGTGTGTGTGTCTGTGGTTGTGTGTGTGTGTTTGTGTGTGTCTGTGGTAGTGTGTCTGTGGTAGTGTGTCTGTTGAAGTGTGTGTCTCTGTGGTAGTGTGTCTGTGGTTATGTGTGTGTGTCTGTCTGTGGTTATGTGTGTGTGTGTGTGTCTGTGGTTATGTGTGTGTGTCTGTGGTAGTGTTTGTTTGTGTGTGTGCCTGTGGTGTGTGTGTGTGCCTGTGGTGTGTGTGTGCCTGTGGTTGTGTGTGTGTGTGTGTGTGTGTGTGTCTGTGGTGGAGTGTGTGTGTGTGTGTGTGTGTGTGTGTGTGTGTGTCGGTGGTAGTGTGTGTGTGTGTCGCTGGTAGTGTGTCTGTGGTAGTGTGTCTGAAGTGTGTGTCTCTGTGGTTGTGTGTCTGGTGTAGTGTGTGTGTGTCTTTGGTAGTCTGTGTGTGTCTGTCTGTGGTAGTCTGTGGTAGTGTGTCTGTCTGTGGTAGTATTTGTCTGTCTGTGCTAGAGTTTGTGTGTCTGTGGTAGTGTGTGTGCCTGGTGGAGTGTGTGTGTCTGTGGTAGTGTGTTTGCCTGTGGCAGTGTGTGTGTGCCTGTGGTAGTGTGTGTGCCTGTGGTAGTGTGTGTGTGTGTGTCTGTGGTAGTGTGTGTGTGTCTGTGGTAGTGTGTGTGTGTCTGTGGTTGTGTGTGTGTGTTTGTGTGTGTCTGTGGTAGTGTGTCTGTGGTAGTGTGTCTGTTGAAGTGTGTGTCTCTGTGGTAGTGTGTCTGTGGTTATGTGTGTGTGTCTGTCTGTGGTTATGTGTGTGTGTGTGTGTCTGTGGTTATGTGTGTGTGTCTGTGGTAGTGTTTGTTTGTGTGTGTGCCTGTGGTGTGTGTGTGTGCCTGTGGTGTGTGTGTGCCTGTGGTTGTGTGTGTGTGTGTGTGTGTGTGTGTCTGTGGTGGAGTGTGTGTGTGTGTGTGTGTGTGTGTGTCGGTGGTAGTGTGTGTGTGTGTCGCTGGTAGTGTGTCTGTGGTAGTGTGTCTGAAGTGTGTGTCTCTGTGGTTGTGTGTCTGGTGTAGTGTGTGTGTGTCTGCCTGTGGTAGTGTGTGTCTTCCTGTGGTAGTGTGTGTGTGTGTGTGTCTGTGTCTGTGGTAGTGTATGTGTGTGTCTGTGGTGGTGTGTGTGTGTGTGTGGTCGTGTGTGTGTCTGTGGTGGTGTGTGTGTCTGTGGTAGTCTGTGTGTGTCTGTGGTAGTCTGTGTGTGTTTTTCTGTGGTAGTGTGTGTGTCTGTCTGTGCTAGAGTTTGTGTCTGTGGTAGTTTGTGTGTCTGTGGTAGTGTGTGTGCCTGTGGTTGTGTGTGTCTGTGGTGGAGTGTCTGTCTGTCTGTGTCGGTGTCTGTGTCTGTGTTAGTGTGTGTGTCTGTGGTGGTGTGTGTGTCTGCAGTAATGTGTGTGTCTGTGGTAGTGTGTGTGTCGGTGGTATTGTGTCTGTGGTAGTGTGTCTGTTGAAGTGTGTGTCTCTGTGGTTGTTTTTCTGTAGTAGTGTGTGTGTGTGTGTGTGTCTGTGGTTATGTGTGTGTGTGTGTTTCTGAGGTAGTGTGTGTGTGTGTGTGTGGTGTATGTGTGTGTGTCTGTGGTAGTGTTTGTGTGTCTCTGTGGTTGTGTCTGTGGTGGAGGTGTGGCGGAGTGTGTGTCTGTGGTGGAGTGGGTGTGTGGTAATTTGTGGTAATTTGTGTCTGTGTGTGTCTGGTAGTGTGTGTGTGTGTCTGGTAGTGTGTGTGTGTGTGTGTCTGGTAGTGTGTGTGTGTGTCTGTGGTAGTGTGTGTGTCTGGTCGTGTGTGTGTGTGTGTTTGGTTGTGTGTGTATGTCTGTGGTAGTCTGTGTGTGTCTCTGGTAGTGTGTGGTAGTGTCTGTGGTAGTGTGTGTGTCTTGTTGTGTGTGTCTGTCTGTGGTAGTCGGTGTGTGTCTCTGGTAGTGTGTGTGTCTGTCTGTGGTAGTGTGTCTGTCTGTGGTTGTGTGTCTGTCTGTGGTAGTGCTTGTGTATCTGTGGTAGTGTGTGTGTCTTTTGTAGTGTGTGTGTCTGTGGTAGTGTGTGTGTGTGTCTGTGGTAGTGTGTGTGTCTGTGGTAGTGTGTGTGTCTGTGGTAGTGTGTGTGTGTCTGTGGTATTGTGTGTTTCCGTGGAAGTTTGTGTGTGTTTGTGTGTGTGTGTGTGTGTGTGTCTGTGTTTGTGTGTGTGTGTGTGTCTGTCTGTGGTAGTGTGTCTGTCTGTGGTAGTGTTTGTGTGTCTGTGGTAGTGTGTGTGTCTGGTGGAGTGTGTGTGTGTGTGTGTGTCTGTGGTAGTGTGTGTGTGTGTGTGTGTCTGCCTGTGGTAGTGTGTGTGTCTGTCTGTGGTAGTGTGTGTGTCTGTCTGTGGTATTGTGTCTGTCTGTGGTAGTGTGTGTGTCTTTGGTAGTGTGTGTGTGTCTGTGGTAGTGTGTGTGTCTGTGGTAGTGTGTGTGTCTGTGGTAGTGTGTGTGTCTGTGGTTGTGTGTGTGTCTGTGGTAGTGTGTGTGTCTTTGGTAGTGTGTGTGTCTGTCTGTGGTTGTGTGTGTGTCTGTGGTAGTGTGTGTGTCTTTGGTAGTGTGTGTGTGTGTCTGTGGTAGTGTGTGTGTCTGTGGTAGTGTGTGTGTCTGTGGTAGTGTGTGTGTGTCTGTGGTTGTGTGTGTTTGTCTGCCAGTAGGAGACCAGTCTAAATGTGAACATGCAGATGATATAATAGGTTTTATACACAGGGGAAACAGTGTTGACACATCACCATAGGAGCATAGATCAAATTAGATCAGATTTGGATCCTGTTAGTGTCTGTATTTGGTGTGTGGTTGTATGCTGTGTGTATAGTATTTGTAACTGCAAAACGCTGAAGAATTTGTGCCGAGTGAAAACTGTCTTTTACAGACGTTTTTCTACTTGTTTATAGCAAGAAGAAACAATATAACAAAGACATTAGAGAGAATAGTGCAGTAATGATCTGTACTGATGTCTCTAGAAGAAACAATATAACAAAGACATTAGAGAGAATAGTGCAGTAATGATCTGTACTGATGTCACGAGACAGAGGATCAAAGGAAACCGTAGCTTTTCACTTCCTTCAAGTTGGATTAATTCATCTCTTGTTACTTTATATAGTTGACTAAAGCAATGGCAAGGGACATTCCATTGTGATCTTCCATGGATTGTCTTTTCATATGATTTAGTATATACACACACACACACACACACACACACACACACACACACACACACACACACACACACACACACACACACACACACACACACACACACACACACACACACACAGACTCACACATTATCACACACATAAATAGCTACTGTAGACTGCTGAGGTGTGTGTGACTTTCCTCCAGTAAAAGACACGCAGGTGCAAATGATTTACTGTGTCAGAGTGAGTGAGGAGTGTGTATGTGTGTGTGAGAAGGGGGGTTTCCTCCCTCCCTCCCTCCCTGGCTGCTCTCCTCAGTAGATCTGGTTACAGTGGAGGCTAATTGTGCTGCTCTGGGGAGGTTAGGATGAGCTGCTCTAAGTGTGTGTGTGTGTGTGTGTGTGTGTGTGTGTGTGTGTGTGTGTGTGTGTGTGTGTGTGTGCGCGCGCGCTGTGTGTGTGCGCGCCTGTGTGTGTGTGCGCACCTGTGTGTGTGTGTGCTAGAGGTCAACCGATACCAATTATTGGAGGACCAAAAAAAGCTGATACAGATTAATCGGACGATTTTATTTATTTATTTGTAATAATGACAATTACAACAATACTGAATGAACACTTATTTTAACGTAATATAATACAGAAATAAAATCAATTTAGCCTCAAATAAGTAATGAAACATTTTCAATTTGGTTTAAATAATGCAAAAACAAAGTGTTGGAGAAGAAAGTAAAAGTGCAATATGTGCCATGTAAAAAGCTAACGTTTCAGTTCCTTGCTCAGAACATGAGAACATATGAAAGCTGGTGGTTCCTTTTAACGTGAGTCTTCAATATTCCCAGGTAAGAAGTTTTAGGTTGTAGTTATTATAGGACTATTTCTCTCTATACCATTTGTATTTCATATACCTTTGACTATTGGAGGTTCTTATAGGCACTTTAGTATTGCCAGTGTAACAGTATAGCTTCCGTCCCTCTCCTCGCTCCTACCTGGGCTCGAACCAGCAACACAACGACAACAGACACCCTCAAAGCAGCGTTACCCATCGCTCCACAAAAGCCACGGCCCTTGCAGAGCAAGGGGAACAACCACTCCAAGTCTCAGAGCGAGTGACGTTTGAAACACTATTAGCGCGTGCTAACTAACTAGCCATTTCACATCGGTTACACAAGTCTAATCTTGGGAGTTGATAGGCTTGAAGTCATAAACAGCTGCTGGCAAATGCACGAAAGTGCTGTTTGAATGAATGCTTACGAGCCTGCTGCTGCCTACCATCGCTCAGTCAGACTGCTCTATCAAATCATAGACTTAGTTATAACATGATAACAGACAGCAATACGAGCCTTAGGTCATTAATATGGTCGAATCCGGAAACGATCATCTCGAAAACAAGATGCTTATTCTTTCAGTGAAATACGGAACCGTTCCGTATTTTATCTAAGGGGTGGCATCCATTAGTCTAAATATTCCTGATACCTTGCACAACGTTCAATGTGATGTCATAATTACATAAAATTCTGGCAAATTATGTGGTACACTGACTCTGCGTGCAATGAACGCAACAGAAGTGACACAATTTCACCTGGTTAATATTGCCTGCTAACCTGGATTTCTTTTAGCTAAATATGCAGGTTTAAAAATATATACTTCTGTGTATTGATTTTAAGAAAGGTATTGATGTTTATGGTTAGGTACACATTGGAGCAACGATACGCACCGCATCGATTATATGCAACTCAGGACACACTAGATAAACTAGTAATATCATCAACCATGTGTAGTTAACTAGTGAATATGATTGATTGTTTTTTATAAGATAAGTTTAATGCTAGCTAGCAACTTACCTTAGCTTACTGCATTCGCGTAATAGGCAGTCTCCTAGTGGAGTGCAATGAGAGGCAGGTGGTTAGAGCGTTGGACTAGTTAACTGTAAGATTGAATCCCCGAGCTGACAAGGTAAAAATCTGTCGTTCTGCCCCTGAATGAGGCATTTAACCCACAGTTCCTAGGCCGTGATTGAAAATAAGAATGTGTTCTTAACTGACTTGTCTAGTTAAATAAAGGTGTAAAAAAAAATAATTGTTTTGTCCAAATCGGTGTCCAAAAATACCGATTTCCGATTGTTATGAAAACTTGAAATCTGCCCTAGTTAATCGGCCATTCCGATTAATCGGTCGACCTCTAGTGTGTGCGGGCCTGTGTATGTGTGTGTGTGTGTCCGCGCCTGTGTGTGTGCACGTGCCTGTGTGTGTGTGCGTGTGTAAAAGGCTGGTTGAATTGTTCTGATGATGGGTTTGCTCTGTACAGGTCTGTGACCATGAACTAAATGTCCATATGCATACGTCATCAGTTCCCAGCCTCTCTGTCTCCCTCTCTGTCTTCCTCTCCACTTAGAAAAGTGTGTTTCTCTGTCTCCCTCTGTCCAGGTCTCTATTAGAAAAGTGTGTTTCTCTGTCTCCCTCCCCTCTGTCCAGGTCTTTATTAGAAAAGTGTGTTTCTCTGTCTCCCTCCCCTCTGTCCAGGTCTCTAGCCATGAACCCTCTGCTGATCCCTGAGGCCTACATCATCGGTGCCCAGCCTCTGTGCAGCCAGCTGGTGGGTCTATCCCAGGGCCAGAAGAAGCTGTGCCAGCTCTACCAGGACCACATGCAGTACATTGGAGAGGGCGCCAAGACGGGCATCAGGGAGTGTCAGTACCAGTTCAGACACCGCCGGTGGAACTGCAGCACCGTGGACAACTCCTCCGTG
>NC_056450.1:33709985-33722485 GCF_018296145.1 Oncorhynchus tshawytscha | reverse complement strand
CACTGTACTGCTACTGCATACTAATTCTAATGTCACACACACCCTGACTAACTGAAGCACTGTACTGCATACTTATTCTAATGTCACACACACCCTGACTAACTGAAGCACTGTACTGCATACTTATTCTAATGTCACACACACCCTGACTAACTGAAGCACTGTACTGCATACTTATTCTAATGTCACACACACCCTGACTAACTGAAGCACTGTACTGCATACTTATTCTAATGTCACACACACCCTGACTAACTGAAGCACTGTACTGCATACTTATTCTAATGTCACACACACCCTGACTAACTGAAGCACTGTACTGCATACTTATTCTAATGTCACACACACCCTGACTAACTGAAGCACTGTACTGCATACTTATTCTAATGTCACACACACCCTGACTAACTGAAGCACTGTACTGCATACTTATTCTAATGTCACACACACCCTGACTAACTGAAGCACTGTACTGCATACTTATTCTAATGTCACACACACCCTGACTAACTGAAGCACTGTACTGCATACTTATTCTAATGTCACACACACCCTGACTAACTGAAGCACTGTACTGCATACTTATTCTAATGTCACATACACCCTGACTAACTGAAGCACTGTACTGCATACTTATTCTAATGTCACACACACCCTGACTAACTGAAGCACTGTACTGCATACTTATTCTAATGTCACACACACCCTGACTAACTGAAGCACTGTACTGCATACTTATTCTAATGTCACACACACCCTGACTAACTGAAGCACTGTACTGCATACTTATTCTAATGTCACACACACCCTGACTAACTGAAGCACTGTACTGCATACTTATTCTAATGTCACACACACCCTGACTAACTGAAGCACTGTACTGCATACTTATTCTAATGACACACCACTCAAAGGAGGAAAACAAGTCCATCTCCACCTACTTCTGCTGTCCTGAAGTTGATTCCTAATGACAGGAGTGAGGGAAGGGAAGACGGAGGGGAGAGAGAGATAATCCAGGTCAATCCGATGGGGCGTAGGACCGTATCACTTGATCATCTGTGTAACAGCTCTGCCTCTTCTCTGAAGCCTGTCTTTTGATCTGTGTGAGATGGTGTCATGACGGCTCGTGGAGCTCTTCCTGTAGTTCATTCCTCAAAGGAATCAGCTCGCCAGACCGTGTTTCTTTCACATCTCTTCTGACTGGTAGAAATGAGCGGACAGGGTTCTGTTCTGCCGACAGTGTGGGCCATAGAGGGCATCATGTACTTCTCCCTAATGACATAACGTCTGTGAAGATCTGATGCATGATAGATTCACACATACAGTAAAGCACGTGTACAGTACTGCCAGTTTGACATTTTTAGATGAAACTTATCTGTTCTCTGCTTTCTCTTAGTCCAGTGTAGTCTCTCTCTAGTTGGTGATAATAATCAGTCTGTCCTGTCCCCCTCTCTCTCTAGTTGGTGATAATAATCAGTCTGTCCTGTCCCCCTCTCTCTCTACCTCTCCTTCTCTCCTCTCAGACTGTGTCAGACCTGGCCCATGTCTCCTGTAAGTGCCATGGTGTGTCGGGCTCCTGCAGTCTGAAAACGTGCTGGTTGCAGCTGGCAGACTTCCGCAAGGTGGGCGAGACCCTGAAGGAGAAGTACGACAGCGCCGCCTCCATGAAGCTCAACTTGCGTGGCAAGCTGGTACAGCGGGACAGCAAGTTCAACCCCCCCACCAGCCATGACCTGGTCTACATCGAGTCCAGCCCAGACTACTGTCTGTCCAACCAGAGCACAGGCTCCCTGGGTACTGTAGGCAGGCTGTGCAATAAGACCTCGGAGGGCATGGATGGCTGTGAGCTGATGTGCTGTGGCCGGGGCTATGACCAGTACAAGGCCCAGATTGTGGAGCGATGCCACTGCAAGTTCCACTGGTGCTGCTATGTCAAGTGCAAGCGCTGCACCAAAACCGTGGACCAGTTCGTCTGCAAGTGAGGAGGAGGAGGAGGAGGAGGAGGAGGAGGATGGGAAGAGTGTGTGTTCGTGCAAGTGTGCATGCGTGTGTGTATCCAGAGAGGCGGAACGAAGGAGGCGAAGAGAGGAAGAAAGAAAAAGAAAAAACTATATAAATTATATTTATAGAGTTAAACAATTATACCGTTGCAGAAGACTGATACTTTCTTTTCCATGTCGTAGTTCTAAAACATGTTATGCCTTCTGAAACCGAAAATACAGTGAAATATTTATTTTCTGACATTATTTTTGCCCGATCATCCAAAGCTCATTTTTAATTAATCCCCAGGCCTGGAGATCAGCAGTCATTCTTTTTTTAAACTTTCAATATGACCTATAACAAGGTTCCCCAATAGGTGGTTCCCCACAGGTGATTTTATTTGCCCCCCTTTCTGAGCAAAACAAAAGACAAATTATAATTTTCATTGTTGAATTTAAGACTGTAAAAATCACTGGGAAATCAGCGCAAAGTTATTTTTAATTTAGGAAATCTATTCCCAAGTATTCCGACGCATAAATAGAGAGAAATGTGATTATATTCCAATGTAATCAGGGTTTGAAATTATTCTGTTTTTGCCAAGTACTGTATCTTTTTTGGATTCTTGCGGTCAATTTGCAGTGTACAAATTATTTATAACTATGTCTGCCCCCTCGACCATCCGCTCAAGGAAAAATCGTCCACGGCTGAATGTAATTGGGGACCACAGTCCTATAGCTTATATTTGACTAGTCCATTGGGTCACCATGACTGTGAAACGGGAGCTTCTCTCATGTTTCATAACACTAGATGAGTTAAATGTTGTGGTTGATGGAGAACGCTGAATGCCCACAGTCTTAGCTGCCGGTAAGAGGGGAATGTTTACTTCCATAGTTATGTCACTACAGGGTGGTTAGACCTAAATCAGACCCCCAGTGAACATGGTTAAGTCATTGGCCCCATCCTAAACCCTAGTCCCTTATGTTGCCTCTGTCTAAACCAAACAAGGGCCTAGGAAAGTGGGAGTGATTTGGTTTGGGGTTAGTTCCATCCTGTAATGTATCCCACAAAGCCTAGATCTTCCCAGGTGCCCCAGCTAGTCCTCCCAAACACATTCAGCATATGCACTTTGACCCCGAGGCCTTACCCCGTCTGTATGATTTGTTTGTTTTGAGCTACAGTGTCTGTAATATACCATATTATAGTCTACTTTCTCCATATTAAAACCCATATCCACTTAACATATAACATGCTACTTTCATGGTTTAAATATACAGTATATGGGCAATGTTGTGGTCATGATGGTGAAATCCCACATGTTCTATATGGTATATAGTAGGTCTAACCAACCAATCACTTATTAAATTCTATGTATTTATTTTCTTTTATCCAAATCTCTTAAGCTTCCAGATAGCGCTGTGGGTTTTTCCTATTTCAATAAATCCATTTAAATCCTACACTTTGTTACATACAATATTTTCAGGTTACTTATCATTTGTTTTCACATTTTTAAGGATATGTCACAGATTTAATTTGGTTCCGTGGCATTGTTTTTGTAAAGGGAATTGCCCTTTGTTCTTAAACACCTGCTCATTGTGTTACCCCTGTCCAAGACTTCACAGACGGTTCTAGCCTTTGCTTGTTGCCACAAACTTGTTAATATCCCTCAGCTCCTCCCCACTAGCCCTGTGATCATCTTCATTAGAACATTGTTCCTATATGTTATCAATCCAAACTGTATATTTATTCTCTTCGCAATTCATTGAGATTTGCAAAACATATTTCTTATAGCTGTTATTTTGTTTGTTTCTTTTTTAAATTGGATCGATGTGCTACTTTGTTTCAATAAATATTCTACGTAAACCTGCTGAACAGTTGTAACTTTCAATACAGATCTACTCCGGTACAGTAAACCTGCTGAACAGTCGTAACTTTCAATACAGATCTACTCCGGTACAGTAAACCTGCTGAACAGTTGTAACTTTCAATACAGATCTACTCCGGTACAGTAAACCTGCTGAACAGTTGTAACTTTCGATACAGATCTACTCCGGTACAGTAAACCTGCTGAACAGTTGTAACTTTCGATACAGATCTACTCCGGTACAGTGTAGTTAAATTCAACTCCACATTTGAAACTAAATTTGTATTTAGAACATTTGAAACCTTGTCTATATTTCCCTCTACCCTGAGGCTTGGCGAGAAATCGACTGTTATTGTGTGTACAGAATTAATGTAGGGAAGATTTGTCTATTTGTATATTATTTTATTATGAACTATGAGTTGTCTACTTTTGACGTAGTAGGAGACATTTGATTTTAAAAGTTAATAATATGATCAAATCAAACATGTCATTAAATAAACACATCTGGAACCTTCATTAGGAGTTTGATTCCTGGAATCCCTCAGTTAACTCCTGTTAGAGGCAGTAGGAGCTGAGAGAGAGTTATGGAGAGGAGAAAGGCAGTATGAGCTGAGAGAGAGAGTTATGGAGAGGAGAAAGGCAGTAGGAGTTGAGAGAGAGTTATGGAGAGGAGAAAGGCAGTAGGAGCTGAGAGAGAGTTATGGAGAGGAGAAAGGCAGTATGAGCTGAGAGAGAGTTATGGAGAGGAGAAAGGCAGTATGAGCTGAGAGAGAGAGTTATGGAGAGGAGAAAGGCAGTAGGAGTTGAGAGAGAGTTATGGAGAGGAGAAAGGCAGTAGGAGTTGAGAGAGAGTTATGGAGAGGAGAAAGGCAGTAGGAGTTGAGAGAGAGTTATGGAGAGGAGAAAGGCAGTAGGAGTTGAGAGAGAGTTATGGAGAGGAGAAAGGCAGTAGGAGTTGAGAGAGAGAGTTATGGAGAGGAGAAAGGCAGTAGGAGTTGAGAGAGCAGGGGAGGGCAGGCAGAGGAGTTGTCTGTCAGTGACCCATAGAGTCCAAGAGCATCATAGATCTATCCATGGAGGACCAGGGGCCAGGGATGGGTCAGTCTGAAAGGGAGATACATGCCTGGGCTATTGAGACTGGGCAGGGTGGGAATGCTGAAGAGGATAGCGCGTGCTTTACAGGGATTTGAAACAGTTGAACTAGTGCCATTATAATGTTAACAGCCCTGACACTAACTAATATTTACACTGGTAAAATGATCGACTTTAGAATCACATCCCGTGTGTGTGTGTGTGTGTGTGTGTGTGTGTGTGTGTGTGTGTGTGTGTGTGTGTGTGTGTGTGTGTGTGTGTGTGTGTGTGTGTGTGTGTGTGTGTGTGTGTGTGTGTATGCGTCCACATGAAGATCTGTGGCACTGGCAGAATGTGTTACGGCATGTTTTCATTTCTGATTGGTGTCATAAAGGCCAACGAGACAGGGAGGGAGGGAGGGAAACAGGGAGGGAGTGAAAGAGTGTTACTGTAAGGAGAGGCTGAGGCCAAATTGAATTTTTCCATCTTTGACCCCCTTTCAACAGCATGGTTTCTATATGAAATCAGACTTCAACTCTGGGCTCCTTATGCATGACAGCCAGATAACAGCAACCACAGTAGGGTTCTTGACTAGGAGCAAACACACACACACACACACACACACACACGCACACACACACACACACACACACACACACACACACACACACACACACACACACACACACACACACACACACACACACACACACAAGCACACACAAGCACGCGCACACACACACAGGTGCATAGTGGATAGACACACTCATGATCCCCACAAGTGTACAGCTGCCCAAAAGCCCCGTATACTCAGACATACACACCTGGGGTCTCTAGTCAGTCTGTAGGACTCCAGTGGACTCTAGTCAGTCTGTAGGACTCCAGTGGTCTCTAGTCAGTCTGTAGAACTCCAGTGGTCTCTAGTCAGTCTGTAGGACTCCAGTGGTCTCTAGTCAGTCTGTAGGACTCCAGTCGTCTCTAGTCAGTCTGTAGGACTCCAATGTTATCTGTCCTTTCAGATTTCTTTCTCCACAATGACTTAAACTCAACTCTGGACCTCGAAGCCAGTTGTACTGCATTTTTCATTGTTCCCTTCTAATCAGGGACTGCTTTACGGTGGGTGCTGTTCATCATGAGGTAGAACAGAAAACCAGCAGGCTCTGGACCTCATAGGGAGTCTAGACCCAGCAGAGAGAGAAAGTGTATACAGAGAGTGCATATAGCAGCAGTGAACTAGCTCGATAGATATACAGGGCTGGGTGTTGCTAATATGATTTGGTTGGTATAAACATAACAGCAAGAGCCCTATTCAGACCTCTCCTCCTTTCCACTCCACTCCACTCCACTCCTCCCAACTCCACTCCTCCCCACTCTTCTCTACTCCTCTCCACTCCTCCTCTCCTCCTCGTGCCATTTCTCCCCACTCCACTCCACTCCTCCCAACTCCACTCCTCCCCACTCTTCTCCACTCCTCTCCACTCCTCTCCTCCTCGTGCCATTTCTCCCCACTCCACTCCTCCCCACCCCACTCCCCTTACTCCTCCTCTCCACTCCTCCTCTCCACTCCTCCTCTCCACCTCGTGCCTCTTCTCCCTTCTCCACTCCCCTCCCCTCCTCTCCTCCTCTCCTCCTCTCCTCCTCTCCTCTTCTCCCTCTCCCTCCTCCCCTCCTCTCCTCCTCTCCTCCTCTCCTCCTATCCTCTTCTCCCCTCTCCACTCCTCCCCTCCTCCTCTCCTCCCCTCCTCATCTCCCCTCTCCACGCCTCCCCTCCTCTCCTCCCCACTCCACTCCCCTGCTCTCCTCCTCGCCTCCTCCCCTCTCCTCTACTTTCCCCTCCCTCTGTATCTCTCCTGCTCTCCTCCTCGCCTCCTCCCCTCTACTCTCCCCTCCCTCTGTATCTCTCTGCTCTCCTCCTCGCCTCCTCCCCTCTCCTCTACTCTCCCTTCCCTCTGTATCTCTCTGCTCTCCTCCTCGCCTCCTCCCCTCTCCTCTACTCTCCCCTCCCTCTGTATCTCTCTGCTCTCCTCCTCGCCTCCTCCCCTCTCCTCTACACTCCCTTCCCTCTGTATCTCTCTGCTCTCCTCCTCGCCTCCTCTCCTCTACTCTCCCCTCCCTCTGTATCTCTCTGCTCTCCTCCTCGCCTCCTCTCCTCTACTCTCCCCTCCCTCTGTATCTCTCTGCTCTCCTCCTCACCTCCTCCCCTCTCCTCTACTCTCCCTTCCCTCTGTATCTCTCTGCTCTCCTCCTCGCCTCCTCCCCTCTCCTCTACACTCCCCTCCCTCTGTATCTCTCTGCTCGCCTCCTCCCCTCTTCTCTACTCTCCCCTCCCTCTGTATCTCTCTGCTCTCCTCCTCACCTCCTCCCCTCTACTCTCCCCTCCCTCTGTATCTCTCTGTCTATGTATTCGTCTCCCATTTCCAGATGATACGGGTGTGTGTGCATGTTTACCCTGTCATTCTGCCGCTGGTGAAAGTGAGATAAGGAGAGCAGCGGGCTACACACAGGCTTTAAAGGGTTCACAGCAAGAGCACTTCCCCTCTGGGCGACACAAACACACACACTCCTAGTCTGATCTACTGTGATAGAAGGACATGCAGGTTAGACACTAATCTGTCTTTGATGTCTGCTGAATACTGTTTATCTAAGAACAAGAACAGCCTCACATCGCACATCTAACGTCTACAGTAACATCTACAGTAACATCTAACATCTACAGTAACACCCAACATCTACAGTAACATCTAACATCTACAGTAACATCTAACATCTACAGTAACACCTAACATCTACAGTAACATTTAACATCTAACATCTACAGTAACGTCTAACATCTACAGTAACATCTAACATCTACAGTAACATCTAACATCTACAGTAACACCTAACATCTACGGTAACATCTTACATTTAACATTACTGTAACATCTGACATCTACAGTAACATCTACAGTAACATCTAACATCTACAGTAACATCTAACACCTACAGTAACATCTAATATCTACAGTAACATCTAACATCTAAAGTAACATCCAACATCTACAGTAACGTCTAACATCGACAGTAACATCTAACATCTATAGTAACATCTAACATCTACTGTAACATCTAACATCTACAGTAACATCTAATATTTAACATTGACAGTAACATCTAACATTTAACATCTACAGTAACATCTAACAACTAACATCTACAGTAACATCTAACATCTACAGTAAGATCTCACATCTACCGTAAGATCTGACATCTACAGTAACATCTAACATCTACAGTAATATCTAACATCTACAGTAACATCTAACATCTACCGTAAGATCTGACATCTACAGTAACATCTAACATCTACAGTAATATCTAACATCTACAGTAACGTCTAACATCTCACATCTACAGTAACATCTAACATATACTGTAAAATCTAACATCTACAGTAACATCTAAAGTAACGTCTAACATCTCACATCTATAGTAACATCTAACATATACTCTAACATCTAACATCTAACATCTACAGTAACGTCTAACATCTACAGTAAGATCTCACATCTACAGTAACATCAACAGTAACATCTAACATCTCACATTTACAGTAACATCTAACATGTACTGAAACATCTCACATCTACAGTAACATCTACAGTAACATCTAACATCTCACATTTACAGTAACATCTAGAGTAACATCTCACATCTAACATCTCTTTCTCTTCTTTCTGTCTCTGTCTTTCTGTCTCTCTTTTTCTTTCTGTCTCTTTCTCACCTTCTTTCTGGCTCTTTCTATCTTTTCTGTCTCTTTCTCTCCTTCTTTCTGTCTGTCTCTCTCTCTCTCTCTCTCTCTCTGTCTCCTTTCTCTCTCTCTCTCTCTGTCTCCTTTCTCTCTCTCTCTCTCTGTCTCCTTTCTCTCTCTCTGTCTTTATCTGCTGTTTTACACTGATTCCCACTGTATCTCCATTCATGCCAGAGGCGTTTGTGTTTTACACTGATTCCCACTGTATCTCCATTCATGCCAGAGGCGTTTGTGTTTTACAGTTGAAATGTGTGTGTGTTTTACTGCTGTGTTGTGTACAGTATGAAGAGAGCAGGCCCAGGGAAACAGAGAGCAGGCCCAGGGAGACAGAGAGCAGGCCCAGGGAAACAGAGAGCAGGCCCAGGGAGACAGAGAGCAGGCCCAGGGAGACAGAGAGCAGGCCCAGGGAGACAGAGAGCAGGCCCAGGGAAACAGAGAGCAGGCCCAGGGAAACAGAGAGCAGGCCCAGGGAAACAGAGAGCAGGCCCAGGGAAACAGAGAGCAGGCCCAGGGAAACAGAGAGTAGGCCCAGGGAAACAGAGAGCAGGCCCAGGGAAACAGAGAGCAGGCCCAGGGAAACAGAGAGCAGGCCCAGGGAAACAGAGAGCAGGCCCAGGTAAACAGAGAGCAGGCCCAGGGAAACAGAGAGCAGGCCCAGGGAAACAGAGAGCAGGCCCAGGGAAACAGAGAGCAGGCCCAGGGAAACAGAGAGCAGGCCCAGGGAAACAGAGAGCAGGCCCAGGGAAACAGAGAGCAGGCCCAGGGAAACAGAGAGCAGGCCCAGGGAAACAGAGAGCAGGCCCAGGGAAACAGAGAGCAGGCCCAGGGAAACAGAGAGCAGGCCCAGGGAAACAGAGAGCAGGCCCAGGGAAACAGAGAGCAGGCCCAGGGAAACAGAGAGCAGGCCCAGGGAAACAGAGAGCAGGCCCAGGGAAACAGAGAGCAGTCCCAGGGAAACAGAGAGCAGGCCCAGGGAAACAGAGAGCAGAACTCTGGTGATGCTCACAGCCTTTCATGTGGTTTCCATCCGTTCTGCTTTAGTCTGATTAACATTCCACCGAGGTTCTTAAACATAATTACATGACAAGTTGTGCTTTTCTAAAACAATGCAGCTGGCTAATGTTAGGCAATCTCGTCCTTGCTATTCTGGTGAAACACACACATCCACGCGCGCACACCCACACACATTAACACACACACACCCATGCACACACATGCACGAAGGCTCACACACACACACATTAACACACACACACCCACGCACACACATGCACGAAGGCTCACACACACACACACACCACCTCAGTAAACTACAATACCGGTGAAGCTGATATGAACTCTAATGTTAAAATCCAAGCAGTCACAGTAGTGGTAGTCCTGGCAACGCTCAGAGACAGAAGACAGACCTTGTGAAGTCACAATAATGTGAAAACAAATCTGTTACTCTGCAGTAGTGAGGAGGATTGGACAGGGCAGAATGTAGAGGGTATACTGCAGAGCAGTGTGTGGTTAGGATTTATCTTAGAAGTGTAGTGTGGTGGGTGTATGTAGTGTGTCAAGATATAACAGTGAGTACATAATGTTTCAAATAGTCTGGACTCTGATACCACATAAACCATGGGGTTATTATTGACAATCTGAAATATAAAATGCTGCTGAACATTCCATATTCTGAACATTCCATATTCTGAACATTCCATATTCTGACAATTCCATATTCTGCATGACAGATTCATGTAACATTGTTACTGTCCCCTGCTGAGCAAGTCTTACATCTCCCTTCACATCACCCCCCTGCTACTGTCCCCTGCTGAGCAAGTCTCACATCTCCCTTCACATCACCCCCCTGCTACTGTCCCCTGCTGATCCAGAAAAAGCAGTAGTACTACTGACTAAACAGATGACACATATCAGGAGATGTTGCAACACGTTATGAAACATACTAGGGAAGGTTCTGACTTGTTTATGACGTTGTGATTAAAGGTTCATAGAGGCGTTATGGTGGCGAGTACTAAACCAGTGTTCAGCATCCATTCCAGTGTACCAGGGGAACAACATACTGTATACTAGTAGTATAAACAAAGCACATGGTTGTCTGGTTGAAACAGCACTGAAAACCACAACGGGGTGAGTCTGGTCTGAACTCCAGTATCCTCATCGTTCCCTGACGTGAGAGCATATTCACCTGCAGAGGATCATCAAACACAGCAGCCCAATAACGAGACACACTCACTAACAAACAGACCGTCAGGCCTACTAACGGAATCCTTTCATACAGTTGACGTCAGAAGTTCACGTACACCTGAGCCAAATACATTTAAACTCAGTTCTTCAATTCCTGACATTTAATCCTAGTAAAAATTCCATGTCTTAGGTCAGTTTGGATTACCACTTTATTTTAAGAATGTGAAATGTCAGAATAATAGTAGAGAGAGAATCATTTATTTCAGCTTTTATTTCTTTCATCACATTCCCTGTGAGTCAGAAGTTTACATACTCTCAATTAGTATTTGGAAGCATTGCCTTTAAAATGTTTAACTTGGGTCAAACGTTTTGGGTAGCCTTCCACAAGCATCCCACAATAAGTTGGGTGAATTTTGGCCCATTCCTCCTGACAGAGCTGGTGTAACTGAGTCAGGTGTGTAGGCCTCCTTGCTCGCACACGCTTTTTCAGTTCTGCCCAAAAAATGTTCTATAGGATTGAGGTCAGGGCTTTGTGATGGCCACTCCAATACCTTGACTTTGTTGTCCTTTAGCCATTTTGCAACAACTTTGGAAGTATGCTTGGGGTCTATCTTGAGATGTTGCTTCAGTATATCCACATAATTTTCATCCCTCATCATGCCATCTATTTTGTGAAGTGTACCATTTCCTCCTGCAGCAAAGCACCCCCACAACATGATGCTGCCACCCCCATGCTTCACGGTTGGGATGGTATTCTTCGGCTTGCAAGCCTCCCCCTTTTTTCCTCCAAATATAGCGATGGTCATTATGGCCAAACAGTTCTATTTTTGTTTCATCAGACCAGAGGACATTTCTCCAAAAAGTATGTTCTTTGTCCCCATGTGCAGTTGCAAACCGTAGTCTGGCTTTTTTATGGCAGTTTTGGAGCAGTGGATTCTTCCTTGCTGAGCGGCCATTCAGGTTATATAGAACTTGTTTTACTGTGGATATAGATACTTTTGTTCCTGTATCCTCCAGAATCTTCACAGGGTCCATTGCTGATGTTCTGGGATTGATTTGCACTATTCGCACCAAAGTACGTTCATCTCTAGGAGACAGAACACGTCTCCTTCCTGAGCGGTATGACGGCTGCGTGGTCCAATGGTGTTTATACTTGCTTTCTATTGTTTGTACAGATGAATGTGGTACATTCAGGCATGTGGAAATTGCTCCCAAGGATGAACCAGACTTGTGGAGGTCTACATTTTTTTCTGAGATCTAGGCTGATTTCTTTTGATTTCCTATGATGTCAAGCAAAGAGGCACTGAGTTTGAAGTTAGGCCTTGAAATACATCCACACCTCCAATTGACTCAAATGACCTACTGGAATTCTGATGAATTCCAGTGAATTATAAGTGAAATAATCTGTAAACAATTGTTGGAAAAATGACTTGTGTCATGCACAAAGTAGATGTCCTAACTGACTTGCCAAAACTATAGATTGTTAACAAGAAATTTGTGGAGTGGTTGAAAAAATATTTTTAATGACTCAGTGTATGTAAACCTCCGAAATCAATTATATATATTTTATGAAAGGCTTTACAGTGTTATGTCAGTGAGAAAAATGATATTAAT
>NC_056450.1:33677485-33704985 GCF_018296145.1 Oncorhynchus tshawytscha | reverse complement strand
TGACGCAGGGCTGGCCTGCGGCCCAGGACCATGACAGACTGGCGGGGAGCCCGGAACTCCAGCCCCTGGCTTGGGGCCTACAGGCCCGGGGCTGGGGACTGACAGGGCCAGGGTATGAGGGGCTGATGAATGGGTTCTGGCAAGCTGCTGGTGATTTCTGCCTGGCGGGTATGAGCAGGGAGGCCCTGTGTGTGTGTGTGTGTGTGTGTGTGTGTGTGTGTGTGTGTGTGTGTGTGTGTGTGTGTGTGTGTGTGTGTGTGTGTGTGTGTGTGTGTGTGTTGCGTGAGTGCGTGCGTGTGTCAGCAAGGGCTGTCAGAACCCCCTTAACCCCTGCCATAGAGACGGAGAGGGAACACAGGGGGTTATGGTTGGCCAGATTGACCGGTTGTAGAGAGGCTGAGGGAGTGGACCTGCCTCACACCTTCTCACACCCAGACATCCGCCTCACTGGGGTTAGCTTGAACACGCACACACACACACACACACACACACACACACACACACACACACCCACACACTCTATCTTTCTTTTGGCTCAGTCAATCAGATCCACTTTAGCCGACATCCCCATAGCGGTTGTTTTGGCGGTGTTGGAGGTGGAACTGCGTTAGAGCTGTCAAATCCACAAATGGCTCCCGGCATTATACCCAAAGCGGACATTGCCATTGGCTGCACGGAGTCGCATTAAGAGAAATACGATGGAGTAGCATTAAGAGAAATCCCATACAGCTCAAACACTGGAATGTGAGATGTAATGTACACCTTATTAATCCTCATTATTTTGTTGAATGATTTTCAATTTGAGCATCATTATTTCTCTAGACTTTCTCATTCTGAAGTTGTAATGTGAGAGAGAGGGGTGTGGCTTCGTGACAATGATCACAAGATCTGCTGCCCACTGATTTGACAGCTCCAACGCAGTTACACTAGCCTGACGACTCACACTAAATTATTCCGCTGCTCTGTCGTTCACTACATACTTTAGTCTGAGAATGGCATCATTGAAGTCCTTTTTGGTAACGAGGGGCACGAGGGGTGTTGTACCAAACAAAGTCATCAGCGATTAGATTGTCTCTAACCAATCAGAGTTTCAAAGACACATTTTGAAACAGCTTTACCCACGTGTGTTCTGTCTCTGTCCATCAAACCATCACGGTCACCTAGTAATGCCCAGTTTACAATTGGCTCATTCAACCCCCTCTCATCCCCTGTAACTATTCCCCAGGTCGTTGCTGCAAATGAGAATGTGTTCTCAGTCAACTTACCTGGTAAAATAACGGCTAAATAAATAAATTAAATCTGTCCCAACCCATTGGTTTCTGGACCAATCAGACGGACCTTAATAAATTGGCATTCAGTGAAGGGTCGGGGAGGTACTCAGATTCAGACTCATTGCAGAGAAGAAACTAACGTCCATGAACGGAGCAAGGAGTCTGGGGAGCCAGGTAACAGTTTGGTGAGACAGGTAACAGTCTGGTGAGACAGGTAACAGTCTGGCGAGACAGGTAACAGTCTGGGGAGCCAGGTAACAGTCTGGGGAGCCAGGTAACAGTCTGGGGAGACAGGTAATAGTCTGGGTAGCCAGGTAACATTCTGGGGAGCCAGCTAACAGTCTGGGGAGCCAGGTAACAGTTCAACCTCCGACACCGCCAAAACATAATCTACGGCAGAGAGGGACCCACTGGTTTCCCTCGAGGTTACAGAGAGCTGGTAGTCCCATCCACCAAATTACCAGATGTGAAACAGGGAAGAAACTCAGGGGGTATGCTAATTTGGTATAAGGCAGACTTAACCCACACTATTAAATTAGTCAAAACAGGAACATTTTACATCTGGCTAGGGAAAAATGTCCTCATCTGTGCTTCATATATTCCCCCAATAGAATCTTCAAGTAATCATACTTTAATGATGACAGCTTCTCCATTCTAGAGGGGGAGATCAACAATTTCCAGGCTCAGGGACATACTAGGGACGTACTAGTCTGTGGCCACCTAAATGCCAGAACTGGACAAGAACCAGACACCATTAGCAAGAAGGTGGACAAACACCTACCTGGAGGTGACAGCATTCCCTCCCCCATGTGCACCCCTAGACACAACTACGACAACATAACCAACATAAACGGGTCACAACTCCTGAAGCTCTGTTGGACGCTGGGTATGTACAGTTGAAGTCAGAAGTTTATATACACTTTAGCCAAATACATTTAATCTCAGTTTTTCACAATTCCTGACATTTAATCCTAGTAAAAAGTCCCTGTTTTAGGTCAGTTAGGCTCACCACTTTACTGTATGAATGTGAAATGTCAGAATAATAGTAGAGAGAAGGATTTATTTCAGCTATTATTTCTTTCATCACATTCCCAGTGGGTCAGAAGTTTACCTTCATTCAATTAGTATTTGGTAACATTGCCTTTAAATTGTTTATCTTGTGTCAAACATTTCGGGTAGCCTTCCACAAGCTTCTCATAATAAGTTGGGTGAATTTTGGACCATTCCCCCTGACAGAGCTGGTGTAACTGAGTCAGGTTTGTAGACCTCCTTGCTCTCACATGCTTTTTCAGTTCTACCCACACATTTTCTATTGGATTAAGGTCAGGGCTTTGTGATGGCCACTCCAATACCTTGACATTGTTGTCCTTAAGCCACAACTTTGGAAGTATGCTTGGGGTCATTGTCCATTTAAAAGACCCATTTGTGACCAAGCTTTAACTTCCTGACTGATGTCTTTAGATGTTGCTTCAATATATCCACATCATTTTCATCCCTAATGATGCCATCAATTTTATCAAGTGCACCAGTCCCTCCTGCAGTGAAGCACCCCCACAACATGATGCTGCCACACCCGTGCTTCTTGGTGGGATGCTGTTCTTCGGCTTGCAAGCCCCCCTGTCACGACTTCTGCCAAAGTCGGTCCCTCTTCTTGTTCGGGCGGCATTCGGAGGTCGACGTCACCGGCCTTCTAGCCATCACCCATCCACTTTTAATTTCCATTTGTTTTTTCTTTGTTTTACACACCTGGTTTCAATTCTTCAATTACATGTTCATTATTTAACCTTCTGTTTTCCCCATAGTTTTTGTCCGTGATTGTTTTATTGTAAGTTCGGTCTGATGTTTGTGGGCTTGGTATTACTTTATGTATTTGGAAATTTTTAGTAAAGTACCTTGTGTTACTCATCTCTGCTGTCCTGCACCTGACTCCTCTGCACCAGCTACACCCAGATCCTTACACTCCCCCATTTTCCTCCTAACATAACAATGGTAATTATGGCCAAACAGTTCTATTTTTGTTTCATCAGACCAGAGGACATTTCTCCAAAAAGTATGATCTTTGTCCCCATGTGCAAACCGTATTCTCAATTTTTTTGTGGTTGTTTTGGAGCAGTGGCTATTTCCTTGCTGAGCGGCCTTTCAGGTTACGTCGATGCAGGACCCGTTTAGCTGTGGATATTGATACTTTTGTACCTGTTTCCTCCAGCATCTTCACAAGGTCCTTTGCTGTTGTTCTGGGATTGATTTGCATTTTTCGCACCAAAGTACGTTAATCTCCAGGAGACAGAATACGTCTCCTTCCTGAGCGGTATGACGGCTCCGTGGTCCCATGGTGTTTATACTGGCGTACTATTGTCTGTCCAGATGAATATGGTACCGTCAGGCATTTGGAAATTGCTCCCAAGGATGAACCAGACTTGTGGAGGTCTACAAAAAAAAGTCTGAGGTCTTGGCTGATTTATTTGGATTTTCCCATGATGTCAAGCAAACAGGCACTGAGTTTGAAGGTAGGCCTTGAAATACATCCACAGGTATGCCTCCAAGTGACTCAAATTATGTCAATTAATCTATCAGAAGCTTCTAAAGGCATGACATACTTTTCTGGAATCTCCCAAGCTGGTTAAAGGCACAGTCAACTTAGTGCATGTAAACTTCTGACCCACTGGAATTGTGATACAGTGAATTATAAGTGAAATAATCTGTCTATAAACAATTGTTGGAAAAATTACTTGTGTCATGCACAAAGTAGATGTCCTAACCAACTTGCCAAAACTATAGTTTGCTAACAAGAAATTGGTGGAGTGGTTGAAAAAATGTGTTTTCACTGTAATAGTGAAGGAGTAAACTTGGCAGTAGAAAACCTAAACAGTATATTTGACCTCTCAGCTTCCCTGTCAAATCTAAAAATATCAAGCAGACAACCTAAGAAAATGAACAACAATGACAAATGGTTTGATGTAGAATGCAAAAACCTACTGAAAGAAATTGAGAAACATAGCCAACTAAGAACATAGATACCCAGAAAACCTGAGCCTATGCCTTCATTATGGTGAATCACTAAAACAATACAGAAATACACTATGGAAAATGAAGGAACAGAATTTCAGAAATTCAATGTAATTGAATTGAATTATCTAACCACTTAGATCAAATAAACTATTAAAGACTACCAGAACCCACTGGATTCTCCAATTATATTGAATGAACTACAGGACAAAATACAAACCCTTCAACCCAAAAAGTCCTGTGGGGTTGATGGTATCCTAAATGAAATGATAAAATATACAGGCCACTAATTGCAATTGGCTATACTTAAACTCTTTAACATCATCCTGAGCTCTGGCATCTTCCCCAATATTTGGAACCAAGGACTGATCACCCCCATCCTCAAAAGTGGAGACAAATTTGACCCCAATAACTACCGGGGATATGTGTCAACAGCATCCTTGGGAAAATCCTCTGTATTATCATTAATAGCAGACTGGTACATTTCCTCAGTAAAAACAACATACTGAGCAAATGTCAAATTGGATTTTTACCAAATTACCGTATGACAGACCTTGTATTCACCCTGCACCTAATTGACAGACAAACAAACCAACCAAAACAAAGGCCAAGACTTTGGCCAAGGTTTTGTTGATTTCAAAAAAGTTTTGACTCAGTTTGGCTTGAGTGTCTGCTACAGAAGTTGATGGAAAGTGTTGTTGGCGGAAAAATGTATGACATTATAAAATCCATCAACACAAACAAAAATTGTGCAGTTAAAATCAGCAAAAAACACACATTTCTTTCCACATGGCTTGTGGGTGAGACAGGGATGCAGCTTAAGCCCCACCCTCTTCAACATATATATAAACTAATTGACGAGGGCACTAAATCAGATCAAATAAAATTACATTTTGTTGGTCGCATACAGATGGTTAGCAGATGTTATTTGCGAGTGTAGTGAAATGCGTGTGCTTTTAATTCCGACAGTGCAGAAATATTTAACTGTAATCTAACAATTCCACAACAACTACATAATACACACAAGTCTAAGTAAAGAGATGGAATAAGAATATAGAGATATAAATATATGGATGAGTGATGACCGAACGGCATAGGCAAGATGGTATAAAATACAGTATATACATATGAGATGAGAAATGCAAGATATGTAAAGATTATTAAAGTGGCATTATTAAAGTGACTAGTGATCCATTTATTGAAGTGGCCAATGATTTCAAATCTGTATGTAGGCAGCAGCTTCTCTGTGTTAGTGATGGTTGTTTAACAGTCTCATGGCCTTGATATAGAAGCTGTTTTTCAGTCTCTCGGTCCCAGATTTGATGCACCTGTACTGACCTCGGCTTCTGGATGATAGCGAGGTGAACAGGCAGTGGCTCGGGTGGTTGATGTCCTTGATGATCTTTTTGGCCTTCCTGTGACATCGGGTGCTGTAGGTGTCCTGGAGGGCGGGTAGTTTCCCCCCGGTATGAGATGGGCAGACCACACCACACTCTGGAGACCTTGTGGTTGCGGGCAGTGCAGTTGCCGTACCAGGCAGCGATACAGCCCGACAGGATGCGGCAACTGCACTGCCCGCAACAGCAAGGTTCTCCAGAGGGTGGTGCGATTTACCAAAGGGAGGGCGGGAGAGGGTCTTTTATGCATCGCGGAAGTTATAATAGCATTAGATTTTGCAGAGAGCCACATCAATTTACAGAAATATTCATCATAAATGTTGATGAAAATACAAGTGTTATACATGAAACTTTAGATAAACTTCTCCTTAATGCAACCGCTGTGTCAGATATCAAAAAAGCTTTACCGAAAAAGCAAACCATGCAATAATCTGAGTACGGTGCTCAGACAACATATCAAGCCAAACAGATACCCGCCATGTTGTGTAGTCAACAGATGTCAGAATAGTATTATAAATATTCAGTTACCTTTGATGATCTTCATCAGAATGCACAATAATCCACAATAAATAATTTATGCCCAAATACCTCCTTTTGTTAGCGCGTTTGGTAAACAAATCCAACCTCACGACGCGCGTGCAAGTCCAGCAGAAAGTACGGGCGAAAACTCCAAAAAGTTATATTACAGGTGGTAGAAACATGTCAAACGAAGTATAGAATCAATCTTTAGGATGTTTTTTTAACATAAATCTTCAATAATGTTCCAACCAGAGAATTCCTTTCTCTGTAGAAATGGAATGGAACAGAGCTCTCTCTCACGTGAACGAGCGTGGCCAGCTCTGCCAGACCTCTGACTCATTCCCCTCTCATTCGCCCCCACCTCACAGTAGAAGCATCAAACAAGGTTCTGAAGACTGTTGACATCTAGTGGAAGCCTTAGGATCGCCACTCCAGATGCGCCACCTAAGTGGGCCAAGACTAAGGTGGAGTGGGGTCTACGTCCTGCACCAGAGCCGCCACCGCGGTGAAATGCCCACCCAGACCCTCTCCTATGGGTTCAGGTTTTGCGGCCGGAGTCCCCACCTTTGGGGGGTACTGTCATGTCCTGACCTTAGTTCCTTTTTTATGTCTCTATTTTGGTTTGTTCAGGGCGTGAGTTGGGGTGGGCATTCTATGTGTTTTTTCTATGTTTTCTATTTCTATGTGTTTGGCCTGGTATGGTTCCCAATCAGAGGCAGCTGTCAATCGTTGTCTCTGATTGAGAACCATCCTTAGGTAGCCTTTTTGTGGGTAATTATTTTTCCGTGTGTGTTTGTGTGCACCTCGGTTGCTTCACGGTCTTTGCTGTTTACCTGTGTGTTTTTTGGTTATTTAGGTTTCACTTTCATTTAAAGATGTGGAACTACATGCACGCTGCACCTTGGTTGATTTATGACAGGGAGTTTGAGGATAGCGAGCATGACACTAAGAGAAATTAACTGGAGAAGAGCCCCCTAAGCAAGCTGGTCCTGGGGCTCTGTTCACAAACAGACCCCACAGAGCACCAGGACAGCAACACAATTAGACCCAACCAAATCAAGAGAAAACAAAAAGATAATTACTTGACACATTGGAAACAATATGCAAAAAAACAGAGCAAACTAAAATGCTACACTGAAAAAACGGGACATGGTGAACTGTCAGATTTACTTAAACATATTATGTGTGATTTACTCAAACATGTTTTGTTTCTCCTCTCAACGTTAATTCAGTGCTTGCAAACACTGCAACACGAAGCAAAATCAGATCTACTAGTTCGAATCATGTAGGGGGTGTGTGAACCAATAAAGCTAATTCATGACGAGTAATGAGGAACAATTCAAACCGTGCGAGAGAAGAATCTTCCAGAAAGAATGCTAGCGCATTAGCGGAGAAGACAGTACCTTGACAGTACCTGGTCAAGGTAAGCATGGTGATTGATTTTATTCAATTAAATAAACTTTTATTGGTCACATACACATGGTTAGTAGATGTTATTTTGAGAGTAGCGAAATGCTTGTGCTTCTAGTTCAGACAGTGCAGCAATATCTAACATGTAATCTAACAATTCCACAACAACTATCTAATACACACACATCTAAGTAAGGAAGGGAATAATAATATGTACACTACCGTTCAAAGGTTTGTGGTCACTTAGAAATGTCCATGTTTTTGAAAGAAAAGCAAATTTTTTGTCCATTAAAATAATATCAAATTGATCAGAAATACAGTGTAGACATTGTTAATGTAGTAAATGACCATTGTAGCTGGAAAGGGCTGATTTATAATGGAATATCTGCATAGGCGTACAGAGGCCCATTATCAGCAACCATCACTCCTGTGTTCCAATGGCACGTTGTGTTAGGTAATCCAAGTGTATAATTTTAAAAGGCTAATTGATCATTAAAAATAGTTGAGAATCTGGAGCATCAGCATTTGTGGGTTCAATTACAGGCTCTAAATGACCAGAAACAATGAACTTTCTTCCAACACTGGTCATTCTATTCTTGTTCTGAGAAATGAAGTCTATTCCATGTGAATAATTGTCAAGAAACTGAAGATCTCGTATAACGAGGTGTACTACTCCCTTCACAGAACAGCGCAAACTGGATCTAACCAGAATAGAAAGAGGAGTGGGAGGCCCCGGTGCGCAACTGAGCAAGAGGACAAGTACATTAGAGTGTCTAGTTTGAGAAACAGACGCCTCACAAGTCCTCAACTGATAGCTTCATTAAATAGTACCCTCAAAATACCATTCTCAACATCTACAGTGAAGAGGCTCCGGGATGCTGGCCTTCTAGGCAGAGTTCCTCTGTCCAGTGTCTGTGTTCTTTTGCCCATCTTACTCTTTTCTTTTTATTGGCCAGTCTGAGATATGTATTTTTCTTTACAACTCTGCCTAGAAGGCCAGCATCCCAGAGTCTCCTCTTCACTGTTGACGGTGAGACTGGTGTTTTGCGGGTCCTATTTGATGAAACTGCCAGTTGAGGACTTGTGAGGTGTCTGTATTTGCATAAATAAATACAAATAAAAACGTTTTTCATTACATATTTAAGATCTAATAAATATACAACTAATCCTATGAGATTGGTGCTTTCATGCAGTTTAACAATTTTCTCATGGCTGCCTCCATGTTGCAAAATGTGGTGTAAAGGTGACACAGGCTTATGGAAATGGGATTTGGAGTTCATTTTAGGACTTGAACAGTGTTACTTTATATTATGGGTGTCCATTTATCAATACATTTAAAATGATTTGACAAAAACAAAAATCATTCAATGTATGTGCATATGAGTGGATGCATGCATAAATCAATAGATAATTGAATCAGACATTTCATAAAGAAAATAAAATATTTCATGAACAAAATGTATATTTACAGGTCCATGATGTTTGCCTTCTACATTTGTGCTGCTTTGTCTACCCATTCAAAGTATATAGTGTTGTTGAGTACTGTTATCAGATGTTGTTTTAATACCAAAAAATGTTCCTCTCCAAATGTCTTTAGGTCTTTCCGTATTTCTGTTCTCTTTTTTCAGTGTTGTGGAAATGTAAGGGGTGTTCAGAATTGGTGTCAAGTAGGTCCCAACTTTTATATCATTATAAATTAATTAAAGCACCCGCATTACGGCCATACTGTCCGTTACCCATGTACAGTTGAAGTTGGAAGTATACATACACTTAGGTTGGAGACATTAAAACTCGTTTTTCAACCACTCCACACATTTCTTGTTAACATACTATAGTTTTGGAAAGTCGGTTAGGACATCTACTTTGTGCATGACACAAGTAATTTTTCCAACAATTGTTTACAGACAGATTATTTCATTATAATTCACTGTATCACAATTCCAGTGGGCCAGAGGTTTACATACACTAAGTTGACTGTGCCTTTAAATAGCTTGGAAAATTCTAGAAAATTATGTCATGGTTTTAGAAGCTTCTGATAGGCTAATTGACATCATTTTGTAACGGTTTTTCTCTCCTTCTGAGGAGGAGTAGGAAAGATCGGCCCAATGCGCAGCGTGGTAAGTGTCCATATTTTAATGAAATATAACCGAACACTGAATACAAAAGAACAAGAGAAAATAAATGAAAACCCGAAACAGTTCTGTATGGTAAAACACAGACACAGACAACAACTACCCACAAATCACAGTGGGAAAACATGCTGCCTAAGTATGGTTCTCAATCAGAGACAACGATTGACAGCTGCCTCTGATTGGGAACCATACCAGGCCAAAACCAGAAATACAAAACGTAGAACATTGTTAGGACAACACTACTTATTGTTTTCATACAGATATATAGCCTACAGCACTGTGATTTAGACCTGTGCAATTCATTGAACACAATGTCAGTGAATGTACATTTGTTGTTCCAATAAGCTGAACGGTTACAAAAAAATACAGTATAATTTTTGAAACACCCTTTATCACTGATGCACATGGTCTCTTGCTCCTTGGTTCCACATCATTAGCTTGTACTTTATATGTCGCTGTTCATTAGTGTAAGTAAGGTAGAAAATGGCAACATCTCATTGTTTTACCTTTATTTAACTAGGCATGTCAGTTAAGAGCAAATTCTTATTTTCAATGACGGCCTAGGAACAGTGGGTTAACTGCCTTGTTCAGGGGCAGAATGACAGAACTGTACCTTGTCAGCTCGGGGATTCAATCTTGCAACCTTTTGGTTACTAGTCCAATGCTAGGCTACCCTGCCACCCCGCCTCATCTTGTGCTTACATGAATAATTATGTAGAACCTTGCCTATCAAATAAATTATGGAATAAGTTCTACATAATTATAAGTAATATCATCAATGAAATAATGTTAATTATTAAGTTGTGATCAGGTTTAGGCAACATGATCAAATCCATTAGACGCTACACATTTCATTCAAATAAAAGTAGCTTAACCGAATCATGATGAATTGATTCTATTCAATTAAAATGCATTTACATGAACACATATTTGCTTGACAAAAAGAAAAGAAGTCAACTCAAATAGTATAATTGTGTTTATCTAACATGTTTCATTCATGTGGAACCGATGTACACCTTTTGAATTAAGTAAATTCAAAGAACCATTTTTTTGTGTATTTGGCCCTAAACAGAGAAAAAATAATTGGAAAGAATAAACAAAACAACTTAGCAAACTAGAACGCTATTTGGCCCTAAACAAAGAGTACATAGTCGCAGAATACCTGACCACTGTGACTGACTCAAGTTTAAGGAAAGCTTTGACTATGTACAGACTCCGTGAGTATAGTCTTGCTATTGAGAAAGGCTGCCATAGGCAGACATGGCACTCGAGAGAAACCAGGCTATGTGCACACTGCCCAAAAAATGAGGTGGAAACTGAGCAGCACTTCCTAACCTCCTGCCAAATATATGACCATATTAGAGACACATATTTCCCTCAGATTACACAGATCCACAAAGAATTTGAAATAAAATGAAATTTTGATAAACTCCTTTGTCTATTGGGTGAAATACCACAGTGTGCCATCACATCAGCAATATTTGTGACATGTTGTGTCATTTGTGACAGGTCAACCAGTGAAGAACAAGCACCATTGTAAATACAACCTATATTTATGTTTATTTATTTTCATTTTTGTACTTTAACTATTTCCACATCATTACAACACTGTATATAGACATAATATTTGACATTGACATTTTTTTTAACCTTTATTTAACCAGGTATTTTTATTTAACCAGACAAGTCAGTTAAGAACAAATTCTTATTTTCAATGACAGCCTAGGAACAGTGGGTTAACTGCCTGTTCAGGGGCAGAATGACAGATTAGTACCTTGTCAGCTCGGGGGTTTGAACTTGCAATCTTCCGGTTACTGGTCCAACGCTCTAACCACTAGCTCTAACCACTAGGCTACCCATGTCTTTATTCTCCCGAGTGGCACAGTGGTCAGTGCAAGAGGTGTCACTACAGTCCCTGGTTTGAATCCAGGCTGTATCACATCTGGCCGTGTTTGGGAGTCCCATAGGGCGGCACACAATTGGCCCAGCGTTGGCCGGGGTAGGCCTTCATTGGGAGTCCCATAGGGCGGCACACAATTGGCCCAGCGTTGGCCGGGGTAGGCCTTCATTGGGAGTCCCATAGGGCGGCACACAATTGGCCCAGCGTTGGCCGGGGTAGGCCTTCATTGGGAGTCCCATAGGGCGTTTATTTCACTATTGTTTATCTATTTCACTTGCTTTGGCAATGTAAACATATGTTACCCATGCCAATAAACCCCCTTAAATTGAAATGTAATTGAATAAATCTGATGCCAATCTCTATGCCAGTCTCTCTCTCTCTCTCTCTCTCTCTCTCTCTCTCTCTGTGTCTCTCTCTCTCTCTCTCTCTCTCACTCTCTGTGTCTCTCTCTCTCTCTCTCTATCTGTGTCTCTCTCTCTCTCTCTCTCTCTCTCGCTCTCTCTCTCTCTCTCTCTCTCTCTCTCTCTCTCTCTGTGTCTCTGTCTCTCTCTCTCTCACTCTCTTTCTCTGTGTCTCTCTCTCACTCTCTCACTCTCTGTGTCTCTCTCTCTCACTCTCTCTCTGTGTCTCTCTCTCTCTGTCTCTCTCTCTCTCTCTCTCTCACTCTCTGTGTCTCTCTCTCTCACTCTCTCTCTGTGTCTCTCTCTCTCTCTCTCTCTCTCTCTCTCTCTCTCTCTCTCTCTCTCTGTGTCTCTCTCTCTCTCTCTCTCTCTCACTCTCTATCTGTGTCTCTCTCTCTCTCTCGCTCTCTCTCTCTCTGTGTCTCTCTCTCTCTCTCTGTCTCTCTGTCTCTCTCTCTCTCTCTCTCTCTCTCTCTCTCTCTCTCTCTCTCTCACTCTCTGTGTATCTCTCTCTCTCTCTCTCTCTCACTCTCTCTCTCTGTGTCTCTCTCTCTCTCTCTCACTCTCTGTGTCTCTCTCTCTCTCTCTCTCTCTCTCTGTCTCTCTCTCTCTCTCTCTCTCTCTCTCTCTGTCTCTCTCTCTCTCTCTATATCTCTCTCTTTCTCTCTGTCTCTCTCTCTATATCTCTCTCTCTCTCTCTCTCTCTCTCTCTCTCTCTCTCTCTGTGTCTCTCTCTCTCGCTCTCTCTCTCTCTGTCTGTCTCTCTCTCTCTCTCTCTCTCTCTCTCTCTCTCTCTCGTCGGAGTGCATGCTGGGAGTGCATGCTGGGAGTGAGTCGTCAAGCAGGAGTGATTGTGAGAGCGAATGGAATTTCTTTTCACTCTATTGGGTTTTGGTATGTATATATATATATATATATATATATATTGATTAGTTTAGTTGTTTTAAGGGTATCTTGTTTAAACTATCACTAAGCACGTATAGGGGTGGTGGGATCTTTGAGGTTGGTTTTTCGCGAGGGCACAACCAGCGGGTGGGGCTGGTTGCTATGGCCACTCGCGGAAATGAAGAGTTTGAAAAACTTAGTCGGAGGCATGGAGTAAAGATTCCTGCTGCGGCCGGGTGTGGAAGAATGTAGCTTGGCTGTGGGTGCTATCATTGGGTATGATAGCATCAAATCAGCCTCAAGGATGAATAGCTCTGTCGTGATATTTTTAGATTCAATTGAAAAGGTGAATAAGATAGTTGAGAGAAGTGTTGTGTTGCGGGAGACACAGACGCCGGTATTTCCGCTTATGAATCCGGCGAAGAAAGTTATGCTTTCTAACGTGCCACCATTTGTTAGAGATGAAGTGTTAGAGCGAGAGTTATCTCGACATGGTCAAATTGTATCTACAATAAAGAAGGTTCTTTTTGGATGCAAATCTCCGTTGTTGAAACATGTCGTGTCTCATAGGAGACAAGTGCATGTGATTTTTAAAAAGGAAGGAGATGAACTGAATTTAGCGTTTAGCTTTAAGATTGATGGATTTGATTATGTCTTCTATGCATCTACTGAATCAATGAAATGTTTTGGATGTGGAAGAGAGGGGCATTTGGTGCGTAGTTGTCCCGAGAATGAGCGCGCTGAGCCTGGTAGGTGCTTTAGTGCGGTTGCAATTAACGCAACACCCCCTGAAGGGATGAAAATACTACGGGTGCAGGGGAAGAGAGAAGGTGGGCAGATGTGGTTGGAAAAGTAGGAGAGGAAGGCAGTGTGAATACGGGGGCAATTGTGGTAGATCAGAACAAAGAGGGAGGGGAAACAGTAGGTGAGATTGCGACTGCCGTCGCTGAGGTGGTGCTGGAAAATGAAATTGGAAGTCAAGAGGAGATTGAAATAACGGAAAAGGAAGCGGATGTTTTCAAAATACCGAGGAGTAAAAGGAAGAATTTAAGGGGTGAAGGGTCTAATTCTAAGAGAAAGGTAGAGAGTGATAAATCAGTTGAAGATGAACAAGTTGTAGAGATGGTGGAGTATTCTTCTGGGGAGGATAGCGAGAGTGAGTCATCTGACGCGTCACAACAATATAGTGAGATAAATGGGGTGGAAGGGAGGTATGGGATCGAGAGGATACGTCAATTTCTGAAGTTGACAAAAGGGAAGAAATATATGCAGGATTACAATGTAACTGATTTTTTCTCTGAACGTGAATTGTTTATTGAATCAGCAAAGTTTCTGATGTCAAAAATTACAGGGGGAAGTTTGAAAAGCCCTGAAATTGCTAGACTCAAGAAAGTGGTCACGAGAGTGATAAGTGATGTAAATTCTAAAGAAAATGAAAGAGTTCAGTTGCAGTTTTAATTCTGTAAAGAGATGTGGTGGCTGTATCTTCCTCTGTATATTTTTTTTATCCATGAGCAGTTTTAAGATTTCTTCTTTAAACGTAAATGGGGCAAGAGATGTTAAAAAAAGAGCCATGGTGTATGAGTTAATTAGAGGAAAGGGAAGTGACATCATTTTTCTACAAGAAACGCATAGTAATTTGGAAAATGAAGTTATGTGGCAACAGGAGTGGGGGGGGACAGTGGTGTGTAGTCATAAAAACTCAAAAAGTGGGGGTGTGGTTATCTTGTTCTCAAAAGGGTTTTTGCCTTTGTCATATGAGGTTGAAGAGGTAGTTGAGGGGAGGTTACAGTTAGAGCAAGGTATGAAAACATCACTATGTGTCTGATAAATGTATATGCCCCAGTGGTGACAGTTGAGAGGGTATGTTTTTTAGAGACATTATCAAATACCATTGAGAAATGTAACAAAGAAGATTATTTGTTTATTGCTGGGGATTTTAACTGCACAGTTAGCGATTTAGATAGAAATCACCAAGAACCTCATATAGCCTCAAGGACGTTTTTAAAACGCCTTATTGTAACAAATGAACTGTGTGATATTTGGCGGAGTCAACATGGAGGAACAAGGCAGTACACCTGGGCGCATGTGAGAGAGAACATCATCTCTATGGCCAGGTTAGATAGGTTTTATGTTTTTGAGCATCAATCTCAGGTCTGTAAATCAAGTGTGATAACCCCAGTGGGATTTTCATTTCATCATTGTTTAATAACAGAGGTGGTGTTCATTAACGATGTAAAACCCAAAAGCGCATACTGGCATTTTAATATAACTTTATTAAGTGATGCTCACTTCAGGAACTGTTTCAGTTTTTTTGGGGAGAGGTGGAGATCTCAAAAGGCCAGTTTTGTATCCCTTCAACAATGGTGGGATATAGGGAAAATCCAGATTCAACAATTTTGTAATCAATACACGAGGAATGTCACCAAGGATATCACCAGATCAATGAAAGCCCTAGAGATTGAAATAGTGGAACTCATGACGTTGGTTGAGACCACAGGAGATCGAGGCCATACTAAGGCCCTCAAGAGGAGAAAAGCTGCATTGGCAGACCTGCTGGGTATCAGAGCACAGGGGGCACTGGTGAGAAGTAAGTTTCAGGGAGTATCTGAAATGGATGCCTCATCCAAATGTTTCTTTGGTTTAGAGAAAAAGAATGGACAAAGAAAAATTATTCATTGTCTCAAATCAGTTGTTGGACAAGAGCTCACTAGCCCTAGTGAAATTAGAAAGAGGGCAGTAGAGTTCTATGCTGAGCTCTACAAGTGTGAGTACAAAGAGGACAAAACAGTGACACAGCAGTACTTTGATGGGCTCCCAAAGGTGGCTGCAGAAGCTCAGGTTGAGCTTGAGCAACCATTGTCTTTGCAGGATTTATACACTGCATTAAAAGGCATGGAAAATGGAAGGGCACCAGGCATTGATGGGCTTCCCGTTGACTTTTTAAAGTATTTTTGGGCTATGTTGGGAGAGGATTGGTTAGAAGTAGCTAATGATAGTTTAACCGGAGGGTTACTACCAATAAGCTGCAGAAGGGCTGTCCTCACCCTACTGCCCAAAAAGGGTGACCCGAGGGAGATGAAGAACTGGAGGCCGGTGGCTTTATTGTGCACTGATTATAAGATATTTTCAAAGGCTTTGTCCAACAGGCTGAGGGAGGTGATGGGGCAAATCATACATACGGATCAGTCCTACTGTGTTCCTGGCAGGCAGATAGGGGATAACATTTCTCTGATTCGTGATTTTTTGGACGTCTATAGGGCTATTGTGTTGGATGCTGGTCTAATTTCAATTGATCAGGAAAAGGCATTTGACCGAGTTGAACATCAATATTTATGGCACACGTTTGAGGCGTTTGGGTTCAGCTCTGGTTTTATTGCCATGATAAAGGTGATATATGGCGACATTGAAAGTGTATTGAAAGTTAACGGTGGTTTGAGTGCTCCTTTTAAAGTGTGTAGAGGTATTAGGCAGGGATGTTCTATGTCAGGGATGTTATATGCCATTGCTATAGAGCCACTACTAAATAGCATTAGAAGTCGCATTGCAGGGGTGTGCCTTTCAGAGGATATTCGTCCTATTCGTCTCTCAGCCTATGCTGATGATGTAGTTGTGCTAGTGAAAAATCAAGCGGAGGTGGATAGCTTGAGTCTAATGTTTGATCGTTTTAGGGGAATATCCTCTGCAAAGGTATATTGGGAAAAGAGTTGTGCTTTACAGATTGGAGAATGGTCTGGAGGGATCATGGCTTTGCCAGGGGGGCTAGAATGGTGTAAGGGAGGTTTTAAGTATCTTGGAGTGTACCTAGGAGATGAGGGGACTATGGAAAAAAATTGGAGTGGGGTGGTTGAAATGGTGGAAGGGAGGATGAGGAGATGGCGTTGGTTATTATCTCGTATGTCATATAGGGGGCGCACTATTATAGTTAACAATGTGATTGCCTCTGCACTGTGGCATCGGTTGTCAGTTTTAGAACCACCATCTGGCCTCCTGGCTAAGATACAGGCAATTATTGTGGATTTCTTTTGGGATAAATACCACTGGGTTCCACAAAGTGTTTTGTATTTGTCAAAAGAGGAGGGGGGACAAGGTCTTGTACATCTTGCTAGTAGGGTGCTTTCCGGTTTCAGTTTATTCAAAGGTTGCTTTATGGACCGGAAAATGTGGTGTGGAGAGGGGTGGCAGGTCTTATATTACAGCGGGTTGGAGGATTAGGTTTAAAGAAGGCTTTATTTCTGGTTGATAGTAGCCAGATTTCTAGGGAGGGAGTACCTCCGTTTTACAGAGGCCTTTTCAGAGTGTGGAGCATAATGAAGGTGTCCAGACGAACTTCAGCGGAGTCAGTGCATTGGCTGTTGGAGGAACCTCTGGTGTATGAGGCAGGACTAGATTGTACAACTGCAGCTGTTCCACATTTCTCCAAGATTCTGGTGAAGGGGAAAATCATCACCTTAAGACAGTTAATGGCCATGGCTGGGCCCGCCTTAATGGATGGAAGACGGGTGGCAGAACATTTGGGGATGAGGTCGGAAAGGATTGTCGTACAAAATGCTGGGGAGCTGTAGGAAGGCTCTGTCAGCGGAAGAATGGGGTATGCTTAGTAGCCACAAGAAGAAGGTGCAAGATGAAGATGTTTCATTTCCAAAACTAGGGATTACACCAAATATCCCAGAGTCAGAAAGAAAGGCGTTATTGCTGGATTTGAGAGGGTTGGAGGAGGTGGGTTTGGATAAGGTGAATGGGAAGGACTTGCATAGGGGGTGTGTCAAGGTGTTGAATAAAGATAAATTGAAAAATAGAAAAGACACTCCATGGAGGGTAAAATTGGGCATTGATGACAAGGTAAAGCCAGCATGGAGAGCACTGTACAAGCCACCGTTACAAAAGGGTACTGGTGATATGCAATGGAGGGTTTTACATGGCATCATTGCAGTTAATGCTTTTGTATCTGTTATTAACTCAGATGTTAGAGATGGATGTCCTTTTTGTAATATAAGAGAAACCATTTTTCACTGTTTTATGGAGTGTGAGAGGATAAAACCTCTATTGGAAATGCTGGAATCTTTGTTTAAAGCTGTAGGGGAGTTTTTCAATAACACTGTGTTTATTTTGGGGTTTCAATATAGTAAACAACAGAAAAGAAAATGTCAAATGTTACATTTTATTTTGGGACAAGCTAAGATGTCAATTTTTCTGAGTAGGAAACATAAGATAGAAACGGGATATGGGCAGGATGTAAGATGTGTTTTTAAAGGATTAGTGAAAGCAAGAATAAAAGTAGATTTTGAGTTCTTTTCAGCTGTAAAAGATCTCCTATTATTTGAGGAGAAGTGGGCCTATGAAGGAGTGCTTTGTTTTGTAGAGGAGGGGAAATAATTTTTTGCTGATGAAATAAGTTGAATGTATATGTTATGTATTTATTTTTGTTTAGGAATTACATTTGTTGTTTCATTTCTGGAAAGGCAGTGTGTCATTATTTATGTTAACACTTGAGTAAAAAATAAAGGTTTTATAAAAACTCAAAAACTCTCTCTCTCTGTCTCTCTCTCTCTCTCTCAATTCAATTTCAATTATATTTACTTACTTACTTTATTGGCATGGGAAACATGTGTCCAAAGCAAGTGAAGTACATAATGAAGAAGTGAAATAAACAATAGAAATTAACAGTAAACATTGCACTCACAAAATTCCAAAATAATAAAGACAAAAGGGAAGATGAGTAAACATAAATATGGGTTGTATTTACAATGGTGTTTGTTCTTCACTGGTTGACCTTTTCTTGTGGCAACAGGTCATGAATCTTGCTGCTGTGATGGCACACTGTGGTAATTCACCCAGTAGAAATGGAAGTTTATCAAAATTGGGTTTGTTTAATCTGAGGGAAATGTGTGTCTCTGGTCATACATTTGGCAGGAGGCTAGGAAGTGCAGCTCAATTTCCACCTCTTTTAGTGGGCAGTGTGCACATAGCGTGGTTTCTCTTGAGAGCCAGGTCTGCCTATGGCGACCTTTCTCAATAGCAAGGCTGTGCTCTTTCCATTGTGTCAAGTAATTATCTTTTTGTTTTCTCATGATTTGGTTGGGTCTAATTGTATTGCTGTCCTGGGGCTCTGTTCACAAACACAAACACACCCAACAGAGCCCCAGGACCAGCTTGCTCAGGGGACCTTCTCCAGGTTCATCTCTCTGTAGGTTTGGGAATCGCTTCCTTTTAGGTGGTTGTAGAATTTAACGCTTATTTTTGGGAGGTTGATAATTAGCGGGTATCGGCCTAATTCTGCTCTGCATGCATTATTTGGTTTTCTACGTTGTACACTGAGGATATTTTTGCAGAATTCTGCATGCAGAGTCTCAATTTGGTGTTTGTCCCATTTTGTGAATTCTTGGTTGGTGAGCGGACCCCAGACCTCACAACCATAAAGGGCAATGGGTTCTATAACTGATTCAACTGTTTTTAGCCAGATCCTTATTGGTATGTTGAATTTTATGTTCCTTTTGATGGCATAGAATTCCCTACTTGCCTTGTCTCTCAGATCGTTCACAGCTTTGAAGAAGTTACCTGTGGCGCTAATGTTTAGGCAGAGGTATGTATAGTTTGTTGTGTGCTCTAGGGCAACGGTGCCTCGATGGAATTTGTATTTGTGGTCCTGGCTACTGGACCTTTTTTGGAACACCATTATTCTGGTCTTACTGAGATTTACTGTCAGGGTCCAGGTCTGACAGAATCTGTAAAGAAGATCTAGGTGCTGCTGTAGGTCCTCATTGGTTTGGGACAGAGACACAACATCATCTCTCTCTCTTTCTCTCACTCTCTCCCTCTTGCTCTCTCTCTCAATTCAATTTGCTTTATTGGCATGAAGTAACAATGTACATATTGTCACAGCGTACTTTGGAGATTAAGTGATTCATTTACAATATTAACATCATTAAAATAATAATAATCAAGATTGTCAACTGGACAATCAGTAACAGCAATGATCATGGTTGTTCTTGTCCTGAGGCTTCAGTGTTTTAGTAGAACAGGTTTGTGTGGGGAACATAAGTCTCTCTCCCTCTCCTTCCCTATCCCTCTGTTTCTATCTCTCTCTCTCTCTCTCTCTCTCTCCTTCCCCATCCCTCTGTTTCTCTCTCTCTCTCTCTCTCTCTCTCTCTCTCTCTCCTTCCCTCTCTCTCTCTCCTTCCCCATCCCTCTGTTTCTATCTCTCTCTCTCTCTCTCTCTCCTTCCCCATCCCTCTGTCAATTCAATTCAATTCAATTCAAGGGGCTTTATTGGCATCGGAAACATGTGTTAACATTGTCAAAGCAAGTGAGGTAGATAATAGACAAAAGTGAAATAAACAATAGAAATTAACAGCAAACATTACACATACAGAAGTTTCAAAAGAATAAAGACATTACAAATGTCATATATATATATATATATATATATATATATATATATATATATATACAGTGTTGTAACAATGTACAAATAAATAAGCATAAACATGGGTTGTATTTACAATGGTGTTTGTTCTTCACTGGTTGACATTTTCTTGTGGCAACAGGTCACACATCTTGTTGCTGTAACGGTTTTCTAGTGGTGATGAAAGAGAGTCGGACCAAACTGCAGCGTGTCGATTGCGATCCATGTTTAATATACCAAAGAAACACGAACTTACAAAAAAACAATAAACGAAACCGAAACAGCCTATCTGGTGCAAACTAACAACGAGTACACATAGGACACTAAGGACAATCACCCACGACAAACTCAAAGAATATGGCTGCCTAAATATGGTTCCCAATCAGAGACAACGATAAGCACCTGCCTCTGATTGAGAACCACTCCAGACAGCCATAGACCTTGCTAGACAACCCACTAAGCTACAATCCCAATACCACCACCAAAACCCCAAGACAAACACACCACAATTACAAAAACCCCATGCCACACCCTGGCCTGACCAAATACATAAAAATAAACACAAAATACTTTGACCAGGGCGTGACAGAACCCCCTAAGGTGCGGACTCCCGAACGCACCTCAAAACAATAGGGAGGGTCCGGGTGGGCGTCTGTCCATGGTGGCGGCTCCGGCGCGGGACGTGGACCCCACTCAGTTAATGTCTTAGTCCCCTCTCCCTTCGTCCCTGGATAGTCCACCCTCGCCGCCGACCATGGCCTAGTAGTCCTCACCCAGAACCCCACTGGACTGAGGAACAGATCGGGACTGAAGGACAGCTCGGGACCGAGGCAGCTCGGGACTGAGGGGAAGCTCGGGAGTGAGAGAAAGCTCAGGAGTGAGAGAAAGCTCAGGAGTGAGAGAAAGCTCAGGAGTGAGAGGAAGCTCAGGAGTGAGAGGAAGCTCAGGAGTGAGAGGAAGCTCAGGAGTGAGAGGAAGCTCAGGAGTGAGAGGAAGCTCAGGAGTGAGAGGAAGCTCAGGCAGGTAGATAGATCTACCAGCTCCTGGCTGGCTGGTGGTTTCAGCAGATCCTGGCTGACTGGCAGATCCTGGCTGACTGGCAGATCTGGAAGAGTCTGGTTGACTGGCAGATCTGGAAGAGTCTGGTTGACTGGCAGATCTGGAAGAGTCTGGTTGACTGGCAGATCTGGAAGAGTCTGGTTGACTGGCAGATCTGGAAGAGTCTGGTTGACTGGCAGATCTGGAAGAGTCTGGCTGACTGGCAGATCTGGAAGAGTCTGGCTGACTGGCAGATCTGGAAGAGTCTGGCAGACTGGCGATGCTGGGCAGACCGGCGGCGCCGGGCAGACTGGCGGCGCCGGGCAGACTGGCGGCGCCGGGCAGACTGGCGACGCTGGGCAGACTGGCGGTGCTGGGCAGACTGGCGGTGCTGGGCAGACTGACGACGCTGGGCAGACTGACGACGCTGGGCAGACTGGCGGTGCTGGGCAGACTGGCGATGCTGGGCAGACTGGCGATGCTGGGCAGACTGGCGATGCTGGGCAGACTGGCGATGCTGGGCAGACTGATGGCGATGCTGGGCAGACTGGCGATGCTGGGCAGACTGGGGGCACTGGCGGCGCTGGGCAGACTGGCGGCACTAGCTGCTCCATATAGGCTGACAGCTCTGGCGGCTTCTTACAGACTGACCGCTCTGGCGGCTCCGTGCTGACTGGCAGCTCCTTGCAGACTGGCAGCTCCTTACAGACTGACAGCTCCGTGCAGACTGACAGCTCCGTGCAGACTGACAGCTCCGTGCAGACTGGCTGCTCCATGCAGACTGGCTGCTCCATGCAGACTGACAGCTCTGGCTGCTTCATGCAGACTGACAGCTCTGGCTGCTCCATGTAGACTGGCTGCTTCATGCAGACTGGCAGCTCGGGCTGCTTCATGTAGACTGACAGCTCTGGCTGCTCCATGCGGACTGACAGCTCTGGCTGCTCCATGTAGACTGACTGCTTCATGCAGACTGGCAGCTCGGGCTGCTTCCTGTAGACTGACAGCTCTGGCTCCTCCATGCAGACTGACAGCTCTGACTGCTCCATGCAGACTGACAGCTCTGGCTGCTTCATGCAGACTGGCAGCTCTGGCTGCTCTATGTAGACTGGCTGCTTCATGCAGACTGGCAGCTCGGGCTGCTTCATGTAGACTGACAGCTCTGGCTGCTCCATGCGGACTGACAGCTCTGGCTGCTCCATGCAGACTGACAGCTCTGGCTGCTCCATGCGGACTGACAGCTCTGGCTGCTCCATGCGGACTGACAGCTCTGGCTGCTCCATGTAGACTGGCTGCTTCATGCAGACTGGCAGCTCGGGCTGCTTCATGTAGACTGACAGCTCTGGCTGCTCCATGCAGACTGACAGCTCTGGCTGCTCCATGCGGACTGACAGCTCTGGCTGCTCCATGCGGACTGACAGCTCTGGCTGCTCCATGTAGACTGGCTGCTTCATGCAGACTGACAGCTCTGACTGCTCCATGCAGACTGACAGCTCTGACTGCTCCATGCAGACTGACAGCTCTGACTGCTCCATGCAGACTGACAGCTCTGGCTGCTTCATGCAGACTGGCAGCTCTGGCTGCGCTGAACAGGCGGGAGACTCCTGCAGCGCTGTGTCGGAGGAAGGCTCTGGCTGCGCTAAACAGGCGGGAGACTCCGGCAGCGCAGGAGAGGAGAAAGGCTCTGGCTGCGCTAAACAGGCGGGAGGCTCCGGCAGCGCTGTAGAGGAGGAAGGCTCTGGCTGCGCTAAACAGGCGGGAGACTCCAGCAGCGCAGGAGAGGAGAAAAGCGCTGGCTGCGCTGAACAGGCGAGGCACACTGAAGGCCTGGTGCGTGGTGCTGGAACTGGTGGTACTGGATCGAGGACACGCACAGGAAGCCTGGTGCGGGGAGCTGCTACCGGAGGGCTGGGGTGTGGAGGTGGTACTGGATAGACCGGACCGTGCAGGCGCACTGGGGCTCTTGAGCACCGAGCCTGCCCAACCTTACCTGGTTGAATGCTCCCGGTTGCCCTGCCAGTGCGGCGAGGTGGAATAGCCTGCACTGGGCTATGCAGGCGAACCGGAGACACCGAGCGCAAGGCTGGTGCCATGTAAGCCGGCCCAAGGAGACGCACTGGGGACCAGATGCGTAGAGCCGGCTTCATGGCATTTGGCTCGACGCTCAATCTAGCCCGGCCGATACGCGGAGCTGGAATATACCGAACCGGGCTGTGCACCCGCACTGGAGACACCGTGCGCTCCACAGCATAACACGGTGCCTGCCCGGTCTCTCCAGCCCCCGGTAAGCACAGGGAGTTTGCGCAGGTCTCCTACCTGGCATAGCCATACTCCCTGTAAGCCCCCCAAGAAATTTTTGGGGCTGACTCTCGGGCTTCCATCCGCTCTGCCGTGCTAGCTCCTCATAATGCCGCCTCTCTGCTTTTGCTGCCTCCAGCTCGGCTTTGGGGCGACAATAATCTCCAGGCTCATTCCAGGGTCCTTTACCGTCCAATTCCTCCTCCCATGTCCATAACTCCAGGTGGTGCAACCTCTCCCACTGTAGCTGCTGCTGCTCCTGCTGCTGCTGCCTCTGTTGCCTCTTCTCCTGTTGCTCCTTTGGGCGGCTACACTCCCTGGTTTAGCCCAGGGTCCTCTCCCGTCGAAGATCTCCTCCCATGACCAGAAATCCTTGGTGAGCATCTCCTTTTTCGGCTGCTCCTGCCTGTTGACACGCCGCTTGGTCCGTTGGTGGTGGGTGATTCTGTAACGGTTTTCTAGTGGTGATGAAAGAGAGTCGGACCAAACTGCAGCGTGTCGATTGCGATCCATGTTTAATATACCAAAGAAACACGAACTTACAAAAAAACAATAAACGAAACCGAAACAGCCTATCTGGTGCAAACTAACAACGAGTACACATAGGACACTAAGGACAATCACCCACGACAAACTCAAAGAATATGGCTGCCTAAATATGGTTCCCAATCAGAGACAACGATAAGCACCTGCCTCTGATTGAGAACCACTCCAGACAGCCATAGACCTTGCTAGACAACCCACTAAGCTACAATCCCAATACCACCACCAAAACCCCAAGACAAACACACCACAATTACAAAAACCCCATGCCACACCCTGGCCTGACCAAATACATAAAAATAAACACAAAATACTTTGACCAGGGCGTGACAGTTGCTGTGATGGCACACTGGTATTTCACCCAGTCGATATGGGAGTTTATCAAAATCGTTTTTTTTTCTTCTAATTCTTTGTGGATCTGTGTAATCGGAGGGAAATATGTCTCTCTAATATGGTCATACATTGGGCAGGAGGTTAGGAAGTGCAGCTTAGTTTCCACCTCATTTTGTGGGTAGTGTTCACATAGCCTGTCTTCTCTTGAGAGCCATGTCTGCCTATGTCGGCCTTTCTCAATAGCAAGGCTATGCTCACTGAGTACTCTCTGTTTGGGACCAAATAGCATTCTGTACAATCAAAGGCCCTTCTTGCCTTGTCTCTCAGATCGTTCACAGCTTTGTGGAAGTTACCAGTGCCGCTGATGTTTAGGCTGAGGCATGTATAGTTTTTTGTGGGCTCTAGGGCATCGGTGTGTAGATGGAATTTGTATTTGTGGTCCTGGCTACTGGACCTTTTTTGGAACACCATTATTCTGGTCTTACTGAGATTTACTGTGAGGGTTCAGGTCTGACAGAATCTGTACAGAATATCTAGGTGCTGCTGTAGGTCCTCTTTGGTTTGGAACAGAAGCACAACATCATCAGCAAACAGTAGACATTTGACTTCAGATTCTAGTAGGTTGAGGCCTGGTGCTGCAGACTTTTCTAGTCCCCACACCAATTCATTGGTATATATGTTGAAGAGGGTGGGGCTTAAGCTACATCCCTGTCTCACCCCACGACCCTGTGTGAAGAAATGTGAGTTTTTTTTCTCCAACTTTAACCTCACACTTGTTTTTTGTTTATATGGAACACACCCAACACCACTTTCCATCAATGTGTATAGCAGACCCTCACACCAAATTGAGTCGAAGGCTTTTTTGACATCAACAAAGCATGAGAAGACTTTGCCTTTGTTTTGGTTTGTTTGTTTGTCAATTAGGGTGTGCAGGGTGAATACATGGTCTGTTGTACTGTAATTTGGTAAAAAGCCAATTTGACATTTGCTCAGTACATTGTTTTCACTGAGGAAATGTACGAGTCTGCTGTTAAAGATAATGTGGAGGATTTTCCCAAGGTTACTGTTGATACATATCCCACGGTAGTTATTGGGGTCAAATTTGTCTCCGCTTTTGTGGATTGGGGTGATCAGTCCTTGGTTTCAAATATTGGGGAAGATGCCAGAGCTAAGTATGATGTTAAAGAGTTTTAGTATAGCCAATTGGAATTTGTTGTCTGTATATATGATAATTTCATTGAGAATACCATCAACACCACATGTCTTTTTGGGTTGGAGGGTTTTTATTTTGTCCTGTAGCTCATTCAAGGTAATTGGAGAATCCAGTCGATTCTGGTAGTCTTTAATAGTTGATTCTAAGATTTGTATTTGATCATGTATATGCTTTTGCTCTTTGTTCTTTGTTATAGAGCCAAAAAGATTGCTGAAGTGGTTTACCCATACATCTCCATTTTGGATAGATAATTCTTCGTGTTGTTGGTTGTTTAGTGATATCCCAGAAGTGGCTAGAGTGTATGGATTCTTCAATTACATTGAGCTGATTTCTGACGTGCTGCTCCTTCTTTTTCCGTAGTGTATTTCTGTATTGTTTTAGTGATTCACCATAGTGGAGGCGTAGACTCAGATTTTCCGGGTCTCTATGTTTTTGGTTGGACAGGTTTCTCAATTTCTTTCTTAGATTTTCGCATTCTTCATCAAACCATTTGTCATTGTTGCTCATTTTCTTCGGTTTTCTATTCGGTTCTCTCTCTCTCTCCTTCCTTCTCCCTCTGTTAATCTCTCCCTCTCTCACCCTCTCTCTCTCTCCTTCCCTCACCCTGTCTCCCTCTCCCTTTCTCTCTCTCCCTTTCCCTCTCTCTCTCCCCCTTTCCCTCCCTCACTTTCCCTCTCTCTCTCCCTTTCTCTATTCCTCTTCCTCTCTCTCTCTCCCTTTCCCTCTCTCTCTGTTTCTCTCTGTTGCCCTTTCACTATGTTTCTCTTTCTCACACTTTCTCATTCTCTAAGTCCCTTCTCTCTCAGTTTTCTGATCTATGTCCATATCTCTCTCACTCCCTCTCCCCATCATTCTTGTTGCTGTCACCTTTTGGAAATACTATGTTTTCTCAGTTCTGATATCACTAGTTTTCTGACTCTGTGATCTGTGTGTGTGTGTGTGTGTGTTTATGTCTGTGTGTGTGTGTGTTGTGTTACCCCTCTGGTTATACTTGTCTCTGAGGGCCTATATCCAGCTCAGCCTTCAGTTCATCATTTTTCTGTGATAACTAATCACTTCTGACTTCCACTGTCCACCGTCTGCCTATGAAAACATTCTAATGACGCTAACAAAGAAGCTAAGCTAGCACGCCGCTGTTCACTCTCTGCCTAGGAAAACAAGCTAAAGTAACGAGTAGGTTACGCTAGCACATAAGTAAATGTAGACACAGAAGGTTCACGAGAGCCTGTTATACCCCACTGTTCTGCTGTGAAAACTCCTCCACTTCTACTCACTAATTCAAATGTCCCCCCACACACCCCTCTACCACCCCTTTACCACCCCTCTACCACCCCTCTAACACCCCTTTACCACCCCTCTACCACCCCTCTACCACCCCTCTACCACCCCTTTACCACCCCTTTACCACCCCTCTACCACCCCTCTACCACCCCTTTACCACCCCTCTACCACCCCTTTACCACTCCTCTTCCATGCACCCCTACACATCCCACCCCTCTACCACCCCTCTCTCCCTCCCCCCACCCCCCACACACACCACTCCCCCACACATCCCACCCCTCTACCACCCCCTCTCCCCCTCCCCCACCCCTCCCCCAACCCCCCACACACCACTCCCCCACACTTCCCACCCCTCTACCACCCCTCTCCCCCTCCTCCCCCCACCCCTCCCCCAACCCCCACACACACCCCTCCCCCACACATCCCACCCTCTACCACCCCTCTCCCCCTCCCCCCCCCCCTCACACACAC
>NC_056450.1:33654985-33672485 GCF_018296145.1 Oncorhynchus tshawytscha | reverse complement strand
CCTTCACTAAACCCCTAAAATAAAGCGAACTTAATTGAATTTTAAACCCCAAATCTGTTTTGGCTGAAGAAACAACCTGTCTGTAACAGTTTTCGTATAAAGGATCGGAGGACCAATGCGCAGCGTGGTAAGTGTCCATAATGTTTTTTAATAAAGACAATAGAACACTCGAACAAAACAACAAACGGTGACGTGAAAATACAAAACCGAAAACAGTACCGTGTGGACCAAACACTCACACGGAAAACAAACACCCACAACCTAGGCTACCTAAGTATGATTCTCAATCAGGGTCAACAACTGACAGCTGCCTCTGATTGAGAACCATACTAGGCCAAACTCAAAAACCAACATAGAAAAACAAACATAGACTGCCCACCCAACTCACGCCCTGACCATACTAAAACAAAGATATAATAACGGAACTAAGGTCAGAACGTGACACTGTCATTCATCACAAACTTTGTGAATATCTGGGTTGTCCCTCTTCACAATGCAGAAAGACTGCATCTAATCAGTGGACACCACTTGTTTTATTACAACACACCTGTCATAATTGTTTTCTTTACTAAAGTAGAGGTTAATTATTATTGCTAAAGGTACTGCATAGGTGCTGTCGTGTCTTTGGCTATGCCAGATTAAGTGATATTCTATAAAATAATTTCTCCCTAATTAATATCACCTGATTGAGCCAATCATGTAAATGTAATTAACTAGAGAGTCGGGGGACCACGAAATAATATTTATAGAGCTGTTATCTTCTGAATAAACTCTTAAAGACCTAGTAATATTTTACATTAATAGCAGTCAATATTAATCGTTATCTTAATTCAGTCTCAACTGAAAGTTGTAAAATCTTCACGAACCCTGGCTAACAAGTTGAATCAGCAATGCAAAATTGGGTTTAATTATTTATTTACTAAATACCTAACTAATCACACAGAATTACACATACACATAATTAATCATAACTTGATTACAAATTACGTCATAAAGAAAAACGTCCCTAGCGGGCGAGAACAGATATGACAGCTTGTTACACAAAAGAAAAGGGGCTGGGTTTGAGTGAAAGAGCGGGAAGACTGAGTAACAAAGGAAGAAGCTGTGCTATCGTAAATACAGTATTTTATGCATTCTAAATTACCGTCCATTTGGAAAAGGAAAATGCAAAAAATATTTACTCTGAGGTGTGCTTCGGTAGGTTGGTGGTAGATGGAAGGCCGTGTTGCCAAACCAAGTCCTTTGAAGAATGTCTCTGGTGGTCAATTGGATATGTTGTAGTAAAGTTGTTGCGTGATAGACGGGATACTCTGTCTGTTCCTTCCTAACCCTCGTTTGCAGCTGCTGTTGCTAAGTCAACGACTAGGAGGTATCACTTCTGTAGTGAATAAGAGTTCAAAGTTCATACCATTCGCAACCAAAGCTCACGCTGATGTTGGCTTCGTTCCGTAGTTATTATCTGAACCCTTCTGACATCAGACCGTCGTCCTCACATCCTTGGAACAGGAGGTTATATTGTCATCAAGGCTTTATATAGGAAGGGAGAGGAGGGCGTGTTTGAAAAGTTTTATAACCCATGTCCCTTCACAGGGGCAGGCCACTGATTGAGCAGAGCCCTAACCTTATGAAAACCCAAATCTCTCATTTGGAAGCTAAAATTACATTTCATCTCTTCACCAATGATTGTATATTCAAACATTTAAATTGAACAACAATTCCATGTGAATCCGATAACTTGGATGCGTAGACTTTCCACTGTAGAGTTTCTGTCATCTTATCATTGATGAGAATGTCTCAGATGACAACCGAACTGACATCATATTCATCAAGTACCACCGCATATGTTCAATTGGTCGGATTACCAGAATACAGTTAATATCCCCCACCTTCTGATGTTCCCAGAATCTCTATGTTAATCAAGGGGTTTGCAAATGTATCATCAGTAGGGTAGAGAGAGGAAAAAGGGGGGAAGAGGTATTTATGACTGTCATAAACCTACCCCCAGGCCAACGTCATGACACTACTACACTAAGCGAGTTGGAGACACGGCGATTCAGACAGCCAGCGGGTCGGGGATAGCAGATGGGCCTCCGGCGACGTCGCAACGGAAGAGCCTGTTGGAACCACCCCGGACGATTACGTCGGCAGACCAGACGTGATGGATCGGCGGGGCTCCGTGTCGGCAGTAAAGGGTCCAGGCCAATTGGCAAAGGAGGTATTGTAGTCCAAGAATTGGCTGGTGGGACCTCTTACAGGCCAACGTCATGACAAGTGCAAACATTTTTTTTTTAGCAAGAGATAGCACTTTTATAACCTCAGAAAGTAGCAGAAATGTGCATAAAGTAGTTTGAATGCATTTTATTGAAGGGAAACCTTCAAGTTAACCTCTCTTGGGTAGTAGGCAGTATTTTCACTTCCAGATGAAAAGCACGCCCAAAGTAAACTCTGGCCTAGAAGCTAGGATATGCATATGATTAGAATATTTGGATAGAAAACACGCTAAAGTTTCTAAAACTGTTAAAATTACGTCTGTGACTATAACAGAACCGATATGGCAGGCGAAACCCTGAGGACAAACCATCCCAAAAAAACAATATTTCAGCCTTTCACTGTTTTCAATGGCTGTCACTTTTATCATAAGGCGAAATCCTCCCCGATTGCAGTTCCTAGGGCTTCCACTAGATGTCAGTCTTTAGAAAGAGTTTCATGCTGGGTTTTGGAAAAATGAGCCAGAAATTGTAGTTTTTCTAGGTGGCTCCCGTTTTGGCTGTGGTGTTTCCAAGCGCGTGGAAGAGAGCGAGTTCTTTGGTATTTTTCTCCGGTAAAGACAATAACGATTCTCCATCTTAAATTGTATTGTTTATTTACGTATTAGGGTACCTAAGGTTTGATTATAAACGTTGTTTGGAAAAGTTTATTAGTAACGTTTGGGATTCATTTTGTATACATTTTGATGGAGGGAAACTGGGTGGATTATTGACTAAAGCACGCCAGCTAAACTGAGTTTTTATGGATATAAAGAAGGACATTATCGAACAAAAGGACCATTTGTGATGTATCTGGGACTTTTTGGAGTGCCAACAGAAGATCAAAATCAAAATTAAGGCATTTATTATATCGCTATTTCTGACTTTCGTGGCGCAGCTGCCTGGTTGAAATATATTTTTCATGCTTTTCTATGCGGGGCAATGTCCGGGACTGTAAAACAAATACTATGTGCTGCAAAGTCCATGCACACACACCTGCATACTCCCCATAAGAAGTTTTAAGAACATAAATCAATCAACTCTAATTAGCACATGTAGGACAGTATGCAAGTGTGTGTGCATGGACTTTGCAGATGGACGCCCAATTTTCAGTTTTTGATTTGTTAAAAAGGTTTGAAATATCCAATAAATGTCGTTCCACTTCATGATTGTGTCCCACTTGTTGTTGATTCTTCACAAAAAAATACAGTTTTATATCTTTATGTTTGAAGCCTGAAATGTGGCAAAAGGTCGCAAAGTTCAAGGGGGCCGAATACTTTCGCAAGGCACTGTATTTCTGCAGCACATAGTATTTGTTTTACAGTCCTTCTTTGGGGGGCAGAATTTGCATCACCTCCTCTTACCTGCCCCAGCTGCAGCCTCAAGTGGATCAGGACAAGATTCAGCCCCCTGAACAGTTTTCACAAGCACTGCAGAGGCTGCTGTGCGGGGGAGGCGCTCCCTTCTTTGAATGTGTGTGTGTTACAAGTGCCTTTCCCAGCTGCTCCAGGAACACCCTCCTCTTGTTCTGCTTATCAGGCATCCAGGTCGGGTTGATCTTGTTCCATATCATAAAGGCATTGTATGAGGACACATCAATGATGTTATGGAAGATGACCAGGGGCCAGAGGGCGGTCATTCTCCTGCAGCTGTAAGTTCCAATCACCTTGTCCAGGTTGTCCACACTTCCTTGTTGTGGTTGTAGTTCAGGATGATGACTGGCTTCCTGTCCTCAAAATCACTGATCTCAGCCGTTTTGTGCAGTGTGCTCAGGAGGACCACATTCTTGTTCTTCTTTGGGAGGTAAGAAACTAGTGGTGGTGGGGGTGAAGGCAAACTTTGATGAGAAGGCCTCTCTCCCCCTTGTTGTGAGGAGTGCAGGAGGGAGCTCAGGCTTGTTCTTTCTAACTGTGCCTACCATGGTGATCTTCCTCTTCAGGAGCTGCTGGCTGAGTTCATAAGAATTGAAGAAATTGTCACACGTGACATTGTGCCCCCTCAGTCCATCTGTCACATCAAGCACAACCCGCATCCCCTGGTTCTTCTCCGGACCTCCACTGGTTGGCTTCCCTGTGTAGACTGGCATCTTCCAAGCGTAGCTGGATTGTGCGTCACAGGCCACCCATATCTTGATGCCATACTTTGCTGGCTTGCTGGGCATATACTGCCGGAAAGGGCAGCGACCTTTTGACAAAAGAGATTACTATCAGTAATTAGTATCAGTGTCACAGAAAACTATCACGTAAATCAATGATATTACGTCAATACATAATGACATTAACAGTGAAAATCCCTTACATTACAGATATGAAAATAAAAATTGACCTCTGAATGGAACCAGTTGCTCAGATGCTCCACCCACTTCTCTCAGACCTCTCTTATCGGCGCCAGTGTGTTTCTCACACATCTTATACTTCTTAACTAACGTTTATCAAATCTTAACATTCTTGAGAACGTGTGAAAGACTTAGTGTCATCGTGGCACGGAATATCGCCCTTCCACTCTCTGCATCCCAGAGACTACATGTAGCTTCGCCTTCGGACCTATACACACCCGCTAAGATTAGCAGCCCTATGTAGGCACACAGGTCAATCTCATCCATCCTTTTCCAGTTGTCTCCATATTTACGGAAACCCTCCAAATGTGTCATCTCCAGGATGATTTTTTCGATGGCTAGTGTTGAGGCGATGTAGTGTGATGAACATGTAGAATGTTGAGGCGATGTCCTGGGCAACTGCATGTCTTGTGGGCCCTGGGGTCATCCTTATGACATTTTGTGCTGCCATCCTTCCCTGGTTGTCATATGGTGACAAGGACAATGTTGTTTTGCTATTCTTTGACAAAAATGTTTCTCTTTCAGCTTTTGCTGTTCTTTGACAAAAATGTCTGTCTTTCTTCTACATCTGAAGATGATGCATCGTGCTCTGGGTAGTATTCTTCCCCATCTTCTTCTTCAGATACCTCCTCCTCTTCTAAATCATTGTTCTCATTGTTCTCTTGTTCCTCCTGGACATCTGAAAAATCTGACCTGTTGGGCACTGAAATGTGCACTCATGGCTTCAGCAAAGAGAGAACTGGGGGGACTGTCATCTGCAGCACCTTTATAGCCTCTGACTGCATTCCCCATTAGTAAACAATGCTTTTAAAAATTGTTTATTTTGTCTGAAATGTTGTTTATTTTGTCTGACATTTTGTTTATTCTGTCTGTGAACTTGAGTCATGTGTGGGGTCGTGGAGGGGTCATGGAGGGGTCGTGGAGGGGAGATGCTGCACATGCACAAGAAAGTTTTAGTTTGTTTGAGTTCAAACAGTAGCACACAATCTACATTTCTCATGTGTGTGTGTGTGTGTGTGTGTGTGTGTGTGTGTGTGTGTGTGAATTGAAATGGGTCTAGTGTGGCAGGAAAGGTGGAGGTGACATGATCCTTGACTAGTCTCTGAAAGAGGTGAGTATTACGGCGCGATAGTCATTTAGTTCAATTACCTTTGGTTTCTTAGGTACAGGGACAATGGTGGCCATCTTGAAGCATGTGGGTACAATAGACTGGGATAGGGAGAGATTGAATATATCTGTAAACAAACCAGCCAGCTGGTCTGCGCATGCTTTGAGGACGCGGCTAGGGATAACATCTGGGCCGGCAGCCTTGCGAGGGTTAACACGCTTAAATGTCTTACTCACATCGGCCACGGAGAAGGAGAGCCCACAGTCCTTGATAGCAGGCTACGTCGGTGGCACTGTATTATCCTCAAAGCAAGCGAAGAAGGTGTTCAGCCTGTTCGGAAGCAAGACGTCGGTGTCTGCGGCGTGGTTAGTTTTCCTTTCATAATCCGTGATTGTCTGTAGACCCTGCCACATACGTCTCTTGTCCTAGCCATTGAACTGGGACTCATCTTCGTCCCTATCCCGACATTTAGCCTGCTTGATTGCTTTGCAGAGGGAATAACTCCACCGTTTGTATTCTTCCATATTCCCAGTCTTCTTGGCCTGGTTATATTCTCCACCCGGCACAGCCAGAAGAGGACTGCCCCCCCTCCCCCTCAGAGCCTGGTTCCTCTCTAGGTTTCTCCCTAGGTTCCAGCCCTTTCTAGTGAGTTTTTCCTAGTTTTTCCTACATCTGCCTTGCTTGCTGTTTGGGGTTTTAGGCTGAGTTTCTGTACAGCACTTTGTGACATCTGCTGATGTTAAAAGGGCTTTATAAATACATTTGATTTGATAGAAAACAACCATTATCTGTGATTCAAAGGACAGTGTCTTCTGTCTATAGTTGAGTGTGATTTGGCATAGTCAGTTTTCAATGAAAATGTCCACATTCAAGTGGTCAGACAAATGTGCCAGTAATATATAATATATATATATAAAATACTGTGTACACTTGACAGTACTCTACGTGATCCATAGAAGACAAACATACTTACGTGTCTCAGGTTATTATATACAGTAATTAATACACACCCTCTGCTGGAAACAAAGTGTTTTGGAGCTATTTCAGCCTCCGTCCTGTGGGGTAGAGTTAATATGATCAACATGTTATGGGAAAGACCTTGAGTTACCTCCAAATACCTCCCTTTAAGTATGGCAGAGGACGGGGCCATTACAAACATTCAGAGTTTCATTAATATAGGATGTGGCTGGGAGTTTAGCTGCAGCATGGGCCAGGGATTTCTGAAACACATATTTACACACATACGCACAAACACACACACACACACACACACACACACAAACGCCTATACGTCACAAGTGCACGCAAACACACATGCATGCAAGCACACACACACACACACACACACACACACACACACACACACACACACACACACACACACACACACACACACACACACACACACACACACACACACACACACACACACACACACACAGGCAGAATGTACAGACTCATATATAGCAATGTCCCCTAATAACCCATCCGCCCAAGCCAAACCAGGCTGGTGTGTGTGTGTGCGGGTGTGTGTGCGCATGTGCGTGTGTTTCACCAAAACATGGAGAACTGCAGATCCATAGCCTTGCAGGTGTCAGGTGTAATCAGTGTGTGTGACAGGGGACACCCTCTCCAGCTGGGTACTGTTTCTGCTCTGCGTTGGCACCTCCTGGCATTGGGCAAACACACACACACACTGCTGCTTTACCTCCTGGCACAGAGCACACCTGTCACAGTCTGTGAGTGGAGACAGGACACCTGAACAGGAGGAACGAGGGAGAGGGAGAAGAGAAAATAAATGGAGGGAGAGGGAAAATAAAGCTCATTAATTAACTATCAGAAACAACCCTCTGTAATAGGACTGCCACGGATACAGTAATATGGTCACTCTTCACATGGTCACTCTTCACATGGTCACTCTTCACATGGTCACTCTTCACATGGTCACTCTTCACATGGTCACTATTTTCACATGGTCACTCTTCACATGGTCACTCTTTTCATATGATCACTATTTTCATATGGTCACTCTTCACATGGTCACTCTTTTCACATGGTCACTCTTCACATGGTCACTCTTCACATGGTCACTATTTTCATATGATCACTATTTTCATATGGTCACTCTTTTCATATGGTCACTCTTTTCACATGGTCACTCTTTTCACATGGTCACTCTTTTCATATGATCACTCTTCACATGGTCACTCTTCACATGGTCACTCTTTTCACATGGTCGCTCTTTTCACATGGTCACTATTTTCACATGGTAGCTCTTTTCATATGGTCACTCTTTTCATATGGTCACTCTTTTCACATGGTCACTCTTTTCATATGGTCACTCTTTTCACTTGGTCACTCTTTTCATATGGAAGCTTTTTTCACTTGGTCACTCTTTTCACATGGTCACTCTTTTCACATGGTCACTCTTTTCACATGGTAGCTCTTTTCATATGGTCACTCTTCACATGGTCACTCTTTTCACATGGTCACTCTTTTCACATGGTCACTCTTTTCACATGGTCACTCTTTTCATATGGTCACTCTTTTCACATGGTCACTCTTTTCACATGGTCACTCTTTTCACATGGTCACTCTTTTCACATGGTCACTCTTTTCATATGGTCACTCTTTTCATATGGTCACTCTTTTCATATGGTCACTCTTTTCATATGGTAGCTCTTTTCATATGGTCACTCTTTTCATATGGTCACTCTTTTCACATGGTCACTCTTTTCATATGGTAGCTCTTTTCATATGGTCACTCTTTTCACTTAAACAGGTATCTGTTTTTATTCTGTTTCTATTGCCTATGCAGGTTGCCAGAAGCAACTGAGATCAGTCACAGAGTAAAGTCAACTCTGGGATCGTCCTCCTGAACTCCTGGATTAACGACAGGGCTTCCATTGACTATTATATTACACCTAGACAAATCACATCACATTTTATTTGTCACATGCGCTCCAACCTTACCGTGAAATGCTTACTTACGAGCCCTTAACCAACAATGCAGAGTTTTAAAAAAGTAAGTAAAATATGTTTTCTAAATAAACTGGAGGAAAAAAATCACAACACAATTAAATAACAAAAACAAGGCTATAAACAATGGGTACCGATACAGAGTCAATGTGCAGGGGTACGGGTTAGTCGAGGTAATTGAGGTAATATGTACATGTAGGTAGGGGTAAAGTGAATATGCATAGATAATAAACAGCGAGCAGCATTATGTGAAGAGTGTGAAGGAATGTGTGTGTGTGATGTTTGTGTTTGTGTCCGTGTGTGTTGGAGTGTCTTTGTAACATGTGTGGTTGTGTGGTTAGAGTCCAGTGAGTGTACTGTTCATCGAGGCTGTGCAAGAGAATCAGTGCAAAATATAATAAGAAATACTAATCAAATCAGGGGTCAATGCATATAGCCATTAGATGAACTGTTCAGCAGTATTATGTCTCAGGGGTAAAAGCTGTTAAGGTGCCTTTTGCTCCCAGACTTGGCAATCCGGTGCCTCCTGCCATGCGGTAGCAGAGAGAACAGTCTATGACTTGGATGGCTGGAGTCTTTGACCATTTTTAGTGCCTTCCTCTGACACCGGCTGGTATAGAGGTCCTGGATAGTAGGAAGTTCGGTGCACTACCCTCTGTAGCGCCTTGCGGTCAGATGCCGAGCAGTTGCAAAACCAAGCGATGATGCAACTAGTCAGGATGCTCTCGATGGTGCAGCTGTGTAACTTTTTCAGGATCTGAGGTCACCCATGCCCTTGAATGAATCCGGGCCTTAGCCATGATCAGGAAAACTGACTCCATATTAGTAAACACATTACATCTGCTAAAAGCTAAAACTAGCCATATATTTTCTCCTGTTGGCTGATGATAAGACAAAGCAATGTTAGGGTTAGTTCAACATAGGGTTAATGTTGATATGTGGTGAGTTATCCGTTACATTAGTGGTGATTCACATCAGGCTCAGCCTTCAGCCCTGTCCTACAAACTATGCACCTTCATCCTTATACAGAATAAACATCCTGTTATCTTATCCTAAATCTACCATGTAATACTCTCTAATATACACTCTCCCCAGATGCACACACACCTTCACGTATTGTACACACATACACCCTCCCACACACGCATGAACGTGTGTGTGGAGGAGGTGATAGGTGGATGACTAACAGCAGGATGGCCCAGTTTCAGGGATAATGAAATACTGGACCCTCTGCTGCTGCAGAACACTTAGGAAGATTAAACCCCCGATTCATCAATATCACACACACACACACACACACAAGCACAAATTAGCCTGCAGTGACTGTTTGTTATCCACAGATTATAAACACATGAGTTATTAACATTGGCCCCTCTTCTCCAAACGGAACACAAAAGCCAGGCATCTGGCGAGAGGAGCATATCTGAACTGGAATTATCTGGTTAAATAAACAGTAAGATACTACAGGCCTGTTTGGGAGGAGTTGTCAGGAGTGGTGGCTAAATCCAGTGTCCTTCACTGGAGCAGCTGAGATGTAGGGTAGAGTAGCTAACAGTCACACAGCTAGCATAGGAAGGCCTGTGTTAAAAACCCAATGTGGACTCATTGGACAGATAACTGTGTGAAATCAGAAGACCGTGAACTGTAAATACCCTTCTCAGGGTCCAGAGTCTTGTTGGTTTTCACTGACAGCCTCAGTCACAGCAATCACACTCAACTCAGCAGCCGTACGTCAGTTCAACGTCCTAGAACAATGTCAGAAAATAACAGAGGTCTGACTTTTCAACCTATTCTTTGAAAGGCCTTTGTGAACCCTCCGTAGCAGATGTTATGATTGGACGGACGGATGGAAGGAAGCTGGACTAGAGCCGAACTGAGCAGACCAGAGGATGAACCAGTTGCCAGTAAGACGTCTCTGAGAATGACACTGTTCCTCAATACATCTCCTCAATGACCCACAGAAACACACTGTACCATGATCTGATCCTGCACGTTCTCAGAGCTGGTATCACTCTCTAGTAATACGATTTCTAGACAATACCCATAAACCACTGCTCTCCTGATCTTCCTCTCTTTTTATCCTCTTTCTTTTCCTTGTTCTCTCTTTCTTTTCCTTGTTCTCTCTCTCTCTCTCTCTCTCTCTCTCTCTCTCTCTCTCTCTCTCTCTCTCAGAGTGCGAAGAAGATCAACCAGATGCTAGACCAGTTTGACGTGTATATTGATGAATAAGGTTAGGGGATTGTGGGAGAATACACTGATCCTAGACCAGTTTGACATGTATATTGAGGGATAAGGTTAGAGGATTGTAGGATGATACACTGATTGTAGATCTGTGCGTTAAGGCAACGTCTACCCTGAGCGAGTTCCAAACCAACAGAAATCCTTTATGATACAGGCTATAGTGTCTGACCAATGCTGCTCTGCAATTCCAGTATCATTAGGGACTATAACTACAGTACAGCAGTGAAATAAACACATATTGTAATCAACTCATTCAGTTGGAGTCAGAGCTATGGGACCTAGGGTGTCATGGCCGATCTCTCCCTCACCGCAAACACGTCAACACAGAACACAACACCGCCGTGACGTCACATCCTCTGAGCGCTCCAGACAGTTACAGTGAGAGAGAGAGCAGGAGGACCGCACATATGCACAAAAACACACACAAACATACACAAACACACACACCCACACACACCCACACACACCCACACATGGCCAACTGCGGTATTGAGAGTGAAAAAAAGCAGGACTGCATGGCTCAAGTCAGAACAGGCCTTCGAAAATGTTCCATGGGTGAATAGGGTAATAAGGGCTGAGGGAGGGGTGAGAGTGGATGAGATGGGGTAGGAGGGGGTGAGTAGGGTAATAAGGGCTGAGGGAGGGGTGAGAGTGGGTGAGATGGGGTAGGAGTGGGTGAGAAGGGTGAGATGGGGTAGGAGGGGTTGAGAAGGGTAATAAGGGCTGAGGGAGGGGTGAGAGCAGGTGAGATGGGGTAGGAGGGGGTAAGAAGGGTGAGAGAGCAGTGGGAGGGGGTGAGAGTGCGTGAGATGGGGTGAGAGGGGGTGAGAGGAGGTAAGATAGGGGTGATATGGGGGGTGAGAGGGGGACACAGGGGCGTTTACGTGTCACATTGGCGCTGTTATTTTTCTGTCAGGGACTGCGGTTGTAACACTAGCCCTCCTTTCACTGCTCTGCTATGTAGAAGAAGGGCGTCTAAGACCTCTGCAACGTCCCAAGACTTCTGCTAATTGGACTGCTCTTAGACTGGCGTCATCACACACACATGCACACATGCACGCACACACACGCACACACACACACACACACACACACACACACACAACGCACGCACGCACGCACGCACGCACGCACGCACACACACAAGCACACATAAGCACACACACACTCTCCCTCTCTCTTTCATACACATGCTCACACAGACAACTTCAATAACCACAGAGTGCTGTCCACACGGTTCAGCCGAGGTTAGATGGAAAGTGCTCCAGCTGTACTATAGAGATACAAATAAAATATGACACGTGTAACACATATACAATCACACACACACACGCACGCACGCACGCACGCACGCACGCACGCACGCACGCACACACACACACACACACACACACACACACACACACACACACACACACACACACACACACACACACACACACACACACACACACAAAGTTGCTCTGAAACTCCATGTTGATCATGAAATACCCAGCCAGGTCGTTCAAGATTGACGTCAAAATTGTCCTGAGGGTGTCGGGAAATGTCTTCACTAGGAGTATGGTCTGAGCGCTATTTAGTAAGCTTGGATTTCGCTAGGGCATGGGGATAGTGAGTAGGTGGAATCCCATGTCTCTGGATCAGGTTTCATGTTCGATCCCAGCAGTGGACTGTTATATTTTAACCATATCCCAAACCTTAACCCTTACCTTAACCATTCAGAATGAGTCCCAAACCTTAACCCTTACCTTAACCATTCAGAATGAGTCCCAAACCTTAACCCTTACCTTAACCATTCAGAATGAGTCCCAAACCTTAACCCTTACCTTAACCATTCAGAATGAGTCCCAAACCTTAACCCTTACCTTAGCCATTCAGAATGAGTCCCTAAACGTCATGTTTTAACCCTATCCTTAACCTTAACCCTTACCTTAACCATTCAGAATGAGTCCCAAACCTTAACCCTTACCTTAACCATTCAGAATGAGTCCCAAACCTTAACCCTTACCTTAACCATTCAGAATGAGTCCCAAACCTTAACCCTTACCTTAACCATTCAGAATGAGTCCCAAACCTTAACCCTTACCTTAACCATTCAGAATGAGTCCCAAACCTTAACCCTTACCTTAACCATTCAGAATGAGTCCCAAACCTTAACCCTTACCTTAACCATTCAGAATGAGTCCCAAACCTTAATCCTTACCTTAACCATTCAGAATGAGTCCCAAACCTTAACCCTTACCTTAACCATTCAGAATGAGTCCCAAACCTTAACCCTTACCTTAACCATTCAGAATGAGTCCCAAACCTTAACCCTTACCTTAGCCATTCAGAATGAGTCCCTAAGCGTCATGTTTTAACCCTATCCTTAACCTTAACCCTTACCTTGACCATTCAGAATGAGTCCCAAACCTTAACCCTTACCTTAACCATTCAGAATGAGTCCCAAACCTTAACCCTTACCTTAACCATTCAGAATGAGTCCCAAACCTTAACCCTTACCTTAACCATTCAGAATGAGTCCCAAACCTTAACCCTTACCTTAACCATTCAGAATGAGTCCCAAACCTTAACCCTTACCTTAACTATTCAGAATGAGTCCCAAACCTTAACCCTTACCTTAACTATTCAGAATGAGTCCCAAACCTTAAACCCTACCTTAACTATTCAACTTAACCCTCAAATTAACCCTTAACTTTTACATTTGACATTTGGAGAACATCGATGAACAATAATTCTGCAGTGAGACTGTGAGAGCTTGTTGGAAATACCAGAACAATCACATCAAATCTAACATGAGCTTCAATCAGTGCATTAGGATTAATAGCTGTGGGATGCAGTCCAGCCTCCAACTGATTCATATGACATCCATCCAATGTAAACACTGACACTAATGAACTGTGATCAGAGCTGTATTAAACATGCTTGGAATAGTCCAACTCAACTGAATAAATGCTTGTTCAGGGAGTTAGGGGTGTGTGTTAGGACCAACAGCGACTAAGTGATTTCGGGGTGAGATGAGGTTGTGGATCAACAGCGACTAAGTTATTTCGGGGTGAGCTGGGGTTGTGGGCCAACAGAGACTTTCATTTTCACTCCTGATACAGTGGGACTCACCCCTCCCTCTGTCTGTCACTCCATCTCTCACCTCCTCTCTTCTCTCTCTTTGTCACTCCATCTCTCCCCTCCTCTCTACTCTCTCTTTGTCTCTCCATCTCTCACCTCCTCTCTTCTCTCTCTTTGTCTCTCCTTTCTCCTCTTCACACCTCTTCACACCTCTTCTTATCCAACCCCTGTGAACATACAGAAAGTCGAACTCACACCATCACAATACGATGCTAGAAACTGTGGGACATTTCGCCACAAAATATTGACACACACTACACCCTGGAGTTGGAGTGACATCATCAAAGTAGGCGTCTGTGTAGATGGGGGATCTTCAAGCCACTTCCTGCGTGGCTGAGCCAATAGGAATGTCCCTGCGGGCAGCCATGCCAGCTGTGGGCGTTTGAAGCCGTGTGGTGCCTGACAGATTGGTACTCCATCCCTCACTTCACTTTTCATCACATCGACAAAGAGTCTGTTGAATATGCAGATCAGTCACTCTACAGACCAAGTCAGGAAAACCTCCCAAGTTTGTTTAGGCAAACGAAGAGAGGAATGCTGGATATATTTGTGGATATGATTGGTTGTGCATGGTTTTCTGTTTGTAGCTGACGGGGGTAGAGGGCAGGGGAAAGATACAACAGATACACCTCGTCACTCCTTCAGTCTAACTAAACACGTCTGTTTTCCCATACTGCAACTATAGCGTGTTGTGGTCAATAAGTCTGTGTGTGTGGTCTGAGTGTGGTTGAACCGTTCTTAATCAATACCATTGCCGAGGTCTTCAAGGAAAACCTCCAATAATCTCTTCAAATAGAGGACAAGTGGTTTGTCCTTCACTTGACCACCTCGGTGAGTGTACATGCATGCATGGTTGTGTGTGTGTTTGTTTGTGTGTGTCTTTGTACATCAAATCAAATCAAATGTTATTTGTCACATGCGCCGAATACAAACAAACAGCGAGTGTACAAAAGGGGGATGGGGGGGTCAATGTAAATTATCCGGTGGCGATTTTATGTACAGCAGTCTTATGGCTTGGGGGAAGAAGCTGTTGAGGAGCCTTTTGGTCCTTTTGGACCTAAACTTGGTGCTCCGGTACCGCTTGCGATGCGGTAGCAGAGAAAACAGTCTATATTTTATTTAACCTTTGTTTATCTAGACAAGTCAGTTAAAACTTCTTCGGAATCGGAGTCCCTTCCCCGAGACGGTTGAGCTAACGTAGGCTAATGCGATTAGCATGAGGTTGTAAGTAACAAGAACATTTCCCAGAACATAGACATATCTGATAATGGCAGAAAGCTTAAATTCTTGTTAATCTAACTGCATTGTCCAATTTACAGTAGCTATTACAGTGAAAGAATACCATTCTATAGTTTGAGGAGTGTCACGGTTTTCTTCCTGGGAAGGAGAGGAGGACCAAAATGCAGCGCGGTAGTTGTCCATGGTTTTTTAATTAGAAAACTGAACATGAACACATAACCAAAACAACAAAGTGAAAACCCGAAAACAGTCCCGTGTGGCACTAACACAGGAAACAACCACCCACAAAACTCAACACAAAACAGGCTACCTAAATATGGTTCCCAATCAGAGGCAATGACTGACACCACATCTATGTCAAGGTGCATTTAAGTTGTTCTGGCTGGTGGTGTCCCAACACCCTATTAAGACACTTTATGTTGGTGTTTCCTTTATTTTGGTACTTAGCTATATGTCACTATACAATGGGTGGGTCTAATCCTGAATGCTGATTGGTTAATACCGCATTTCAGCCAGTGTCTATTGGACAAGTTACAACCGGCTAAATCTATGATGTTAAAATGCCTATTTACTTTGTTTACTCCCATCTGACTACACAATCCACTGTCTTATCAGCCCAGGCAGGGAAGTTATAAACTTGATCTCCACTATAAAAAGCAACTTGACATTATCTCAAATTCCTTTTACACTGACATTTAGTTTTCAACAGCGGAGATTTGTATAAACTTTGCTGTCTGTCTCTCCGACATTTGCAACATTGTTTCAATATTCAAATTCAATCTCATGCTATCCCATAGTAATTAACGTGTAGGGGTTGGGAGTTGGGAGGAGACAGACAGGCAGTCGAAATCATGAATCAGCTGGCAGTTTGATAGCTAACAAGCAAGGGATAAGAACGTTGCCAGCCAGTATGTCAATGAAACATTTAGAACGAACGACTGGGTCGCGTCCATAGATACAGAACAAAAAGACTGAACGACTGGGTCGAGTCTCTGGCAATCGATTGAACAAACAACCAGCCGGCTTGGGTAGCTACCCTAGATTTGTGTCAGGACTATATCTTGTGGAAGGTTGAAATAGTATGAAAATATTAAACCAAAAAACGTTTCTAATTAAAATATGTCAATCATTATTTGAACATGTTGGTCAACCGTTATATAAAAGTGATAATGCCCTCGAAGCCAGTGTTTGGAGGATATACAGTGGGGCAAAAAAGTATTTAGTCAGCCACCAATTGTGCAAGTTCTCCCACTTAAAAAGATGAGAGAGGCCTGTAATTTTCATCATAGGTACAATTCAACTATGAAAGACAAAATGAGAAGTAAAAAAATCCAGAAAATCACATTGTAGGATTTTTAATGAATTTATTTGCAAATTATGGTGGAAAATAAGTATTTGGTCAATAACAAAAGTTTATCTCAATACTTTGTTATATACCCTTTGTTGGCAATGACAGAGGTCAAACGCTTTCTGTAAGTCTTCACAAGGTTTTCACACACTGTTGCTGGTATTTTGGCCCATTCCTCCATGCAGATCTCCTCTAGAGCAGTGATGTTTTGGGGCTGTTGCTGGACAACACGGACTTTCAACTCCCTCCAAAGATTTTCTATGAGGTTGAGATCTGGAGACTGGCTAGGCCACTCCAGGACCTTGAAATGCTTCTTACGAAGCCACTCCTTCGTTGCCTGGGCGGTGTGTTTGGGATCATTGTCATGCTGAAAGACCCAGCCACGTTTCATCTTCAATGCCCTTGCTGATGGAAGGAGGTTTTCATTCAAAATCTCACGATACATGGCCCCATTCATTCTTTCCTTTACGCGGATCAGTCGTCCTGGTCCCTTTGCAGAAAAACAGCCCCAAAGCATGATGTTTCCACCCCAATGCTTCACAGTAGGTATGGTGTTCTTTGGATGCAACTCAGCATTCTTTGTCCTCCAAACACGACGAGTTGAGTTTTTACCAAAAAGTTCTATTTTGGTTTCATCTGACCATATGACATTCTCCCCATCTTCTTCTGGATCATCCAAATGCTCTCTAGCAAACTTCAGATGGGCCTGGACATGTACTGGCTTAAGCAGGGGGAAACGTCTGGCACTGCAGGATTTGAGTCCCTGGCGGTGTAGTGTGTTACTGATGGTAGGCTTTGTTACTTTGGTCCCAGTTCTCTGCAGGTCATTCACTAGGTCCCCCCGTGTGGTTCTGGGATTTTTGCTCACCGTTCTTGCG
>NC_056450.1:33632485-33649985 GCF_018296145.1 Oncorhynchus tshawytscha | reverse complement strand
CTAGTGGGAGAGCTAGGGGGAGGGCTAGGGGAAAGGCTAGAGGAAAGGCTAGGGCTAGGGGAGGGCTAGGGGAGGGCTAGGGGAAAGGCTAGGGGAAAGGCTAGGGCTAGGGGGAGGGCTAGGGGAGGGCTAGGGGTTGGTTTGTGATTTTTTTAAATGATCTGTGGCGTAGTCAGGGATTCATTTGCATGCCGAGCCGAGCCAATCCCAGCCAAGCCTGGGATTGGGGGGCGTGGCCAGCCCTGGTCACCTAGGAAACAGCACCAGCAGCAGGCAGAGCAGTGTTGCCATTAGTGATGGGGAGAGGTTGAGAGCTCCTCCACACTCCATAGAGTTCTCCTGCAGCAAGAGAAAGAGAAAGTGAGATGGAGAGAGAGAGAAAGATAAAGAGAGAGAGAAACAGAGAGAGAGAGAGACAGAGAGAGATAGAGAGAGAGAGAAAGAAGTAGTTGTGGTGTGGTTGGGGAATGGTTATGGTTTGGTTACCTCTGGGTGGAAGGGGTGGCAGGAGGTTAGGTTGGGCTATGGTTGTGATGTGGTTGGGTTTGGTTACCTCTGGGTGGAAGGGGTGGCAGGAGGTTAGGTTGGGCTATGGTTGTGATGTGGTTGGGTTTGGTTACCTCTGGGTGGAAGGGGTGGCAGGAGGTTAGGTTGTGATGTGGTTGTGATGTGGTTGTGATATGGTTGGGTTTGGTTACCTCTGGGTGGACGGGGTGGCAGAAGGTTAGGTTGTGATGTGGTTGTGATATGGTTGAGTTTGGTTACCTCTGGGTGGAAGGGGTGGCAGAAGGTTAGGTTGTGATGTGGTTGTGATATGGTTGGTTTGGTTACCTCTGGGTGGAAGGGGTGGCAGAAGGTTAGGTTTGATGTGGTTGTGATGTGGTTGTGATGTGGTTGTGATATGGTTGGGTTTGGTTACCTCTGGGTGGAAGGGGTGGCAGAAGGTTAGGTTGTGATGTGGTTGTGATATGGTTGGGTTAGGTTACCGCTGGGTGGAAGGGGTGGCAGAAGGTTAGGTTGTGATGTGGTTGTGATGTGGTTGTGATATGGTTGGGTTTGGTTACCTCTGGGTGGAAGGGGTGGCAGAAGGTTAGGTTGTGATGTGGTTGTGATGTGGTTGTGATATGGTTGGGTTTGGTTACCTCTGGGTGGAAGGGGTGGCAGAAGGTTAGGTTGTGATGTGGTTGTGATATGGTTGGGTTTGGTTACCTCTGGGTGGAAGGGGTGGCAGAAGGTTAGGTTGTGATGTGGTTGTGATATGGTTGGGTTTGGTTACCTCTGGGTGGAAGGGGTGGCAGAAGGTTAGGTTGTGATGTGGTTGTGATGTGGTTGTGATGTGGTTGGGTTTGGTTACCTCTGGGTGGAAGGGGTGGCAGAAGGTTAGGTTGTGATGTGGTTGTGATATGGTTGGGTTTGGTTACCTCTGGGTGGAAGGGGTGGCAGAAGGTTAGGTTGTGATGTGGTTGTGATGTGGTTGTGATGTGGTTGTGATATGGTTGGGTTTGGTTACCTCTGGGTGGAAGGGGTGGCAGAAGGTTAGGTTGTGATGTGGTTGTGATGTGGTTGTGATGTGGTTGTGATATGGTTGGGTTTGGTTACCTCTGGGTGGAAGGGGTGGCAGAAGGTTAGGTTGTGATGTGGTTGTGATATGGTTGGGTTTGGTTACCACTGGGTGGAAGGGGTGGCAGAAGGTTAGGTTGTGATGTGGTTGTGATATGGTTGGGTTTGCTTACCTCTGGGTGGAAGGGGTGGCAGAAGGTTAGGTTGTGATGTGGTTGTGATATGGTTGGGTTTGGTTACCTCTGGGTGGAAGGGGTGGCAGAAGGTTAGGTTGTGATGTGGTTGTGATGTGGTTGGGATATGGTTGGGTTTGGTTACCACTGGGTGGAAGGGGTGGCAGAAGGTTAGGTTGTGATGTGGTTGTGATATGGTTGGGTTTGGTTACCTCTGGGTGTAAGGGGTGGCAGAAGGTTAGGTTGTGATGTGGTTGTGATATGGTTGGGTTTGGTTACCTCTGGGAGGAAGGGGTGGCAGAAGGTTAGGTTGTGATGTGGTTGTGATGTGGTTGTGATGTGGTTGGGTTTGGTTACCTCTGGGTGGAAGGGGTGGCAGAAGGTTAGGTTGTGATGTGGTTGTGATATGGTTGGGTTTGGTTACCTCTGGGAGGAAGGGGTGGCAGAAGGTTAGTTGTGATGTGGTTGTGATATGGTTGGGTTTGGTTACCTCTGGGTGGAAGGGGTGGCAGAAGGTTAGGTTGTGATGTGGTTGTGATATGGTTGGGTTTGGTTACCTCTGGGTGGAAGGGGTGGCAGAAGGTTAGGTTTGATGTGGTTGTGATGTGGTTGTGATGTGGTTGTGATGTGGTTGTGATATGGTTGGGTTTGGTTACCTCTGGGTGGAAGGGGTGGCAGAAGGTTAGGTTGTGATGTGGTTGTGATATGGTTGAGTTTGGTTACCTCTGGGTGGAAGGGGTGGCAGAAGGTTAGGTTGTGATGTGGTTGTGATATGGTTGGGTTAGGTTACCTCTGGGTGGAAGGGGTGGCAGAAGGTTAGGTTGTGATGTGGTTGTGATGTGGTTGTGATATGGTTGGGTTTGGTTACCTCTGGGTGGAAGGGGTGGCAGAAGGTTAGGTTGTGATGTGGTTGTGATGTGGTTGTGATATGGTTGGGTTTGGTTACCTCTGGGTGGAAGGGGTGGCAGAAGGTTAGGTTGTGATGTGGTTGTGATGTGGTTGGGATATGGTTGGGTTTGGTTACCACTGGGTGGAAGGGGTGGCAGAAGGTTAGGTTGTGATGTGGTTGTGATGTGGTTGTGATGTGGTTGTGATATGGTTGGGTTTGGTTACCTCTGGGTGGAAGGGGTGGCAGAAGGTTAGGTTGTGATGTGGTTGTGATATGGTTGGGTTTGGTTACCACAGGGTGGAAGGGGTGGCAGAAGGTTAGGTTGTGATGTGGTTGTGATATGGTTGGGTTTGCTTACCTCTGGGTGGAAGGGGTGGCAGAAGGTTAGGTTGTGATGTGGTTGTGATGTGGTTGTGATGTGGTTGTGATATGGTTGGGTTTGGTTACCTCTGGGTGGAAGGGGTGGCAGAAGGTTAGGTTGTGATGTGGTTGTGATGTGGTTGTGATATGGTTGGGTTTGGTTACCACTGGGTGGAAGGGGTGGCAGAAGGTTAGGTTGTGATGTGGTTGTGATATGGTTGGGTTTGGTTACCTCTGGGTGGAAGGGGTGGCAGAAGGTTAGGTTGTGATGTGGTTGTGATGTGGTTGGGTTTGGTTACCTCTGGGTGGAAGGGGTGGCAGAAGGTTAGGTTGTGATGTGGTTGTGATATGGTTGGGTTTGGTTACCTCTGGGTGGAAGGGGTGGCAGAAGGTTAGGTTGTGATGTGGTTGTGATATGGTTGGGTTTGGTTACCTCTGGGTGGAAGGGGTGGCAGAAGGTTAGGTTGTGATGTGGTTGTGATGTGGTTGGGATATGGTTGGGTTTGGTTACCACTGGGTGGAAGGGGTGGCAGAAGGTTAGGTTGTGATGTGGTTGTGATGTGGTTGTGATGTGGTTGTGATATGGTTGGGTTTGGTTACCTCTGGGTGGAAGGGGTGGCAGAAGGTTAGGTTGTGATGTGGTTGTGATATGGTTGGGTTTGGTTACCACAGGGTGGAAGGGGTGGCAGAAGGTTAGGTTGTGATGTGGTTGTGATATGGTTGGGTTTGCTTACCTCTGGGTGGAAGGGGTGGCAGAAGGTTAGGTTGTGATGTGGTTGTGATATGGTTGGGTTTGGTTACCTCTGGGTGGAAGGGGTGGCAGAAGGTTAGGTTGTGATGTGGTTGTGATGTGGTTGGGATATGGTTGGGTTTGGTTACCACTGGGTGGAAGGGGTGGCAGAAGGTTAGGTTGTGATGTGGTTGTGATATGGTTGGGTTTGGTTACCTCTGGGTGGAAGGGGTGGCAGAAGGTTAGGTTGTGATGTGGTTGTGATATGGTTGGGTTTGGTTACCTCTGGGAGGAAGGGGTGGCAGAAGGTTAGGTTGTGATGTGGTTGTGATGTGGTTGTGATGTGGTTGGGTTTGGTTACCTCTGGGTGGAAGGGGTGGCAGAAGGTTAGGTTGTGATGTGGTTGTGATATGGTTGGGTTTGGTTACCTCTGGGAGGAAGGGGTGGCAGAAGGTTAGGTTGTGATGTGGTTGTGATGTGGTTGTGATGTGGTTAGGTTTGGTTACCTCTGGGTGGAAGGGGTGGCAGAAGGTTAGGTTGTGATGTGGTTGTGATATGGTTGGGTTTGCTTACCTCTGGGTGGAAGGGGTGGCAGAAGGTTAGGTTGTGATGTGGTTGTGATATGGTTGGGTTTGGTTACCTCTGGGTGGAAGGGGTGGCAGAAGGTTAGGTTGTGATGTGGTTGTGATGTGGTTGTGATGTGGTTGTGATATGGTTGGGTTTGGTTACCTCTGGGTGGAAGGGGTGGCAGAAGGTTAGGTTGTGATGTGGTTGTGATATGGTTGGGTTTGGTTACCACTGGGTGGAAGGGGTGGCAGAAGGTTAGGTTGTGATGTGGTTGTGATATGGTTGGGTTTGGTTACCTCTGGGTGGAAGGGGTGGCAGAAGGTTAGGTTGTGATGTGGTTGTGATATGGTTGGGTTTGGTTACCTCTGGGTGGAAGGGGTGGCACAAGGTTAGGTTGTGATGTGGTTGTGATATGGTTGGGTTTGCTTACCTCTGGGTGGAAGGGGTGGCAGAAGGTTAGGTTGTGATGTGGTTGTGATATGGTTGGGTTTGGTTACCTCTGGGTGGAAGGGGTGGCAGAAGGTTAGGTTGTGATGTGGTTGTGATGTGGTTGTGATATGGTTAGGTTTGGTTACCTCTGGGTGGAAGGGGTGGCAGAAGGTTAGGTTGTGATGTGGTTGTGATGTGGTTGTGATATGGTTAGGTTTGGTTACCTCTGGGTGGAAGGGGTGGCAGAAGGTTAGGTTGTGATGTGGTTGTGATATGGTTGGGTTTGGTTAGCTCTGGGTGGAAGGGGTGGCAGAAGGTTAGGTTGTGATGTGGTTGTGATGTGGTTGTGATATGGTTAGGTTTGGTTACCTCTGGGTGGAAGGGGTGGCAGAAGGTTAGGTTGTGATGTGGTTGTGATATGGTTGGGTTTGGTTACCTCTGGGTGGAAGGGGTGGCAGAAGGTTAGGTTGTGATGTGGTTGTGATGTGGTTGTGATATGGTTAGGTTTGGTTACCTCTGGGTGGAAGGGGTGGCAGAAGGTTAGGTTGTGATGTGGTTGTGATATGGTTGGGTTTGGTTACCTCTGGTTGGAAGGGGTGGCAGAAGGTTAGGTTGTGATGTGGTTGTGATAATGTTGTGATATGGTTAGGTTTGGTTACCTCTGGGTGGAAGGGGTGGCAGAAGGTTAGGTTGTGATGTGGTTGTGATATGGTTGGGTTTGGTTACCTCTGGGTGGAAGGTGTGGCAGAAGGTTAGGTTGTGATGTGGTTGTGATGTGGTTGTGATATGGTTGGGTTTGGTTACCTCTGGGTGGAAGGGGTGGCAGAAGGTTAGGTTGTGATGTGGTTGTGATATGTTTGGGTTTGGTTACCACTGGGTGGAAGGGGTGGCAGAAGGTTAGGTTGTGATGTGGTTGTGATATGGTTGGGTTTGGTTACCTCTGGGTGGAAGGGGTGGCAGAAGGTTAGGTTGTGATGTGGTTGTGATATGGTTGGGTTTGGTTACCTCTGGGTGGAAGGAGTGGCAGAAGGTTAGGTTGTGATGTGGTTGTGATGTGGTTGTGATGTGGTTGTGATATGGTTGGGTTTGGTTACCTCTGGGTGGAAGGGGTGGCAGAAGGTTAGGTTGTGATGTGGTTGTGATGTGGTTGTGATATGTTTGGGTTTGGTTACCACTGGGTGGAAGGGGTGGCAGAAGGTTAGGTTGTGATGTGGTTGTGATGTGGTTGTGATATGGTTGGGTTTGGTTACCTCTGGGTGGAAGGGGTGGCAGAAGGTTAGGTTGTGATATGGTTGTGATGTGGTTGGGTTTGGTTACCTCTGGGTGGAAGGGGTGGCAGAAGGTTAGGTTGTGATATGGTTGTGATGTGGTTGGGTTTGGTTACCTCTGGGTGGAAGGGGTGGCAGGAGTCAGGTCGTCTCCGGTCCTTCTGGAACTTCAGTCGTTCACACTTCAGAGACTCGTTATGTGCAGCCGCAGTCAAGGAACGCATGGGAGACTTCACAGTAGAGCACACTACTGGTCCACATTCAAAGCAGCGTGCCACAATATAAGGAGCACCTCACACAAGCACCCTACTTGCTACAACAATGTATCCCAGACAACATATGACAATAGATCAACGCTAAAGTGAATATTGCTTTGGATAGGAATTTCCCTTCTTTTCATTGCAATTCCATGGTTGTAACTAGGAGCTGTGTTCTTCCAGCAGGCTTGCAGCCTGGCCTCTCTATACTGTAGCTCAGCGTCTGCTATTGATCAGGCCCCCATCACTAGCACAGGCCCTTATGAAACATCACACACGAACGCACTCTGTCACACACACACACACACACACACACACACACACACACACACACACACACACACACACACACACACACACACACACACACACACTCCGTTGTGAAACAGTCCATCTGTTAGAGCGCCATGCATTGTTTGAAACCCTCAGCCCTCCAGCCTCAGATCTCATACCCAAACATGCACGCGCACAGGCACACACGCACACACACGCGCACATGCACACACATATGCACACACACACACATATGCACACACACACACACACACACACACACACACACACACACACACACACACACACACACACACACACACACACACACACACACACACACACACACACACACACACACAGCTCTTTCATCCAACTAACGGAGCAAAGGGCAAACAAACTCTCACCAAACCCGCCCGCAAATTAAAGCGATCTCTGTTTTTCCCATCGTTCCTCTCAGAGGATACAAAACAATAACTCACTGACCATAATGATGCTGACACTGGAATTCATGGGGTGAAAAAGGAGAAATAAGTTGTGTGTATCAAAATACATGAGAAGGGAATAACGTTGTTTTTCTTTTTACTGTGTGACAGCCCCTGAATAAGCAGCTGTGGAGCCAACCGAAGGGGCCGTGGGAGGTGATCACTGATCATATTGAAGTCAGACAAGCTTTAATGAAAACCCTGGAGGTTTTGCTACATTTTGCGGTTGGCTCACACACACACTCAAAAACACATTCACTCCCTGAGTTCGAGAGATGTGAAATCAATTCTACCCGTACCTCTGTACTGTGCCACTCATGCCTTACACCACATCCTCTCCCCCTGTTCCCCTGTCCACACCCCTACACATATCCACACCCCACTGTCCCCTATTTCACCCTTTACTCCACCAGTCCACCCCTTCCACCCGGTCTCTGTGATAAGGATATACATGATCTCGATGGGGTCCATGGTGATTGGAGCAGCATCAGAACAGTCACACTTGTTGTCCACCACCACCATGAAGAGATTACTGCTGGGAATCTGCTGGATCACAAATGATCTGCCAATAGGAAAACACAGAGGAAGGGAAAGGGCGAAAAAGAGAGAGAGATGGAGGAGAAATAGAGAGATGGAGGAGAAATAGAGAGATGGAGGAGAAATAGAGAGAGATGGAGGAGAAATAGAGAGAAGGAGGAGAAATAGAGAGAAGGAGGAGAAATAGAGAGATGGAGGGGAAAGAGAGAGAGATGGAGGAGAAATAGAGAGAAGGAGGGGAAAGAGAGAGAGATGGAGGAGAAATAGAGAGAAGGAGGGGAAAGAGAGAGAGATGGAGGAGAAATAGAGAGATGGAGGGGAAAGAGAGAGAGATGGAGGAGAAATAGAGAGATGGAGGGGAAAGAGAGAGAGATGGAGGAGAAAGAGAGAGAGATTAAAGAGAAAGAGAGAGAGATGAAGGAGAAAGAGAGATGAAGGAGAAAGAGAGAGAGATGGAGGAGAAAGAGAGAGAGATGGAGGGGAGAGAGAGCGAGATGTACACTTCAGATTGACCATGAATATGTATTACAGTACCAGTGTAATAGGGGGACACTTTGAAAAGATTCTAATGGGCATGTGTCAAAAAATATGCCTTGTCTCGGTGTGTTGCACACACACACGCACACACGCACACACGCGCACACACGCACACACGCACACACACACACACACACACACACACACACACACACACACACACACACACACACACACACACACACACACACACACACACAGGCACATATACATATTCTAACCCCCCACACACACGGCCCATCCAAGGCCCTCACCGATGAAGTGTTGCAGAATATAAAACACTCCAAAGGAGAAAAATGGGAAGCAGACTCCAGTTCCTCGAGTTCCAGATCTTCCCATGGCTGGGTTTAACTGGCCGAGGAGACACTGTCTGATCTGGCCTCCTGGTTAGTGATTTATGTCTCAGCATAGGGTTTATGAACAGGAGAGGCCGTAAAGATGATCTCTTCTTTCTCTCTCACTCTCTCTTTGTCTTTCTCTCTGACCCCCTCTCTTTTCCACCGACTGTGATTTATGTCTCTCACTGTAATGCATTTATCACTAGTGCATCTCCTCAAAGGAGAGGAGACACGCACGCACGCTCGCCTGCACACACGCATGCACGAATACAGGATCTCCGCAAAAGAACCTTCAGAGGAAAGTAGCCTGACTAAGTATACAGCCTCTCCAGCTTAACATACCCCAGTCTAACCCAGTCCAACCCAGTTACTCTAACTCAGCCCAGTCTAACCCAGTCCAACCCAGTTACTCTAACTCAGCCCAGTCTAACCCAGTCCAACCCAGTCCAACCCAGTTACTCTAACTCAGCCCAGTCTAACCCAGTCCAACGCAGTTACCCTAACTCAGCCCAGTCTAACCCAGTCCAACCCAGTTACTCTAACTCAGCCCAGTCTAACCCAGTCCAACCCAGTTACTCTAACTCAGCCCAGTCTAACCCAGTCCAACCCAGTTACCCTAACTCAGCCCAGTCTAACCCAGTCCAACCCAGTTACTCCAACTCAGCCCAGACTAACCCAGTCCAACCCAGTTACTCTAACTCAGCCCAGACTAACCCAGTCCAACCCAGTTTACACTAACTCAGCCCAGACTAACCCAGTCCAACTCAGTTTACCCTAACTCAGCCCAGTCCAACCCAGTTACCCTAACTCAGCACAGTCTAACCCAGTCCAATCCAGTTACCCTAACTCAGCCCAGGCTAACCCAGTCCAACCCAGTTACCCTAACTCAGCACAGTCTAACCCAGTCCAACCCAGTTTACCCTAACTCAGCCCAGTCTAGTTTTAGAGGCCCCCATCTTAGCTGTGCAGAGAAATGTTTGAATTTTTAAGCCAATTTCCTGCAATTCTACATGGAGCTGAGAGACATTTTTGTAGTTTGAAAGCTAATTGTTTACGATTCTACACGTTATGTCATGGAGAAAATGTAAAATTTAGCCGTTTTAAAGCAAACTCCCTGCAACTCTATGCATTTTGCTCAAACATAATAACAAATTCTATACTGCTAAATTCATTGTTTGGGGAATTTTCACTGATTGTCTAGATTTTATTTTGGTTATTGTTAGTTCTCAAAGATTATATTATGTAGCTCCATTATATTTTCTACAAACTTGACATCTTCTTTAAGTCTTTTAAGTTTACACTGAAAGTGTTTTTCCATCCCGAAAATGAATTTATAAAAAAAACAGTTTACACTGTTTGGACTAGGCGACCCTGTCCAGCATAGTCTATTCAAGCCCAGTCCATCCTAACCTAACTCAGCACAGTCTATTCAAGCCCAATCCATCCTAACCTAACTCAGCACAGTCTATTCAAGCCCTGTCCAATTTAACATAACCTAACTCAGCACAGTCTATCCAAGCCCAGTCCAACTCAGCCCAGTCGAACCCAGCCCAGCCTAACCTATTCTAACTCAGCCCAGTGTATCAAAGAGCTCTATTTTCATGTAATCTGACCAAAGCACTGGTTCCAATCCAAGTGCCGATGCGTTTACATTTGTTGGATTACATGAAACTAGAGCTCTTTGGCCAAGCACAAGTAGTGGGTTTGGTCGTCAAAATGGGAATGCATGAGCAGAAAATAATCCCATAACAACTGTAAAATATGGTGTTGGATCTTCGATGTTAAGGGGCTATTTCACTGGTCCTTGGACCCTTGTTAAGGTCAAAGGCATCATGAACTTTACCCAGTAGCAGGACGTTTTGACAAAAAACCTGTTGCCTCGGACAGGAGGCTGAAACATTAGATACATTTCTGTTTCAAAACTGTTTCAAAACTATAAGTCCTACAAACACATGCTTACCACCGTTAGAAAGGTAAGACCCTTTGGATTCCAATACAGGTGTGGGATTCAATTACAGAGCCAGAGCAACAGCATGCAAAGAAAAGCACAAAAATACATGTATATGTATATGCACAGTGCCTTCGAAAGTATTCAGACACCTTGACCTTTTCCACATTTTGTTACGTTACAGCCTTATTCTAAAATGGATTAAATAAAAACATTTCCTCAGCATTCTACGCACAATACCCCATAATGACAAAGTGAAAACAGGTTTTGTGAAATGTTTGCAAATGTGTAGAAAACTAAAACAGGAATGCCTTATTTTCATAAGCATTTATGAAATTGATCTCAGCTGCATCCTGTTTACATTGATCATCCTTGAGATGTTTCTACAACTTGATTGGAGTCCACCTGTGGTATATTGAATTGATTGGACATGATTTGGAAAGGCACACATCTGCCTATATAACGTCCCACAGTTGACAGTGCATGTTAGAGCAAAAACCAAGCCATGAGGTCGAAGGAATGGTCCGTAGAGCTCCGAGACAGGATTGTGTCGAGGCACAGATCTGGGGAAGGGCATCAAAACATGCAGCATTGAAGGTCCCCAAGAACACAGTGGCCTCCATCATTAATAAATGGAAGAAGTTTGGAACCGCCAAAACTCTTCCTAGAGCTGGCAGCCCGGCCAAACTGAGCAATCGGGGGATAAGGGCCTTGGTCAGGGAGGTGCCCAAGAACCCGATGGTCACTCTGGCAGAGGTCTAGAGTTCCTCTTTCCAGATGGTCGAACCTTCCAGAAGGATAACCATCTCTGCAGCACTCCACCAATCAGGCCTTTATGGTGCCCAGTGAAGGCATCTAAATACTTCCCGAATGCACTGCACTGTGTACAGAGCCTTCAGAAAGTATTCACACCCCTTGACTTTTTACACATTTTGTTGTGTTCCAGCCTGAATTCAAAATGGATTAAATGTAGATGTTGTGTTCCAGCCTGAATTTAAAATGGATTAAATGTAGATGTTGTGTTCTAGCCTGAATTCAAAATGGATTAAATGTAGATGTTGTGTTCCAGCCTGAATTCAAAATGGATTAAATGTAGATGTTGTGTCACTGTCCTACACAATACCCCATAATGTCCAAGTGGAATTATGTTTTTAGAAAAAAATAAAAATAATAACGAACAGCTGAAATGTATTGAGACAATAAGTATTCAAATTTGCTTAACAACTCACATAATAAGTTGCATGGATTTACTCTGTTTGCATAGTGTTTAACATGATTTTTGAATGACTACCTCATCTCTTTTTGAATGACTGCCTCACCACACATTCAATTATCTGTAAGGTCCCTCTGTCGAGCAGTGAATTTCAAACACAGATTCAACAACAAAGACCAGGGAGGTTTTCCAATTTCCCCGCAAAGAAGGACACCTATTGGTAGATGGGTAAAAATAAAAAAAAGCAGGCAGTAAGTATCCCTTTGAGAATGGTGAAGTTAATAATTACACTTTGGATGGTGTATCAATACACCCAGTCACTACGAAGATAAAGGTATCATTCGTAACTCAGTTGCTGGAGAGGAAGGAAACCACTCAGGGATTTCACCATGAGACAATTGATGACTTTAAAACAGTTACAGAGTTTAATGGCTGTGATAGGAGAGGATGGATCAACAACATTGTAGTTACTCCACAATACTAACTTAAATTACAGAGTGAAAAGAAGGAAGTCTGTATAGAATAAAAAATATTCCAAAACATGCATCCTGTTTGCAATAAGGCACTAAAGTAATGCTGGAAAACATGTGGCAAAGAAATGAACTACAAATTAATACAAAGTGTTATGATTGGGGCAAATCCAATACAACACATCCCTGAGCACCACTCTTCATATTTTCAAGCATGGTGGCTGCATCATGTTATCCGCAAGAACTAGGGAGTTTTTCAGGATCAAAATAAATGGAATAGAGCAATGCTGGAAAGACAGAGGATAGAGGAGCAGTTCATTCAGTCTGCTTCTCAACAGACACTAGGAGACAAATTCACCTTTCAGCAGGACAATAACCTAAAACACAAGGCCAATTATACACTGAAGTTGTTTACCATTGAATGTTCCTAAGTGGCCTAGTTAGAGTTTTGACTTCAATCAGCTTGGAAACCTATGGCAAGATTGAAAATGGCTGTCTAGCAATGATCAACCACCAACTTGAGAGAGCTTGAAGAATTAAACACATACAAATATTGTAAAATTGTACAATCCAAGTGTGCAAAGCTTTTAGAGACTTAACCAGATTGGCAGAGATTGCATCTGTGAGCCTAAGATGATTCTAACATGTATTGGCTCATAATTATGTAAATGAGATATTTCTATATTTAATTTTCAATAAATGTACAAACATTTCTAAACCATGTTTTCAATTTGTCATGATAGGGTTTTGTGTGTGGATGGATGAGAAAAAATAAATAATATTTAATAAATGTTGAATTCAAGCTGTAACACAACAAAATGTGGAATAAGTCAAGGGGTATGAATACTTTCTGAAGGCGCTGTATATATATTTTCTTTATTTTGCGGGGAGGGTTGGTTCCCAAATTGTCTCCATGTTTGGGAAAAAGACATTTGATAGTCTAGATTTGAAATAAAATATGTCACCAATGATCCTAAAACAAATACAAATAATAAAAAAAGGTTAGGACTTTTACCTAATGGTGGCGCTCTATACATGCTGGCGCTGAGTGATTAACTAATATGTTGTTTTTTAGTTGTTGACCAATGTTGGTTCAATCATTTGAATTCCATTTAGTTATGTATTTATTGTGAGCCAAACGTTCTGTTTCTCTAGACAGAAATCAAATAATTAATGACAGAAATCAAGTCAAGAACTATGTGGGACGCTGGGCTGCAGTAAATATTCAAACTAGTTTAGCTACAATGACTACAATAATCCATTGCGCCTATTCTTTCTGGCTCAGACAGAGATGGATAAACTTTTACGCCTGCTACTTTATGTTAGATACACACAGACCGCATGAGAGAGGAATGTACAAACACAAGGAGAGAGAAGGATAGAGACAGTTTGTGAAAGTATGCCTTATCTACTTTGAAGAACTAGTACATTATTTTGTCAGACAGCTCTGCAGCATACTTAGGCAGGCTTGCCTAGTTAACTAGGATGACTACAGACAGTACAGTATTTGGAGCACAGAGAGAACGTTGTCTGGCTGGCTTGCTGCTTCTGCCTGATCAGAGATAAGATGATGACTTTAAGGAGTGAAAATAATAATTCATCAAAAATATACTAAGTCATATACACAACTGAAATATTTTATTATTTCATAGTAATTTCCAATTTCTCTATTGATGTCTACCCAATGTGGACCTTAAACAGACAATGGAATATTTTCAGTGTTTTGGCAAAACTGAATGTTTTTTAACTTCCATTAAAAAGCTCTAAAATAATTTTAATGTCATTATTGTCCCCCGCGATGAAATCGGGAAGGGGGCTGTGGATCGGTCTCCTTCCGTATGTATGTTTGTATGTTCATTAGTCTCACGCAATATCTCAGACAGCACTAGGCCGATTTTGACGAAACATGGGGGAATGATGCGTGTTGTCATAGAGATCTGGCATTTACAAAATGACACTGATTGGCCAAAGACGAGAGCTATAATAATTAACTGAAATTTGTAGTCACACTAAAACATGCATAAATTCCCATAGGAACACAGACATTTTAAAAGTGCAGGGCTTGTGCAAAGTGCCATGTCTTCGCGTTTTTTCTTAAAGGAATGTACATATGAGGAGGTAGCTGAAGTCATAACCTTTCACTGATGTAATCTGATCTCATGTATGGTTTCCAGTTCGTCCACTAGATCGCAGCAGAAGATCACATGGCGTGACTTGGCCACTTGAAACCAGATGCGTTTGATCTGTGCGAAAATGGCTGAAAGTATTTTCAAGCCTTATGTCATAAAATGACTGTGGCGATCGGGGCTTTTAAGTTATCCTGTAACAATGACATCGCCAGCAGTAAAAAGACAAGTGCTGTAGCTTTGGAATGATATGTCCCTTTCTATTTTCTGACTGAAATTGACTGAGTGGGTACAACTTAAGCTCCGTAGACCAGGTACCAGGTCCAAAACAACCGCTCAGAGTTTAACAGGTTACAAAATCTCACATTTTTTGGAGCATACAATATAGCTAGGCATTTAAATTATTTATTTGATACAGTCATTTTGCTCATCTTTTTCAAGGGTGTCAATCATTTCAGACCCCACTGTATGTGTGTACACACACTCAGTGGTGTAAAATACTTAAGTAAAAATAATTTAAAGTATTAGTTAAGTAGTTTTTTGGGGTATCTGTACTTTAATTTACTATTTATATTTTTGACTACTTTTACTTCACTACATTCCTAAAGAAAATGGTGTCCTTTTACTCCATACGTTTTCCCTGACACCCAAAAGTTCTAGTTACAATTTGAATGTTTAGCAGGACAGGAAAAACGTTCAATTCACACTCTTATCAAGAGAACATCCCTGGTCATCCCTACGGCTTCTGATCTGGTGGATTCACTAAACACAAATGCTTCCTTTGTCTGAGTGTTGGAGTGTTCCCCTGGCTGTCTGTAAATGATGTCTGAGTGTTGGAGTGTTCCCCTGGCTGTCTGTAAATGATGTCTGAGTGTTGGAGTGTTCCCCTGGCTGTCTGTAAATGATGTCTGAGTGTTGGAGTGTTCCCCTGGCTGTCTGTAAATGATGTCTGAGTGTTGGAGTGTTCCCCTGGCTGTCTGTAAATGATGTCTGAGTGTTGGAGTGTTCCCCTGGCTGTCTGTAAATGATGTCTGAGTGTTGGAGTGTTCCCCTGGCTGTCTGTAAATGATGTCTGAGTGTTGGAGTGTTCCCCTGGCTGTCTGTAAATGATGTCTGAGTGTTGGAGTGTTCCCTGGCTGTCTGTAAATGATGTCTGAGTGTTGGAGTGTTCCCCTGGCTGTCTGTAAATGATGTCTGAGTGTTGGAGTGTTCCCCTGGCTGTCTGTAAATGATGTCTGAGTGTTGGAGTGTGACCCTGGCTGTCTGTAAATGATGTCTGAGTGTTGGAGTGTTCCCCTGGCTGTCTGTAAATGATGTCTGAGTGTTGGAGTGTTCCCCTGGCTGTCTGTAAATGATGTCTGAGTGTTGGAGTGTTCCCCTGGCTGTCTGTAAATGATGTCTGAGTGTTGGAGTGTTCCCTGGCTGTCTGTAAATGATGTCTGAGTGTTGGAGTGTGACCCTGGCTGTCTGTAAATGATGTCTGAGTGTTGGAGTGTTCCCCTGGCTGTCTGTAAATGATGTCTGAGTGTTGGAGTGTTCCCCTGGCTGTCTGTAAATGATGTCTGAGTGTTGGAGTGTTCCCCTGGCTGTCTGTAAATGATGTCTGAGTGTTGGAGTGTGACCCTGGCTGTCTGTAAATGATGTCTGAGTGTTGGAGTGTTCCCCTGGCTGTCTGTAAATGATGTCTGAGTGTTGGAGTGTGACCCTGGCTGTCTGTAAATGATGTCTGAGTGTTGGAGTGTGACCCTGGCTGTCTGTAAATGATGTCTGAGTGTTGGAGTGTTCTCCTGGCTGTCTGTAAATGATGTCTGAGTGTTGGAGTGTGACCCTGGCTGTCTGTAAATGATGTCTGAGTGTTGGAGTGTTCTCCTGGCTGTCAAAAACAGTCATAAAAAAGGAAATTGTGCCATCTGGTTTGCTAAAAAAAAGGAATTTGATGTATAGCATTTACTTTTACTTTGTACTTTTACTCAAGTATGACTACTGAGTACTTTTTCCACCTCTGTACTTAAGTACATTTAAAACCAGAGAGTTTTAGACTTTTACACAAGTAGTATTTTACTGGGTGACTTTCACTTTTACTTGAGACATTTTATATTAAGTTTTACTCAAGTACCACAATTGAGTACTTTTCCCACCTCTGCACACACTCACACACAGAACGGTGTGCTTCTGACACACACTCACACACAGAACGGTGTGTTTCAGACACACACAAACACACAGAACGATGTATTTCTGACACACACTCACACACAGAACGGTGAGTTTCAGACACACACAAACACACAGAACGATGTATTTCTGACACACACAAACACACAGAACAATGTATTTCAGACACACACAAACACACAGAACAATGTATTTCAGACACACACAAACACACAGAACAATGTATTTCAGACACACACAAACACACAGAACGGTGTGTTTCTGACACACACAAACACACAGAACGGTGTGTTTCTGACACACACAAACACACACAAACACACAGCGTTGGAGTCAGAGGAGAAAAGTGTCATAGAAGCAATAAGTAGCCCTTTCTCATGGCTCTAACCCCTTAACCATGCAGTATAAAGAATACCATGACTTCCCTATCAAATACCACTCTTGGTCATGTACCACCCGCGTGATACTGTAAACCCTATTAGCAGTGACCACTTTATCGAGGGAAAATGTACTTGCTACGACCAGTGGTGGGACAGGTACCCAACTGTCATACTTGAGTAAAAGTAAAGATACCTTAATAGAAAATGACTCAAGTAAAAGTAAAAGTCACCCAGTAAAATTTTTCTTGAGTAAAAGTCTAAAAGTATTTGGTTTAAAATATATTTAAGTATCAAAAGTAAAAGTAAAAGTATAAATCATTGCAAATTCCTTATATTAAGCAAACCAGACGGCACAATTTTCTTGTTTTTAAATTTACGGAAAGCCAGGGGAACATTCCAACAGTCAGACATCATTTACAAACGAATTTGTGTTTAGTGAGTCCACCAGATCAGAGGCAGTAGGGATGACCAGGGTTGTTCTGTTAACTGTGTGAATTTGACTATTTTCCTGTCCCTCTAAGCATTCAAAATGTAACGAGTACTTTCCAGTGTCAAGGACAATGTATGTAGTTAAAAGTACATTATTTCCTTTAGCAATGTAGTGAAGTAAAATAAAAGTTGTCAAAAATATAAATAGTAAAATAAAGTATAGATACCCCAAAAAACTCCTTAAGTAGTACTTTAAAGTACTTTACACCACTGGCTACGACTGTGAAATGTGATTGTCTCATCTAGCTATCCTAAAATTAATGCACTAATTGTAAGTCACTCTGGATAACAACTAA
>NC_056450.1:33622485-33629985 GCF_018296145.1 Oncorhynchus tshawytscha | reverse complement strand
ATCATTTTCTCTTATTCAACACCCTGAGTCGAAAACGTGGAGCGCAGGCCGCGTACAGTAGCCTATTTCTATGTGCACTAAGACGCGCGTGCTCCTAATACGAACAACAAAAACGACAGGGAAATAGGACAGAGACACACAGAACTCCGACATGAACATGAACAAAGGAAACTATACATTGAATTAAATAAACAGAACTTCCACCTCATGAGTCTTTTGCGAATGTTCACGTGTACTATAAACATCCCGCCCACTCAGAGCAGAGTAAGTAACGATTGGCTATAAAATGAAAACGTATCGTAGGCCTATCAAACGTGAAACAGAAATGTCTAGGTGTTTCAATAAACAGTAAGGTAATGGAACGATTACAGTTTTTTCCAACTGCTTACACACAAAATCTTTTCATGTCACACGATTTCTGAAACCTCTCACTTAAAGTGCAAAACTACACACCAAATATCCAAAACCATTAGCTATTTCTCAGCCTTTGACTCAGTTGTCAATTGCATAAAACACTTTTTTTCAAAATACTACACACAATTCTCCTAAAACACAAAAATCTAACAGGAAGGGTCTTGCTTTCCTTTTCCAAACACAACCAATCAAAATGCTACACTTATTCGCCACACACACTCCTCACATGTGCAAACATGTGCAAACACTAATAGCTTAACGGATCACTAACCAATCACTGCTTTACTGTAGTATAGGACTATAAATAGTTCATAGGTCAGATGACCTGTTTTGAACAATGGACAGAGAGCAAGAGGAGTAGGAGGGAGAGGAAGAAGAGGACGAGGGCAAAGAAGAGAAGGAAGGAGAGCCATCTCTGTTGAGATTAGGGCAACACTTGTTGATCATGTGATCAACCACGGTTTGATCATTAGAGAGGCTGGACTGAGAGTCCAGCCCAACTTGAGTCGATTTACAGTGGCATCCATAATTCGAACCTTCAGAAATGAGAACAGGTATGCAACTATATAATGACTATTTTAGCATTACAGTAATGTACTGTAAAATACATATGACTGCATAGTATTGGATACACATTTGTAACTCTAAGCCATCCATTTACTGCACTGCATTGAATGAATGAGGTTGGTTATCATGCTGTACTACATTTTTTTGTACATTGTTTACAGTTCCTATGCTGAACACATACTGTGTTTGAATTCTGTACAGAGTTGAAAGGCAAAGACATCATGGAGGACGAGGACGCTTGTTTACAGATGTACAAGAGACTGCAATTATAAATATGGTTTTGGCCAACAATGCAATTAGGATTCGAGAGATAAGAGAGCATATCTTGAAGAATGACACCATATTTAACAACATCAATGCTGTAAGCCTGTCGACCACACAACGCATCCTCCAACGGCACCGAGTGACGATGAAACAACTTTACAAGGTGTCCTTTGAGAGAAACTCTGACAGAGTCATGAATATGCGACATGACTTTGTAGAGGTATGTATGCAACACTACTTCCAGTACTTCAGACCATATTTACTCATCTGTATATCCTTTTGTCTGTTACAGGGAGTATTGGAGTTGGATGCCCATGTAATTCGCCATGAATTTATTTATGTGGATGAGGTTGGCTTCGACCTCACCAAAACCAGGCGCCAGGGAAGAAATGCAATAGGACGGAGGGCATTTACCAATGTCCCCGGACAGCGTGGGGGTAATATAACTATGTGTGCTGCCATCACTCAAAACGGGGTCCTCCATCACAATGCCACACTGGGTCCGTACAACACCGGCCATATGCTCACTTTTCTGGATGCAATTTACACAATGCTTGTCCCTGATCCAGATCAGGAGCCTGATAGATTTGTGGTTTAATGGGACAATGTTAGTTTTCACCTGCCTGTTCTGGTCCAAAACTGGTTTGCCACCCATCCACAATTTGTAGTTTTGTACCTACCCCCATATTCACATTTTCTAAATACCATAGAGGAATTCTTCTCAGCCTGGTGCTGGAAAGTGTATGATCGCCAATCCTATGCCCGCATGCCGCTTCTCCAGGCAATGGAGGACGCATGTAGGGACATAAAGGTTGCCTCTGTCCAAGGTTGGATATGCCATGCTAGGAGATACTTCCCTCCATGTGGGGACATAGAGGTTGCCTCTGTCCAAGGTTGGATACACCATGCTAGGAGATACTTCCCTCCATGTGGGGACATAGAGGTTGCCTCTGTCCAAGGTTGGATACACCATGCTAGGAGATACTTCCCTCCATGTGGGGACAGAGAGGGGACAGAGAGGTTGGATACACCATGCTAGGAGATACTTCCCTCCATGTGGGGACAGAGAGGTTGGATACACCATGCTAGGAGATACTTCCCTCCATGTTTGGCACCATGCTAGAAAATGTGGGGACGTATCTTGTGATGTGGGGACAGAGAGGTTGGATACACCATGCTGGCCAGACCCAGGCCGGAGAAGAGATGAAGCTTAGCACTGGTGACAGAGAGGTGCCCCCCCCTACCAATTCCTGGACTGCCCCCCCCCCCTACCAATTCCTGGACCCCACCCCACACACAAGTGTGTTCTTTACTGTATTCTAAAGAATATACTTTTGGTTTACATATGTTTATGGTTTTGTTGTATGCTACTGTATACAACGGTAATGTTTGGTCGAATAAATATTTTCTGTTTCTACATTGCATTGGTGTTAACAGTGTACTTGTTACCCCTCTCAGCAGATGACTTTCACTGTAGAACATTGTATTGAAATGTAGATATAAGCCTATGAAAGACCAAAGAGCTTTAGATTTAGAACAACAGTGTTAACATGGTATATCCAGAAATGTACTATTATGAAAGCAGTGTTTGCCATTTGATGCAAATGCTTCATTCTGACATGTGTTTATGGCATTTTGAATGCCGTGTTACATTTTGAAGGAGATGTGAGGCATTTTGCATTTTGTGTGTGCAGTTTTGGGAATTGTGTGTAGAGTTTTGAAAAAAAGGAGACAGTTTTGAAAACGCGTGTAAGCAGTTGGAAAAAACTGTAAACGCTAGCAATTATTGTAGTATTAGATGGGACATATATTTACAACACATGGCCTATGGATTTAAATGTGAAAGCAACAGCCAAAATTTCAACAAGAGAAAAAAAATCACTCTCCACTGGCGGGAGTTTGAAGATTGCAAATGAAGAGCCTTGCCTATGGTGCACGCTTCAGAAGTCAATTAACAATATTAAGCAACTGTTACATACCAACACACCAGTAGACCTATGCTAGTAATTGTTGCCCCATTGCTGGTGAGCTTGCAAATTAACAGTACATATTCTTGGTCACTAAACATTTTTGGAGCTGCATATTTATTTATTATGGCAATCCTCTCCCCCTACAATTTGATGTTTGCGCTGCACCAGATCCTATAGCTGTAGCCTACAACAAATCAGCAATCTTTCGCTAGCTCACCGACCTGTGTTGATTGACAGTTTGCTGGTCCAATAAGAGTGCCGATTGTGTTTCACTAGCCAATATGTTGCAGGGTGATGCTGCAGCTCTACTGTCTCTGGCTGCATGTTGATTAATCCATGTGGACTGTGCCACAAAATGAGTGACATTACAAAACCTGGCCAGATCATTTCAAGTCATCAGTCTCAAGTCAAAGTCGAGTCCCGAGTCCAGTCTCAAGTCATCAAATCTGTGGTCAAATGTGTGACTCGAGTCAGACAGGAGTCCAAGCCATGTGACTCGAGTCCACAGCTCTGGCTATATGTAATGAACTGTTTACAGCAGTACTAGTGGAAATAAAGGACCATAGACTGCATTTGATTGGCAGTGTGTGTGTGTGTGTGTATGTGTGTGTGTGTGTGTGTGTGTGTGTGTGTGTGTGTTTGTAAACTGTGACGTACTTGATGCATCCCTCACAGTCGATGTTCCCAGTGGTCTCCTTTATGGTTCTCTCTGAGACAAAGGCTGGGTACTCTGTATCACATGGCACCAACATGGTCCGATCACCCCTCTGGGCTAGAGAGAGAGAGAGAGAGAGAGAGAGAGAGAGAGAGAGAGAGAGAGAGAGAGAGAGAGAGAGAGAGAGAGAGAGAGAGAGAGAGAGAGAGAGAGAGAGAGAGAGAGAGACAGAGACAGAGACAGAGACAGAGAGACATTTGGAGATTAGAATAAAACATTATTTTCTAAACTACTGTAAATATGTTAATAACACACTCCTTTTACAGACATAGTGAAACCACTATGCAATGACTACATCCAGTTTATCTGATAGTGGTGTTTTAAATTCATTACATGTATCACTGCTGCCACTCAGTGATTCGTGGTAGTACTGCAGTTGATTAAAAAAAGGATATACAGAACACTGTATTAATTCATTGCACAAGCAAATGACCTACAGTAAATGGTCTACAGTAAACGTACATACTAAATTACTATACAATAAGAAAACCATGAGCTTAAAAACATTTCTACAAAGAAACATAGTCACAGGCTGATTAGGAAGGAGTGTGCATTAACATACAGTAGGTTTATGGGATGGTTTTAATTGCTGTTGTGTATCAGCGGCCTAATGGCGTCGGGTTCGTCTGAACGCTTAGGATTAGTTCAATTTGAGGACGTGCATGGACACACATGGATTCCGTTGCCAGTTGGTTCTGGTGTAGGACGGGCCTATCTGGTGTGTGTCTGATGGTTTTGTCTCTTTTGTGAGGTGATAGGAGTGTAAGAGCTGGGGTTACCGAGCTGTAAAATTGTGTCTTCTGTTCCATGTCCAACCCAAAGAAACCATGTTTCTACAGCATTTTCAGCAGCCCTCCTGTTCTCTCTCTCTCTCTCTCTCTCTCTCTCTCTCTCTCTCTCTCTCTCTCTCTCTCTCTCTCTCTCTCTCTCTCTCTCTCTCTCTCTGTGATTACTAGATTTCCTTAGTACACTATTGACCAACAGTAGGCCTGCATTCTAAAAACAGTTGTTCATATTCTCTCCTCTTCTTCTGTCAGGTCTTGGTGAGCCTTCTAGACAACCTTTGTGTGACAGCTAATATTTCACTTATTTGTTTTGGCACTAGGTAGCAACATCTAATGCCTCCATTTGACGCTAGTTTGAGGGACTTAACTGCCAGACAGGGAATCAGGCTTACACAGCCCATTAAGTATTGAGTGGAACATAGTTCCTACCTTGGCAGTGGCCTGTCTGTGTGTGTGGATGAAGCCTGTCTCTCTGGTTCCATAAAGGATATTGCTTCCTACTGCCACCAATATGACACACATCCTCACAGATCATAAAGCTCACGCATGCATGCATACGCACACAAATAGATGTATGCACGCACACGCGCACACACGCACACACGCACACACGCACACACGCACACACGCACACACACACACACACACACACACACACACACACACACACACACACACACACACACACACACACACACACACACACACACACACACACACACACAGCGGGTTCAGTTGAGGTAGCTCCATGGACTGCTCTGGCTGTCCTTTAAATGTCCTGTAAGGAGTTTGTGGCCATTAGTCTTTCATTCTGTTTTTCCAGTGGTCACACTGACTCAGAGAAAGAGAGAAAGAGACTGAAAAAGAGAGAGGTGAACGAGTGGAAAGACAGAGGATCATGTAGAGGTCATGACTGAGATGTGTGTTTTGTGTGTGAGCAAGGTTTTTTTGCGGTCAGAAGTTATAGTCTTGCTCATGTCCTGCCCTCTTAACCTCTCTGCTGTGGTTTTCAACATAGAACAAAATGTGAGTGGCGTCTTCAACATCCAATCACAATTGAGTGTGACGGGCTCGCCCAACCAGCAGCTGGCCTCTAAACACACCTGACCCTACTACCCACTTACCTTTGGCTGTGAGGTCAGAGTACCACCAGCTGTACAGATTAAACTCCAGCATAAAACTGAAGAGAAGGAGAAGAAAGATAGAATCATCATCAATCCTCATATTCTCAGAGAATCATAAACACACAGTTCTACTACGTATCAACCTATAATCCACAACAACCACAACAACCCAATCCCCCCTGGGACTGAACTCTGTGGCTCTGACATCAGACCACCCAGGAAGCAGGGCGATTCCACAACCACAGAGAGCCCACTGCATTGTGGGAGTGCCCCAGCTAAGTGGCGACATAAGGATGTCATTACAGCTCATGAACGGAGCTAACGTCACCACAGGCCTAGAGCACGCCCATGAACGAAGGAGCACATACACGCAAATGAATGTGCGTACGTACGCACACACAAACATCCAGGTGCGCGCTCACACACACACACACACACACACACAAACATCCAGGCGCGCGCTCACACACACACACACACACACACACACACACACACACACACACACACACACACACAGCTTACATGACAAATTCTGTAAGGAGCCACTTCACTGCGGCAAAGATGGCAAAGTAGGGCTGGAGAGAGAAGAGAGGAACATAACAGTTACGATTTACAACTGAGAAATAATGTCACTAACTTCGTACTGTACATTAACAGTATTTCTGGAGATTGGACATGAACAGATTGGAGATTGGAGAGGGTGTGAGCTTGCTGGAAGGATACATTTATAAACATGGGGTACTCACGTCCAATAGTGCACGGGAACCGTCACTACTTTCTGCAAAGATCCTACAGATCGCCTGGTAGTCATACAGAGTAACCCTGGAGAGGGGTAAAGAGAGGTGGGGCGGTCAACACCGCTCCATCATTACATTAGTTAGAATTTTGAGGAAATCTTCTAGTCCAAAGGTAGCAAAGTAACAGGCCTAAAAATGTTGCCATTTATTTAGAGATAAAGGTAGAAATAAATTAGGGATAATTATTTTATTTAACTAGGTCAGTCAGTTAAGAACAAATTCTTATTTTCAATGATGGCCTAGGATCAGTGGGTTAACTACCTTGTTCAGAGGCAGGACAACAGATTTGTACCTTGTCAGCTCAGGGATTTGATCTTGCAACTTTTTGGTTGGTAGTCGAACGCTCTCACCACCAGGCTACGCTGCCGCCCCAAAGATGGATTGTGTATGTGTGCCATTCAGAGGGTGAATAGACAAGACAAAATATTGAAGTGCCTTTGAATGGGGTACAGTAGTAGGTGCCAGGTGCAACAATTTGTGTCAAGAATTGCAACGCTACTGGGTTTTTCAAGTTTAACAGTTTCCCGTGTGTATCAAGAATGGTCCACCACCCAAAGGACATCCAGCCAACTTGACACAACTGTGTGAAGCATTGGAGTCAACATTGGTCCAGCATCCCTGTGGAACGCTTTCAACACCTTGTAGAGTCAACATGGGCCAGCATCCCTGTGGAACGCTTTCAACACCTTGTAGAGTCAACATGGGCCAGCATCCCTGTGGAACGCTTTCAACACAACATGGGCCAGCATCCCTGTGGAACGCTTTAGAGTCAACATGGGCCAGCATCCCTGTGGAACGCTTTCAACACCTTGTAGAGTCAACATGGGCCAGCATCCCTGTGGAACGCTTTCAACACCTTGT
>NC_056450.1:33609985-33614985 GCF_018296145.1 Oncorhynchus tshawytscha | reverse complement strand
GTCGTGGGCCTCGTTTGAGAGGTGTGGGGGAACGTGGTAGAGGGCAAGGCCACGGACCAAGCACCCCTTCTGAGAGGTGGTCGTGGGCCTCGTTTGAGAGGTGTGGGGGAACGTGGTAGAGGGCAAGGCCACGGACCAAGCACCTCTTCTGAGAGGTGGTCGTGGGCCTCGTTTGAGAGGTGTGGGGGAACGTGGTAGAGGGCAAGGCCACGGACCAAGCACCTCTTCTGAGAGGTGGTCGTGGGCCTCGTTTGAGAGGTGTGGGGGAACGTGGTAGAGGGCAAGGCCACGGACCAAGCACCCCTTCTGAGAGGTGGTCGTGGGCCTCGTTTGAGAGGTGTGGGGGACGTGGCAGAGGGCAAGGCCACGGACCAAGCACCTCTTCTGAGAGGTGGTCGTGGGCCTCGTTTGAGAGGTGTGGGGGAACGTGGTAGAGGGCAAGGCCACGGACCAAGCACCTCTTCTGAGAGGTGGTCGTGGGCCTCGTTTGAGAGGTGTGGGGGAACGTGGTAGAGGGCAAGGCCACGGACCAAGCACCTCTTCTGAGAGGTGGTCGTGGGCCTCGTTTGAGAGGTGTGGGGGAACTTGGTAGAGGGCAAGGCCACGGACCAAGCACCTCTTCTGAGAGGTGGTCGTGGGCCTCGTTTGAGAGGTGTGGGGGAACGTGGCAGAGGGCAAGGCCACGGACCAAGCACCTCTTCTGAGAGGTGGTTGTGGGCCTCGTTTGAGAGGTGTGGGGGAACGTGGTAGAGGGCAAGGCCACGGACCAAGACAGTGGCAGCAGCAGCAAAGAGTGTCCAATGAAACCCAAGCAATAGTTGTAGACCATGTCGTAAATCATGGCATGACAATGACTGAGGCAGCTACAATGATTTAACCAAACCTCCGAAGATCAACCGTGGCCTCAATCATCAGAACTTTCTGCAATGAGAACCGGTAAGACTTCAGCATGCAGTAAACATTAGGCTACTCTCAATTGTCAAATGACTGTATACTGCATGCCAATGTGTACCACAGAGTAGGTGATGTGACTAAATGTGTTCTTACTGTAATTTTCACCTGCAGAATTGAGATGGCCAAATAGGAGAGGCAGAGGCAAAATTCTCACTGACCAACAAGAGCGAGCTGTGTTCAATTTGGTTCGGGACAGAAATGATATTCGCCTTACAGAAATTCAGCAGCACATCTTGGACAATGATATGTGCAACAATGTGGAATCCATAAGTTTGCAGACTATTGCCTGCATGCTGGAAAGGCACCAGGGCTCTCTAAAACAGCTATACCGTGGGCCTTTTGAAAGAAATGCACACAGAGTGAAGCAACTGAGGACTGAGTATGTTCAGGTATGTTCAGTTTCAAGATTCCTGTTGTGAAGAATTCACCAAAAATTCTATATCATTTTAGTCAGTAATTGTCTTTCCAAAATATATTTTTAGAAGGTGATGGAGCTGGATGCTGATGAAAACCATCACAAATTCCTCTTTTTGGATGAGGCAGGCTTCAACCTGATCAAGACAAGGAGGAGAGGTTGGAATTTCATTGGCCAGCGGGCAACCATCCAAGTACCTGGGCAACCATCCAAGTACCTGGACAACGTGAGTCCAACAACATGGGTGCGGCTATATTAGAAGATGGTGTGGAGAGACGCAGACCTCGTATTGGATCATAAAATGCAGCTCTCCTTGTAACCTTCCTTGATGAGCTAAATCAGGTCTGTAGAGCTGATGGCGTGACCTATGTCATTGTGTGGGATAATGTCAGGTTCCATCATGCTCAAATGGTGCAAGCATGGTTTCAGGCCCATCCACAATTTACCACCCTGTACTTACCCCCATACTCTCCTTTCCTTAACATTATTGAGACATTTTTCTCCACATGGAGGTGGAAGGTATATGATAGGAGCCCTCACGAACAAGCCACCCTTCTCCAGGCCATGGATAACGCATGCTATGACATCATGGCAGACCAGTGTCAGGCCTGGATTCGCAATGCCCAAAGATTCTTCCCAAGATGTTTGGCTAATGAAAACATCCATAGTGGTGTGGATGAGAACCCGTGGCCAAATCCACAAGACAGGGTTGATGGAAATATAGCCCAGTAATTAAGCCTTTGTTTTGCTTTTTACAGTAAGCCAGGTGAGGAACACAGCAGTGATGCTTTACAGTAAGCCAGGTGAGGAACACAGCAGTGATGTTTTACAGTAAGCCAGGTGAGCAACACTGCAGTGATGTTTTACAGTAAGTCAGGTGAGGAACACAGCAGTGATGTTTTACAGTAAGTCAGGTGAGGAACACTGCAGTGATGTTTTACAGTAAACCAGGTGAGGAACATCTATGTTGTGATTTTATTTTATTTTGTCAATACATTTCAGGTTTTGTTCAGTGATTCCACTGTGTCTGTAGTATTCTCTCTACTAGTCATTTTACAGTGATGTATTTACATGTAGTACCATAATGAGACATTTCACATATCTTGTCCTACAATATTTAATGTTAGTATGAACAGCTACACAATGAAACTTTCAGTATCTTGTGTGTGGGTGATCTAAATGAATAGTCCTATGGTATTTCATGATAAATGAGTTATTTGAACCAATGATTCTGCCAGTGCAAGGTTTCTTTAAAGATATGAAAGCACAATGCTATGTTTTGAACACTGGACAGCCTGTGTTACAAGTGATGACCGTTTTGAGTTTTGTGTCTAGTTTTGAAAAATGACCAAAAGGTTCTGTAATTAGTGCCAAAGTGATTGTAAAAAACTGTAACATCATATGATGCGAAACGCAGCACACCGGCTGTATTTCTGTATTTTGAAAGTTATACAGTACATCTTGAAAACATGCTGACATGCAAAACATTTTGGGACTATGTCAACAATAGACTAATGAAACAAACACCAAAATATAATTTTTGGGTGGAGTTTTCCTTTAAGACATACAGACAACTATACAGTGGGATAAGGGCCCACCTGATCTGTGATCCATCATCTCTCCAGACAGACACACTGACAGAGAGACAGGGCAGTGTGAGATTTAACATCTTACCAGAGAGTAGTCCTCTGCAACCAGGATGAAGCCATTGTTGTCTATCAGGTAACAGTTGATGTTCTGAAGAGGAGGCCAAGGAGAGAGGAGGAGGAGAGAGGAGAGAGGAGGAGGAGGAGGAGAGAGGAGGAGGAGAGAGGAGAGGAGAGGAGGAGGAGGAGAGAGGAGAGATGAGGAGGACAGAGAAGAGAGAAGGGGACGTCATCATCAAGTAAATATAGCAGAAGGAGAGGAAGAGGAGATGGAGGAGAGAGGAGGAGGATGAGGAGCGAGGAGAGAGGACGAGGAGAGAGGAGGAGGAGTGAGGAGAGAGGAGGAGGATAATGAGAGATGAGGAGGATGAAGAGAGATGAGGAGGATAAGGAGGATGAGGAGAGATGAGGAGGATGAGGAGAGATGAGGAGGATAAGGAGGATGAGGAGAAAAGAGGAGGATGAGGAGGATAAAGAGGATGAGATAGGAGAGAAGAGGAGGGTGAGGAGAGAGGAGAAGGATGAGGAGAAAGGAGGAGGATGAGGAGAGAGGAGGAGGATGAAGAGGAAGGGAGAGGAAGAATAACATGTTTACAGTAAGTGAAGTTCTAGTAGAGTGAAGTCATCCAACTCACCTCATTATCACAGTTTATAGAACATCTCCCATCCAACGCTGCACACTGCAACACAATACAATAATGTGAGATACACACTTTCTATTTACACAAGCTTAATGTGTTGTTGTCATTGTTGCCTAAGTTTGGGTGCTTATGTGCGTGTGTGTGTTTACCTGTCTGCTGGCTGTCCAGAACTTCCTTTGGAAAAACTCCAGCTTCATCTGGATCCCCACAGCTGGAAGAGAGGAGACAGCACCACGTTGACATTATGGCCACAGAACTGTGTCTGTATACTCTCCTGTCTGTGTGTTTCATTGTGATTCTGTGTGTGTGTGTTTGTGTGTTTGTGCATTTGTTTCTCTGTGTGTGTGTGTGTGTGTGTGTGTGTGTGTGTGTGTGTGTGTCTGTGCGCGTGTGTGTGTGTATGATTTGTTGGACAGCGATGTCACAACTGCACACCTCCCTGCAGAAGGGACATTACAAACACCGGAGCAGCTTCAAGGAACAGCAGGAACTCCTATGTATTTGCTAAGACACGGATGTTTATGACACACTCTGGGGGGATCCAAGATTGAGGAGTGTGGCTTTAAATTGGGTCAGGCACTGACTTAGAATAGTGAAATGTTTTCTGAGACACCAATATGGCCATGGGACAGTGGGATAGTGTTGAGGTTAGTTAATGTCAGTAACCTTGGTAGAACGACAGCTTTAGGCTGTGATATCTCACTGTGAAAAGCCTGTTAGGGCCTGTCTATCTGTGAACATGCAAAGCAGAGTGTGTGCGTGTGTGTGCGTGTGTGTGCATGTGTGTGTGTGTGTCCATGCGTGTGTGTGTGTGCATGTGTCAACACGACAGTCTCTATGAACCAATGTCCAAAAGCAACATTTACCCATGGCCACGACTCAAACCAAACCCTTTGTCTCTCCGTGTCCACACTAAATCCATCCCACGTGTCTGCCTGCCCTCATGTCATTTTCCCCCTACACTCATAGAAAAAAAGGTGCTATCTAGAACCTAAAAGGCTTCTTTGTTTGTCCCCATATGAGAACCCCTTGAAGAACCCTTTGGTTCCAGGTAGAACCCTTTTGAGTTCCATGTAAAATCCTTTACACAAAGTGTTCCCTCATGGGGACAGAATAAGAACCCTTTTGGAACTCTTTTTTTCTAAGATTGTAGATAACATACTGGGAGTGTAGAGCTGCTCACACAGCGGGTAGCTAGACACACAGCAGGTAGCTAGACACACAGCGGGTATCTAGACACACAGCGGGTAGCTAGACACACAGCCGGTAGCTAGACACACAGCGGGTAGCTAGAAACACAGCGGGTAGCTAGACACACAGCCGGTAGCTAGACACACAGCAGGT
>NC_056450.1:33602485-33604985 GCF_018296145.1 Oncorhynchus tshawytscha | reverse complement strand
GACAACCTGGTTTAAAACAGCTACAGGGAACATGACAATCTGGTTCAAAACTCCAACAGGGAACATGACAACCTGGTTCAAGCCAGCTACAGGGATTAGCTCAACCTGGTTCAAAACATCTAAATGGTACATGGACACCTGTTTAAAACAGCTACAGGGAACATGACAACCTGGTTCAAAACAGTTACAGGGAACATGACAACCTGGTTCAAAACAGCTACAGGGAAATTTACAACCTGGTTCAAAACAGCTACAGGGAACATGACAACCTGGTTTAAAACAGCTACAGGGAACATGACAACCTGGTTCAAAACTCCAACAGGGAACATGACAACCTGGTTCAAGCCAGCTACAGGGATTAGCTCAACCTGGTTCAAAACATCTAAATGGTACATGAACACCTGTTTAAAACAGCTACAGGGAGCATGAAAACCTATTTCAAAACAGCTACAAAGAACATGACAACCTGGTTTAAAACAGCTACAGGGAACATGACAACCTGGTTCAAAACAGCTATAGGGAACATGACAACCTGGTTCAAAACAGCTACAGAGAACATTACAACCTGGTTCAAAACAGCTATAGGGAACATCACAACCTGGTTCAAAACAGCTACAGGGAACATCACAACCTGGTTCAAGCCAGCTACAGGGATTAGCTCAACCTGGTTCAAAACATCTAAATGGTACATGAACACCTGTTCAAAACAGCTACAGGGAACATGACAACCTGGTTCAAAACTCCAACAGGGAATATGACATCCTCGTTCAAAACAGCTACAGGGAACATGACAACCTGGTTCAAAACTCCAACAGGGAATATGACATCCTCGTTCAAAACAGCTACAGGGAACATGACAACCTGGTTCAAAACTCCAACAGGGAATATGACATCCTCGTTCAAAACAGCTACAGGGAACATGAAAACCTATTTCAAAACAGATACAAAGAACATGACAACATGGTTCAAAACAACAACAGGGAACATGACATCCTCGTTCAAAACAGCTATAGGGAACATGACATTCTGGTTCAAAACAGCTACAGGGAACATGACAACCTGGTTCAAAACTCCAACAGGGAATATGACAACCTGGTTCAAAACAGCTACAGGGAACATATGATCCGGGTTCAAAACAGATACAGGGAACATGATAACCTGGTTCAAAACAGCTACAGGGACGATGACAACCTGGTTCAACAGAGCTACAAGGAACATGACAACATAGTTGAAAACAGCTACAGGGAACATGACAACCTGGTTCTAAACAGCTACAGGGAACATGACAACCTGGTTCAAAACAGCTACAGGGAACATGACAACCTGGTTAAAAACAGCTACAGGGAACATGACATCCTCATTCAAAAGAGCTACAGGGAATATGACATCCTGGTTCAAAACAGCTACAGGGAACATGACAACCTGGTTCAAAACAGCTACAGGGAACATGACAACCTGGTTCAAAACAGCTACAAGGAACATGACAATCTGGTCCAAAACATCTACAGGCAACATGACAACCCGGGTTCAAAACAGCTACAGGGAACATGACAACCTGGTTCAAAACAGCTATAGGGAACATGACAACCTGTTTCAAAACAGCTACAGAGAACATTACAACCTGGTTCAAAACAGCTATAGGGAACATCACAACCTGGTTCAAAACAGCTACAGGGAACATCACAACCTGGTTCAAGCCAGCTACAGGGATTAGCTCAACCTGGTTCAAAACATCTAAATGGTACATGAACACCTGTTCAAAACAGCTACAGGGAACATGACAACCTGGTTCAAAACTCCAACAGCGAATATGACATCCTTGTTCAAAACAGCTACAGGGAACATGACAACCTGGTTCAAAACTCCAACAGGGAATATGACATCCTCGTTCAACACAGCTACAGGGAACATGACAACCTGGTTCAAAACTCCAACAGGGAATATGACATCCTCGTTCAAAACAGCTACAGGGAACATGACAACCTGGTTCAAAACTCCAACAGGGAATATGACATCCTCGTTCAAAACAGCTACAGGGAACATGAAAACCTATTTCAAAACAGATACAAAGAACATGACAACATGGTTCAAAACAACAACAGGGAACATGACATCCTCGTTCAAAACAGCTATAGGGAACATGACATTCTGGTTCAAAACAACAACAGGGAACATGACATCCTCGTTCAAAACAACAACAGGGAACATGACAACCTGGTTCAAAACTCCAACAGGGAATATGACAACCTGGTTCAAAACAGCTACAGGGAACATATGATCCGGGTTCAAAACAGATACAGGGAACATGATAACATGGTTCAAAAGAGCAACAGGCAACATGACAACCTTGTTCAAATATACTACTGGGTACATGACAACATGGTTCAAAACAGCTATAGGGAACATTACAAGCTTATTCAAAACAACTACAGGGAACATGACAACATGGTTAAAATCTGCTACGGGGAACATGACATCCTGGTTCAGAACGTCCCATGAT
>NC_056450.1:33579985-33594985 GCF_018296145.1 Oncorhynchus tshawytscha | reverse complement strand
AATGAATGTAATAATCATAATGTAATTATAAGGAAAAAACTGCTGACCATCCCTGTCAGAAAGCTAAACACACAAACACAACACACACATCAGAGGACATGTGTGGCTAAGTACAAATGCTGTCACACACTCAACCTACATACAACTAATTTCCCTTTGTAAAGGCCATCCAATCTGAAAGTTATAATAATATATTTATAAAGTTATAATATAATGAGTACATCTACAGAGAGAGAGAGAGACAGAGAGTGAGAGAGAGAGAGAGAGAGAGAGAGAGAGAGAGCAGGATAGAGAGAGAGAGAGACAGAGAGCGAGAGAGAGAGACAGAGAGAGAGAGAGAGAGAGAGAGAGAGAGAGAGAGAGAGAGAGAGAGAGAGAGAGAGAGAGAGAGAGTGGGATAGAGAGAGAGAGAGAGAGAGAGAGAGGAGACAGGCTATGAAGCTGCCTAAAGGATCCAGCTAGCCATACAGGCTATGTCACAGTGTGCCATCACAGCAGCAAGATTTGTGACCTGTTGCCACAAGAAAAGGGCAACCAGTGAAGAACAAACACCATTGTAAATACAACCTGTATTTATGTTTATTTATTTTATCTTGTCCTTTAACCATTTGTACATTGTTAAAACACTGTATATATATAATATGACATTTGTAATGTCTTTATTGTTTTGAAACTTCTGTATGTGTAATGTTTACTGTTAATTTTTGTTTTTCACTTTATATATTCACTTTATATATTATCTACCTCACTTGCTTTGGCAATGTTAACACATGTTTCCCATGCCAATAAAGCCCTTGAATTGAATTGAATTGAATTGAGAGAGAGAGAGAGAGAGAGAGAGAGAGAGAGAGAGAGAGAGAGAGAGAGAGAGAGAGAGGGGGGGAGGAAGAGAGAGAGAGAGAAAGTAGGAGAGAGAGAGGGGGAGGAGGAAGAGAGAGAGAGAGAGAGAGAGAGAGAGAGAGAGAGAGAGAAGGTTATATCCTGACTATTAACTTGTCTACCGTGCGCTTTACTGCCTCATATTTGAATGTTCAGTCATTAACAGAATCAGACACACTCGTTAACTCGGGCCATTTAATCTAAAAAAGAAATTAAGATCCTCTGGTAATTACCATCTCAGATCTCAGGTAGCCTTATTCAGGTCAGTGCTAGCTACTGTGATTAAAGGTAATTGTGACAGGAAGTTAGACTGAAGTCAGACATAGCATGTGTCACAGGGGGGTATTGCATGGCTGCTCTGCCTGTTTACTCCCTAGCATTCGGACCATAGCATGGAAAACACATGCAGCAGTGGTATTTTATATAGCAGAAAGGTTTAAGGCATGAAGCGAACATTCAGGGTTTCTATTGATATAATAACCTCCCTCCCTCTCACCACCGTCTCACTCTCTCTCCATTTCCAGGTGGAGTGGTGGATGAGGTCTCCTGCTCCAAACCAGAGGAGATGAAGGACAAAGATCTCCAGAATGTTCCCTACCAGCTCTTCCATTCCTGCATGACCACCAGCTACAACTACCTGTTCTCCAACATACACCACCTGGAGTCTGACAGGTCCATCAGGGGTCACACCCACGGCAACACACATGGCAATGGCAACCCGCACGGCCCCCTGGGAATGGGGGAGGGGTATGGAGGAGGGGGAAGTGGTCTCCCTGAGTGCGAGCCCAAGCAGAGACCTCGCCCGGTGAACCTGCGTCATGCCATCGCCACGGTGATCGTGACTGGTGTGGTGTGTGGCATCGTGTTGATGATGATGCTGGCTGCAGCAGTGTACGGCTGTGCCTACGCCGCCCTCATGGCCAAGTACCAGCGGGAGCTGAAGAAGAGTGAGGAGACGAGTAAGGGCGATCACGGCAGCGCGGACGAGAAGGAACCACTGGAGAACGCTATCGCCTAGACGATGGGATTGAGTGAACTGTGAACTTTAACCCACAAACTTTGAATCTGTAACTTTGAACCCTGTACCTGAGACTACTGTCATAGGTGTGTGTGTGTGTGTGTGTGTGTGTGTGTGTGTGTGTGTGTGTGTGTGTGTGTGTGTGTGTGCCCTGACTCAAATCTTCAGCTTAAACTTTAACCTCTAGTCCCATGGACTAAACTGGGACCTGACCCAAAACCTTTGTCACCCTACCCATCATTCATACCTGGTCTACACCTTAACCAGAGGACAGGACAGCACATATCAACCACTGCTGGAGAAAGCCATTGCCTGTGACAGGTTTTGTTGGTATCAATAGTTCACCTCATAGTGAAAGTTGTAATGTTATTTTACAACACAACATACCCCCATGTTGTCCCAAAACTACTAAATGCAAATAAGAGAACTACAGACCATATCTACTGAGAGTTGAAATCAGTTAGCACTTCAGAAGGGAAAGAGAGAAAGGAAGCTAGAAACGTCTTGTGCAGTATTTACCTATCTTACATATCTACACTCCTTTACTTTACAGTGATTAAACATGTTGTAATATATCTCTGTGGATGATAAACAGGGAAGAGTGCTGCGGTGTGGAGCGGAGGCTTGGTACATCAGGTGCTGTGAATATAAACTGGGCAAGACACAAATCTCTAGATCTCTGTGTCTGGGGACTCCCAAATATTTCACAACATATCAATTCCATTTCCTCTGAGGGTAGTAAAAATGGATAAAAAACATGTTGATAAGTGTTTTGTTTGTTGATAGTGTAAAATGTTATCTTCTGAATAATTAGTAGTTTGTTTTCTGTTTGGTTTTCTTTGTAAACTATTGTTCATATCTTTTGATTCTGTCTAATTTTGAAGTGCAGATTCTTAGTAGGCAGCTATAATGTGTGTGTGCTTTTTAACATTTTATTTAACCTTTATTTAACCAGGAAAATACCCTTTAGGTAAGAAACCTCTTTTGGGAGGGTGACCTGGCCAAGAGGTGTGTGTGTGTGTGCGTGCGTGAGTGAGTGTGTGTGCGTGTCTGTGTGTTTGTGTGCGTGTGTGCGTGTGCGTGTGTGTGTGTGTGTGTGCGTGTGTGTGTGTGTGTGTGTGTGTGCTGAAGGAGAAAATATGCAGATTTTCCTTAACGTGTGGAAGATGGATGATTCTACAAGCAATAATGAAACAAAACTAAAATAACATGAACAACATGAGTTGAGTCTTTTCATTCACACACACACACACACACACACACACACACACACACACACACACACACACACACACACACACACACACACACACACACACACACACACACACACAGTGTTGGGGATGACATAATTGGACAGAGAGCATCATGAATTACACTGCACAGTGATGGAGCCGGAGGGGGATGTGTGTGGAAATGGGAATGTGTTTCAATGTGTACGTGTGTATGTGTGTGTGTCATCATGCTTGCGTGTGACAGAGACAGAGAGAAACAGTCAGTCACCTCCAACCTATTTCTGTGAAACTCACAGGACCCTAAAAGGCTATCAGTCCATATGACCCTGTGAGTGTGTGTTCCACACGAGGAAACACATCCATGTTCTAGAAGCTGCCTGAAGGATCCAGCTAGCCATACAGTAAAGACCATCCAACCAGAGACTGTGCACACACACACACACACACACACACACACGCTATGAGTCAGAGATGTCTGCAGTGCCCAGGATGTGTGAAGTCACTGGGCTGTCGTGTTAAGTTAGCATATTAGCCTATTCATGAAGCTCAGGCCAACTGGAGCAGAGAGGAAAACTGGCCCTAACCGGCCTATACTGAATTACCATTAGGCTGCATCTCCAGTCCAAACATCATTACTTGCCCTCTTCAATCTGAGCAGCACAATTATCATTACTGCTCATCAGTACCTACGTAATATAGAGGCTGTCCTCACCGCTGTTACACTGAGTACTCATAATGTCCCTTTTCACAGTGTGTTACCACTGTCTTACTACTGTGTTACTGCTATGTGTTTGTTGAGTTGAATTATTTTGCTGATCACTGCTATTGGTCATACTATTTCCACTGAGAAGACAGTTCTACTGTATGTAGAATGATGTGTGTGTGTGTGTGTGTGTGTGTGTGCATGTGTGTGTGTGTGCATGGTGGCACTGCACAGACTCTCCATCTCTCTCCTTCTGCTTCAGCACACTGTCGTTTCCCCCAGGCCAACGCTACCCACAATGCACCACTCGCATGTCATCGCATTCAGACACCGTGAAATCATCTTCTCTCCTTCTGCCCTCTTTTCTTCCTTCTCACTCTGTCTCTCTCTCTATTCTCCTCTCAGTATCTTTCTCTCATTCTATCTTTTTGTATAGTCTCCTGTCTTAACTACTTTGTCTCTCTCCATCTCTATTATCCGCTCAGCCTCTCTCTATCATATAAAGTATGTCTCTACTGTCCTCCTCCCCCTCTTCCCTCTTTTCTCTCTAAACCTCTTGTCTTACCTTTCTTTTCTTGCACTTGATGTCTTTGCAACCATCTTCAAATCCCTATCACGCTTTCTGTTTCAGAACATCAGTCTAATCTGGACAGGAATGGTGTCCTGCTGTTGTTTCAAAACCCAGAGATGAGCTCCATACCGCCCCCTTGTGTCCGATGCAGGGGGTTGATACTGTATGTGGTAAAGCACAGATACAGTGCCTTGCGAAAGTATTCAGCCCCCTTGAACTTTGCGACCTTTTGCCACATTTCAGGCTTCAAACATAAAGATATAAAACTGTATTTTTTTGTGAAGAATCAACAACAAGTGGGACACAATCATGAAGTGGAACGACATTTATTGGATATTTAAAACTTTTTTAACAAATCAATAACTGAAAAATTGGGCGTGCAAAATTATTCAGCCCCCTTAAGTTAATACTTTGTAGCGCCACCTTTTGCTGCGATTACAGCTGTATGTCGCTTGGGGTATGTCTCTATCAGTTTTGCACATCGAGAGACTGAAATTTTTTCCCATTCCTCCTTGCAAAACAGCTCGAGCTCAGTGAGGTTGGATGGAGAGCATTTGTGAACAGCAGTTTTCAGTTCTTTCCACAGATTCTCGATTGGATTCGGGTCTGGACTTTGACTTGGCCATTCTAACACCTGGATATGTTTATTTTTGAACCATTCCATTGTAGATTTTGCTTTATGTTTTGGATCATTGTCTTGTTGGAAGACAAATCTCCGTCCCAGTCTCAGGTCTTTTGCAGACTCCATCAGGTTTTTTTCCAGAATAGTCCTGTATTTGGCTCCATCCATCTTCCCATCAATTTTAACCATCTTCCCTGTCCCTGCTGAAGAAAAGCAGGCCCAAACCATGATGCTGCCACCACCATGTTTGACAGTAGGGATGGTGTGTTCAGGGTGATGAGCTGTGTTGCTTTTACGGCAAACATAACGTTTTGCATTGTTGCCAAAAAGTTCAATTTTGGTTTCATCTGACCAGAGCACCTTCTTCCACATGTTTGGTGTGTCTCCCAGGTGGCTTGTGGCAAACTTTAAACGACACTTTTTATGGATATCTTTAAGAAATGGCTTTCTTCTTGCCACTCTTCCATAAAGGCCAGATTTGTGCAATATACGACTGATTGTTGTCCTATGGACAGAGTCTCCCACCTCAGCTGTAGATCTCTGCAGTTCATCCAGAGTGATCATGGGCCTCTTGGCTGCATCTCTGAGAGAGTTTGCTGCACTGAAAGTAAAGGGGCTGAATCATTTTTCCGTTATTGATTTGTTAAAAAAGTTTGAAATATCCAATAAATGTCGTTCCACTTCATGATTGTGTCCCACTTGTTGTTGATTCTTCACAAAAAAATACAGTTTTATATCTTCATGTTTGAAGCCTGAAATGTGGCAAAAGGTCGCAACGTTCAAGGGGGCCGAATACTTTCGCAAGGAACTGTAGATAGAACATGTTGCACTATAAATCAACTCTCCCTCAAACACAGTGGAGCTCATCTAGGGCCTGCTAGATCATCCCAGTGATGAGAAGATTGTCTAAATTGCTGCACATATTTTGACAGAATAAGATTACCCATAATCCCAGGACACAATGACACTGAGCGTTACAGAAGAGGTTGTGTGTGCGTGTGTACATGTGTGTGTGTGTGTGTGTGTGTGCGTGCGCGTCCATCCTTCAGTTCTATATCATTACCCAAAGGAGGGCTTTCTACAACACCGGTATATTCCTGCTTAGGGAGAGGTGGGTAATGATGTCATGGAACAGAAATATCCTCCATTAGACATCTTTTATCCTCATTTATTACGCCAAAGGGAAGAACACATTATGTTGAAATAGAGTATGAGAGTTCCTCTGAAGGGAGTCTTCAAGGAGGTGAAGCTCAGACCTACAACAGCCTTTTCCTTCTCTCTCGAGTCCTCTTACACATAAACACACACACGCATTACCCTAACACACAAACACACACACATTCCCCTAACACATACACACACACATTCCCCTAACACAAAAACACACACACATTACCCTAACACAAAAACACACACACATTCCCCTAACACATACACACACACATTCCCCTAACACAAAAACACACACATTCCCCAAACAGAAAAACACACACACATTCCCCTAACACACAAACACACACATTCCCCAAACACACACACACACACACACACACACACACACACACACACACACACACACACACACACACACACACACACACACACACACACACACACACGTTCCCCTAACACATAAACACATTCCCCTAACACACAAAAACACACACATTCCTCTAACAAACACACACACATTCCCCGAACACAAAAACATACACACATTCCCCTAACACAAAAACATACACACATTCCCCTAACACACACACACACACACACACACATTCCCTTAACACACGAACACACAAACACTCCCCTGACACATTAACACACATTCTCCGAACATATAAGCACACACCTTGAAAATATGGAGAGTGGTACTCAGTGATGTGTAGGATTTGCCACAAACATAACACTTTGTATTCAGGACAAAAAGTTAATTGCTTTGTCAAATGTTTTTGAAGAATTACTTTAGTGCATGTTTCTGAATATTTGTATTATGTACAAACTTCCTTCTTTTCACTCTGTCATTTAGGTTAGTATTGTGGAGTAACTACAGTGTTGTTGATCCATCCTCAGTTTTCTCCGATCACAGCCATTAAACTCTGGAACTGTCATAACAAAGGGGTTGAATACGTATTACTGTTTTTTCCAACTGCCTACACACAATTTTAATGTCACACGATTTTTGAAACCTCTCACTCAAAGTGCAAAACTACACACCAAATATCCAAAACCATTAGCTATTTCTCATCCTTTGACTCTGTTGTCAATTGCATAAAACACTTTTTTTCAAAACACTACACACAATTCTCTACCTAAAACACAAAAATCTAACAGGAAGTGACTTGCTTTCCTTTTCCAAACACAACCAATCAAAATGCTACACTTACTCACCAGGTCACACACACACTCCTCACATGTGCAAACACTAATAGCATAACTGATCACTAACCAATCACTGCTTTACTGTAGTATAGGCCTATAATAATAGACAGTAACAGCAGTATACTGTAGGTAGGGATAAAGGATAGATAATAAACAGTAACAGCAGTATACTGTAGGTAGGGATAAAGGATAGATAATAAACAGTAACAGCAGTATACTGTAGGTAGGGATAAAGTGACTAGATAACATGATAGATAATAGACAGTAACAGCAGTATACTGTAGGTAGGGGTAAAGGATAGATAATAGACAGTAACAACAGTATACTGTAGGTAGGGATAAAGGATAGATAATAAACAGTAACAGCAGTATACTGTAGGTAGGGATAAAGGATAGATAATAAACAGCAACAGCAGTATACTGTAGGTAGGGATAAAGGATAGATAATAGACAGTAACAACAGTATACTGTAGGTAGGGATAAAGGATAGATAATAAACAGTAACATCAGTATACTGTAGGTAGGGATAAAGGATAGATAATAAACAGTAACAGCAGCATACTGTAGGCAGGGATAAAGGATAGATAATAGACAGTAACAGCAGTATACTGTAGGTAGGGGTAAAGGATAGATAATAGACAGTAACAGCAGTATACTGTAGGTAGGGATAAAGGATAGATAATAAACAGTAACAGCAGTATACTGTAGGTAGGGGTAAAGGATAGATAATAGACAGTAACAGCAGTATACTGTAGTTAGGGGTAAAGGCTAGATAATAAACAGTAACATCAGTATACTGTAGGTAGGGATAAAGGATGGATAATAGACAGTAACAGCAGTATACTGTAGGTAGGGATAAAGGATAGATAATAGACAGTAACAGCAGCTTGATGAGTCAAATGAGTTAGTGCAAAACGGTCGATGCAGATAGTCTGGGTGGCTATTTGGTTAAATATTTAACTAATTATTTAGCAGTCTTATTGCTTGGGGGTAGAAGCTGTTCAGGGTCCTGTTGGTTCCAGACTTGGTGCATCAGTACCGCTTGCGGTGCGGTAGAAGATAGAACAGTCTATGATTTGGGTGATGAGACGACTCCGGGTTCCTGGCCTTCTAGGCAGAGTTCCTCTGTCCAGTGTCTGTGTTCTTTTGCCCATCTTAATCTTTTCTTTTCATTGGCCAGTCTGAGATTTGGCTTTTTCTTTACAACTCTGCTTAGAAGGCCAGCATCCTGGAGTCGCCTCTTCACTGTTGACGTTGAGACTGGTGTTGTGCAGGTACTATTTAATGAAGCTGCCAGTTGAGGACTTGTGAGGTGTCTGTTTCTCAAACTAGACACTCTATTGTACGTATTGTCCTCTTGCTCAGTTGTGCACCGGGGCCTCCCACTCCTCTTTCTATTATGGTTAGAGCCAGTTTGCTCCGTTCTGTGAAGGGAGTAGTACACAGCGTTGTACCAGATCTTCAGTTTCTTGGCAATTTCTCGCATGGAATAGCCTTAATTTCTCAGAACAAGAATAGACTGACGAATTTCAGAAGAAAGATATTTGTTTCAGGGCATTTTGAGCCTGTAATTGAACCCACAAATGCTGATGCTCCAGATACTCAACTAGTCTAAAGATGTCCAGTGTTATTGCTTCTTTAATCAGGACAAATCAAATCAAATGTTATTTGTCACATGCGCTGAATACAACAAGTGTAGACTTCACCATGAAATGCTTACTGACAAGCCTTTACAGTGCAGATCAAGAAGAAAATATTTACCAAGTGGATTACGATAAAAAGTAGTAATACAAGTAACACAATAACAATAACAAGGTTATATACAGAGGGCACCGGTAACGAGTCAGTGTGGAAGCTATATACAGGGGGCACCGGTAACGAGTCAGTGTGGAAGCTATATACAGAGGGCACCGGTACCGAGTCAGTGTGGAAGCTATATACAGAGGGCACCGGTAACGAGTCAGTGTGGAAGCTATATACAGAGGGCACCGGTACCGAGTCAGTGTGGAAGCTATATACAGGGGGCACCGGTAACGAGTCATTGTGGAAGCTATATACAGAGGGCACCGGTAACGAGTCAGTGTGGAAGCTATATACAGAGGGCACCGGTAACGAGTCAGTGTGGAAGCTATATACAGAGGGCACCGGTAACGAGTCAGTGTGGAAGCTATATACAGGGGGCACTGGTTACGAGTCAGTGTGGAAGCTATATACAGAGGGCACCGGTAACGAGTCAGTGTGGAAGCTATATACAGAGGGCACCGGTAACGAGTCAGTGTGGAAGCTATATACAGAGGGCACCGGTACCGAGTCAGTGTGGAAGCTATATACAGGGGACACCGGTAACGAGTCAGTGTGGAAGCTATATACAGGGGGCACCGGTAACGAGTCAGTGTGGAAGCTATATACAGGGGGCACCGGTAACGAGTCAGTGTGGAAGCTATATACACGGGGCACCGGTAACGAGTCAGTGTGGAAGCTATATACAGGGGGCACCGGTACCCAGTCAGTGTGGAAGCTATATACAGGGGGCACAGGTAACGAGTCAGTGTGGAAGCTATATACAGGGGGCACCGGTACCGAGTCAGTGTGGAAGCTATATACAGAGGGCACCGGTAACGAGTCAGTGTGGAAGCTATATACAGGGGGCACCGGTACCGAGTCAGTGTGGAAGCTATATACAGGGGGCACCGGTACCGAGTCAGTGTGGAAGCTATATACAGGGGGCACCGGTACCGAGTCAGTGTGGAAGCTATATACAGGGGGCACCGGTACCGAGTCAGTGTGGAAGCTATATACAGGGGGCACCGGTACCGAGTCAGTGTGGAAGCTATATACAAGGGGCACCGGTACCGAGTCAGTGTGGAAGCTATATACAGGGGGCACTGGTACCGAGTCAGTGTGGAAGCTATATACAGGGGGCACCGGTACCGAGTCAGTGTGGAAGCTATATACAGGGGGCACCGGTACCGAGTCAGTGTGGAAGCTATATACAGGGGGCACCGGTACCGAGTCAGTGTGGAAGCTATATACAGGGGGCACCGGTACCGAGTCAGTGTGGAAGCTATATACAGGGGGCACCGGTACCGAGTCAGTGTGGAAGCTATATACAGGGGCACCGGTACCGAGTCAGTGTGGAAGCTATATACAGGGGGCACTGGTACCGAGTCAGTGTGGAAGCTATATACAGGGGCACCGGTACCGAGTCAGTGTGGAAGCTATATACAAGGGGCACCGATACCGAGTCAGTGTGGAAGCTATATACAAGGGGCACCGGTACCGAGTCAGTGTGGAAGCTATATACAAGGGGCACCGGTAAGGAGTCAGTGTGGAAGCTATATACAAGGGGCACCGGTACCGAGTCAGTGTGGAAGCTATATACAGGGGGCACCGGTACCGAGTCAGTGTGGAAGCTATATACAGGGGGCACCGGTACCGAGTCAGTGTGCAGGGGTACAGGCTAGTTGAGGTAATCTGTACATGTAGTTGGGGACAAAGTGACTATGCATAGGTAACAAACAAACACAGAGTGTACAAAAGGGAGGGAGGGGGTCAATATAAATTGTCCGGTGAACTGTTCAGAACTGTTCAGCAGTCTTATGGCTTGGGGGTAGAAGCTGTTGAGGAGCCTTTTGGTCCCAGACTTGGTGTTCCGGCACCGCTTGCCGTGCAGTAGCAGAGAAAACAGTCTATAACTTGGGTGACTGGAGTCTCTGAATATTTTATGGGCTTTCCTCTGACAACGCCTATTATATAGGTCCTGGATGGCAGGAGGCTTGGCCACACTGCCAGTTGTTTGACCTCCTCCCTATAGGCCATCTCATTGTTGTCGGTGATCAAGCCTACCACTGTTGTGTCGTCAGCAAACTTAATGATGGTGTTGGAGTCGTGTTTGGCCAAGCAGTCGTGGGTGAACAGGGAAAACAAGAGGGGACTAAGTACACACCCCTGAGGGGCCCCAGTGTTAAGGATCAGCGTGGCAGACATGTTGTTGCCTACTCTTACCACCTGGGGGCGGCTCGTCAGGAAGTCCAGGATCCAGTTGCAGAGGGAGGTGTTTAGTCCCAAGGTCCTTAGCTTAGTGATCAGCTTTGTGGGCACTATGGTGTTGAACGCTGAGCTGCAGTCAATTAACAGCATTCTCACATAGGTGTTCCTTTTGTCCAGGTGAGAAAGGGCTGTGTGGAGTGGGATTGAGATTGCGTCATCTGTGGATCTGTTGGGGCGGTATGGGAATTGGAGTGGGTCCAGGGTGTCCGGGAGGAGGCTGTTGATGTGAGCCATGACCAGCCTTTCAAAGCACTTCATGGCTACCGACGTGAGTGCCATGGGCGGTAATCGTTTAGGCAGGTTACCTTTTCTTCCTTGGGCATAGGGACTATGGTGGTCTGCTTGAAATATGTAGGTATTACAGACTCAGTCAGGGAGAGGTTGAAAATGTCAGTGAAGACACTTGACAGTTGGTCCGTGCATGCTTTGAGTACATGTCCTGGTAATCCGTCTGGTCCAGCGGCTTTGTGAATGTTGACCTGTTTAAAGGTTTTGTTCACATCTGTTACCGAGAGCATTACCACACAGTCATCCAGTACAGCTGGTGCTCTCAGGCATGCTTCAGTGTTGCTTGCCTCGAAGCGAGTATAAAAGGCATTTAGCTCGTCTGGTAGTCACGTGTCACTGGGCAGCTCGCGTCTGGGTTTCCCTTTGTTGTCCGTTATAGTTTTCAAGCCCTGCTACATCCACCGAGCGTCAGAGCCGGTGTAGTAGGATTCAATCTTAATCCTGTATTGACGCTTTGTAAATTTGATAGTAAACAGTTTTCAGCTGTGGTAACATAATTGAAAAATGGTTTTCTAATGACCAATTATCTTTTTAAAATGATAAACTTTAGCTAACACAACATGCCATTAGAACACAGGAGTGATGGTTGCTGATAATGGGCCTCTTTACGCCTATGTAGGTATTCAATAACAAATCTGCTGTTTCCAGCTAAAATAGTCATTTACAGCATGAACAATATTTACACTGTATTTCTGATCAATTTGATGTTATTTTAATAGACAAAAATGTGCTGTTCTTTCAAAAACAAGGACATTTCTAAGTGACCCCAAACTTTTGAATGGTAGTGTATGTAAATGTGATATTTCTTTTTTTTTTTAAATCTGTTTTTGCTTTGTCATTATGGGTTATTGCGTGTAGATTGATGGGGGAAAAAAACATTGAATCCATGTTAGAATAAGGCTGTAAAAGGCAATGGGTCTGAATTCTTTCTGAATGCACTGTACATGGGTCACGTTGTCCAGCGCCACACTTCCCAATGTAAACTTTCCCTGACACACACACACACACACACACACACACACACACACACACACACACACACACACACACACACACACACACACACACACACACACACACACACACACACACACACACACACACACACACACACATACACACACACACAACAGTGCTCTTCCATAGCCAGCTGTGTGCAGAAGTAAGGCCAAAGGTTTACCTTCAACCTTGCCTGAGGCTAGAGGGGAGCAAGATGACACACTATCCAGATCAACAGAGTCTGAGTGAGAGTGTGAAGGACAAGGCACCATCGAGGAGAGTGTGTGTGTGAGAGAGAGTGTTGTGTGCTAGATGCAGAATGTGTGCGTGTCCAGAGCTTGTGTTTGTGTCTGTGTGTATGTGTGTGTTTTGAAGGAGTTAAATCAACTCACCAGCAGCAATGGGTGATTTTCTTTCGTCCAGTAGCTGAATGGCAGTGCTGGCCAACACTACACTATTATTGTCCTTCCCTAGGACACATACAGAACACACACCATCAGTCTCCTTGTCATCACTACAATACGCATTCCTGCAGGTTATCTACATTATATACTATAGTAATCATTTGACCACGGCAACCTCAGAAAGTAAATAGAATATCACCAGTATTATTAGAGTGTGGTTTAATGGACTCCCTGAGGCAACAGCAGGCCACTCAAAACATGTTCTTTCAATAATACTATTGGAAGGGCACTGGTTTCTCTGAGTGTGTGTGTGTGTGGTTGTGCGTGTGTGTGTGTGTGTGCGTGTGCGTGTGTGTGTGTGGGTGTGTGTGTGGGTGTGCGTGTGTGAGTGTCTGTGTGTGTGTGTGTGTGTGTGTGTGTGTGTGTGTGTGTGTGTGTGTGTGTGTGTGTGTGTGTGTGTGTGTGTGTGTGTGTGTGTGTGTGTGTGTGTGTGTGTGTGTGTGTGTGTGGGTGTGTGTGTGGCAGCTCGTTATAACATATCTAATTTCAACCCATAGCAATCAGCCCTGTCCACAAGAACACAGCCCAGAATTAATAAGAGCGATAGAGAGAGAGAGAAGAGAGAAGGAGTGACAGAGAGAGAAGAGAGAAGGAGAGACAGAGAGACAGAGAGAGAGAGGGAGAGACAGAGAGAGAAGAGAGAAGGAGAGACAGAGAGAGAGAGAGAGACAGAGAGAAGAGAGAAGAGAGAAGGAGAGACAGAGAGAGACAGAGAGAGAGAGAGAGAGAGAGAGGAGCGAGAGAAAGTGGGAGGGAGAGAAAGAGGGAGAGAAAGGGGAAGGAGAAGGAAAACATGGAAATAGGGAGAGAAATAACTAGAAAAGCAATGGTAAGGGAAAAATTGATTTGGTTGAATGCAATCATCCTCCGCAAAATATGGGTGTAATGGAAACGGTTTATGTTAGGCAATAACCATTTACATATCAACTTATTTTCATGTTCCCTCTCAGGCATTTGGCTGCAATATGGTACCAACCACTAAAAACAGCCCTCTAAACATCTCACTACTGGGAGAGTTAAACAGGAAGGACTGTGTTTCTCTCTCTCGCTGTGTGTATTTGAACAACTCATGTAATTTCTCCAGTGGACACAGGGTGGAGCAGTTGTACCAGATTCGGCTGTGTGTTCAGGCTATCAAAGGAGGACTGTTCAGTGATGTTTTCACATAGAGGACAGGTGTACCTACCTGTGTTGAAGGGGAGAGAGTAGACAAAGGTTCCAGGAACCTGTTCTGCTGCTCTCTTGTACCACAGGGGAAAGTGATCGGCGTTGAACACCCCTTCTTTATCTTCAGCTGTCAGGAAATCTCTTGAAACAGACAGAAACAAAGAGGTGATGAAACAGGAAACAGGAAACTGGAAACTGGACAGGCAATGTGAGAGGACCAACTATTAACAGTCATTACATGAACACTAACTTCAGGGAATTGTGGGGTAGCGTGTTGCGAACCATTCATCTGGCAGCGTCAGACTGTGTGTGATGAATTTACAGATTGGTCAGCCTGTGTGTGATAAACTTACTGATTGGTCAGCTGGTCCGGAACCACAAACAAGTTGATTCTGGAGAGGCCAGTACGTGTGCCTAGGTAGGCTATCTCCACGCCCTTATCAGAGTTCCTGGAAAACATACATGCAATAATACTCAGGTAATACTCCAGTAATACTACAGTAATGCGTCACACAGTAGATACAGAATGAGAGTACCGAACAGCTAAGAGCATCAGTAGTGTAAAACCATGGTACATACTAGAGGGAGATATGAAGAAAGAGGTTGTGTGTGTGTGTGTGTGT
>NC_056450.1:33547485-33574985 GCF_018296145.1 Oncorhynchus tshawytscha | reverse complement strand
GTGTCTGTGAGGGTGTGTGTGTCTGTGAGGGTGTGTGTGTCTGTATGGGTGTGTGTGTCTGTGAGGGTGAGTGTGTCTGTATGGGTGTGTGTGTCTGTGAGGGTGTGTGTGTCTGTGAGGGTGTGTGTGAGGGCCCTCTCTACATAAGAATGTGCAACATATCAAAAGCAGTGTGTATGAACTGCACAATCTGGTCCCCAACAGTAAAGATGTAAATCCAGTCCACAGACACACAGACACAGAGACACACAGACACAGAGACACACAGACAGACAGACACACAGACACAGACACAGACACAGACACAGACACAGACAGACACACAGACAGACACACAGACAGACAGACACACAGACACACAGATACACACACAGACAGACAGACAGACAGACAGACAGACAGACAGACAGACAGACAGACAGACAGACAGACAGACAGACAGACAGACACACACACACAGACACACACACACACACACACACACACACACACACACACACACACACACACACACACACACACACACACACACACACACACACACACACATACACACTTACCCCTTTGTCCACAGTCTTCTTTACCTCCATGGAGAAGGTGCCAGTCTTCCTGTTTACCATGGCATTACGCAGCTAGAGACAAAGAACAGACAGTCCATCAGTCACAGAGTTCACCCTCACAGAATGTATAGCTGAGCACATACATGTAACTGCCAAAATAAAAGGAAACACTCGAGTAAGTAAGGGATACAAAGTATTTTGAAGGCAGATGCTTCCACAAATGTGTGATTCCTCAGTTAATTAATCAATTAACATCCCATCATGCTTAGGGTCATGTATCAAAATTCTGGGCAGACCATTATTTGGCCGTTATTTTGGCTACCATGTCTATGAGTGATCATTGAATGGGGTTTGATGAGCATGAAAACCATATAAGACGTGCCATGGCCGTCTCAGTTATCAGATCTCATCCCAATTGAACACTGGACGATTCTGGAGTTTTTCACCATGATACATTTTTTTTCTAAATGATGGAATTTCTCATGGAATAATGGTGTCACATCCCTCCAGTAGAGTTCCAGACACATAGAATCTATGTCAAGGTGCATTTAAGTTGTTCTGGCTGGTGGTGTCCCGACACCCTATTAAGCCACTATATGTTGGTGTTTCCTTTATTATGGCAGTTACCTGTAGGTAAACCATAAATGTCCAGGGCAAAGTTTCCCAAAAGCATCTTAAGGCTAAGTTCACCATTAGAACCATAGGATCCTAGTTCACCATTAGAACCACAGGATTCCAGTTCACCATTAGAACCATAGGATCCTAGTTCACCATTAAAACCATAGGATCCTAGTTCACCATTAGAACCATAGGATTCTAGTTCATCATTAGAACCATAGGATCCTAGTTCACTATTAGAACCATAGTATCCTCGTTCACCATTAGAACCATAGGATTCTAGTTCATCATTAGAACCATAGTATCCTCGTTCACCATTAGAACCATAGGATCCTAGTTCACCATTAGAGCCATATGATCCTAGTTCACCATTAGAACCATAGGATCCTAGTTCACCATTAGAACCATAGGATCCTAGTTCACCATTAGAACCATAGGATCCTAGTTCATAATTAGAAACATAGGATCCTAGTTCACCATTAGAACCATAGATTAACTTAGCCTTTGAGATGGTTTTGGGAACCCGACTCCTGGACAACTCAGGACATACCATTAGAACCATAGATTAATTTAGCCTTTGAGATGGTTTTGGGAACCCGACTCCTGGACAACTCAGGACATACCATTAGAACCATAGATTAATTTAGCCTTTGAGATGGTTTTGGGAACCCGACTCCTGGACAACTCAGGACATGCCATTAGAAACATAGATTAACTTAGCCTTTGAGATGGTTTTGGGAACCCGACTCCTGGACAACTCAGGACATGCCATTAGAACCATAGATTAATTTAGCCTTTGAGATGGTTTTGGGAACCCGACTCCTGGACAATTCAGGACATGCCATTAGAACCATAGATTAACTTAGCCTTTGAGATGGTTTTGGGAACCCGACTCTGGACAACTCAGGACATGCCATTAGAAACATAGATTAACTTAGCCTTTGAGATGGTTTTGGGAACCCGACTCCTGGACAACTCAGGACATACCATTAGAACCATAGATTAACTTAGCCTTTGAGATGGTTTTGGGAACCCGACTCTGGACAACTCAGGACATGCCATTAGAAACATAGATTAACTTAGCCTTTGAGATGGTTTTGGGAACCCGACTCTGGACAACTCAGGACATACCATTAGAAACATAGATTAACTTAGCCTTTGAGATGGTTTTGGGAACCCGACTCCTGGACAACTCAGGACATGCCATTAGAACCATAGATTAACTTAGCCTTTGAGATGGTTTTGGGAACCCGACTCCTGGACAACTCAGGACATACCATTAGAACCATAGATTAATTTAGCCTTTGAGATGGTTTTGGGAACCCGACTCTGGACAACTCAGGACATGCCATTAGAACCATAGATTAACTTAGCCTTTGAGATGGTTTTGGGAACCCGACTCTGGACAACTCAGGACATACCATTAGAACCATAGATTAACTTAGCCTTTGAGATGGTTTTGGGAACCCGACTCTGGACAACTCAGGACATGCCATTAGAAACATAGATTAACTTAGCCTTTGAGATGGTTTTGGGAACCCGACTCTGGACAACTCAGGACATGCCATTAGAAACATAGATTAACTTAGCCTTTGAGATGGTTTTGGGAACCCGACTCTGGACAACTCAGGACATGCCATTAGAAACATAGATTAACTTAGCCTTTGAGATGGTTTTGGGAACCCGACTCTGGACAACTCAGGACATGCCATTAGAAACATAGATTAACTTAGCCTTTGAGATGGTTTTGGGAACCCGACTCTGGACAACTCAGGACATGCCATTAGAAACATAGATTAACTTAGCCTTTGAGATGGTTTTGGGAACCCGACTCTGGACAACTCAGGACATGCCATTAGAAACATAGATTAACTTAGCCTTTGAGATGGTTTTGGGAACCCGACTCTGGACAACTCAGGACATGCCATTAGAAACATAGATTAACTTAGCCTTTGAGATGGTTTTGGGAACCCGACTCTGGACAACTCAGGACATGCCATTAGAAACATAGATTAACTTAGCCTTTGAGATGGTTTTGGGAACCCGACTTGGACAACTCAGGACATGCCATTAGAAACATAGATTAACTTAGCCTTTGAGATGGTTTTGGGAACCCGACTCTGGACAACTCAGGACATGCCATTAGAAACATAGATTAACTTAGCCTTTGAGATGGTTTTGGGAACCCGACTCCTGGACAACTCAGGACATGCCATTAGAACCATAGATTAACTTAGCCTTTGAGATGGTTTTGGGAACCCGACTCTGGACAACTCAGGACATGCCATTAGAAACATAGATTAACTTAGCCTTTGAGATGGTTTTGGGAACCCGACTCCTGGACAACTCAGGACATGCCATTAGAAACATAGATTAACTTAGCCTTTGAGATGGTTTTGGGAACCCGACTCCTGGACAACTCAGGACATGCCATTAGAACCATAGATTAATTTAGCCTTTGAGATGGTTTTGGGAACCCGACTCCTGGACAACTCAGGACATACCATTAGAACCATAGATTAACTTAGCCTTTGAGATGGTTTTGGGAACCCGACTCTGGACAACTCAGGACATACCATTAGAACCATAGATTAACTTAGCCTTTGAGATGGTTTTGGGAACCCGACTCCTGGACAACTCAGGACATGCCATTAGAACCATAGATTAACTTAGCCTTTGAGATGGTTTTGGGAACCCGACTCCTGGACAACTCAGGACATGCCATTAGAAACATAGATTAACTTAGCCTTTGAGATGGTTTTGGGAACCCGACTCTGGACAACTCAGGACATGCCATTAGAAACATAGATTAACTTAGCCTTTGAGATGGTTTTGGGAACCCGACTCTGGACAACTCAGGACATGCCATTAGAAACATAGATTAACTTAGCCTTTGAGATGGTTTTGGGAACCCGACTCTGGACAACTCAGGACATGCCATTAGAAACATAGATTAACTTAGCCTTTGAGATGGTTTTGGGAACCCGACTCTGGACAACTCAGGACATGCCATTAGAAACATAGATTAACTTAGCCTTTGAGATGGTTTTGGGAACCCGACTCTGGACAACTCAGGACATGCCATTAGAACCATAGATTAACTTAGCCTTTGAGATGGTTTTGGGAACCCGACTCTGGACAACTCAGGACATGCCATTAGAAACATAGATTAACTTAGCCTTTGAGATGGTTTTGGGAACCCGACTCCTGGACAACTCAGGACATACCATTAGAAACATAGATTAACTTAGCCTTTGAGATGGTTTTGGGAACCCGACTCTGGACAACTCAGGACATGCCATTAGAAACATAGATTAACTTAGCCTTTGAGATGGTTTTGGGAACCCGACTCTGGACAACTCAGGACATACCATTAGAACCATAGATTAACTTAGCCTTTGAGATGGTTTTGGGAACCCGACTCTGGACAACTCAGGACATGCCATTAGAAACATAGATTAACTTAGCCTTTGAGATGGTTTTGGGAACCCGACTCTGGACAACTCAGGACATGCCATTAAACATTGATCAGGATATGATTATTTAATCACCTATTTTCACAAAAAGATTGCAGCATTCACAACTGTCAATTTGAGATCTTGGGGCTATCTGACATTTTTTATTTTTTATTAGTTAGTCACAGATAATTGATCTTTAGATGGTTCTTCAAATATCTGTGAAGTTAGTTAAAATAGTTAAAGTTAAAATAAAATGTTAAGTGAAAAAAAATGGAAAAAATATCTGTAGAAACCTATTTGAACTAGTGCTTTAAGATTATATCTGCAATCCAATCACAAGCATGAACAAATACAGACGGACCGATCATAACAAGTTTATTTCTTTTACCTTTATTTTACTAGGCAAGTCAGTTAAGAACAAAATCTTATTTTCAATGACGGCCTAGGAACAGTGGGTTAACTGCCTGTTCAGGGACAGAATGATAGATTTGTATCTTGTCAGCTTGAACTTGCAACCTTCCGGTTACTAAGTCCAACTCTCTAACCACTAGGCTACCCTGCCGCCCCCAGTCTTTGCCATCTCCCTCTAAGTATGGTCTAGGCTAGTCTAGCTAGGAATAATGGCACACTAGCAAAAATACAACACTGTCAGAAATCTTAAAGTAAATGATGTTGTCACATCGTTTTTCGTCTAATGATCCAAATACATTTTCTAATACATGTATTTAATGATGTGTTATTCTATAACTTGTGTATTCAAATAGCTACAGTCTTCTTAAAGGATTGGACCCTTTTCTCTCCATTTTCCCCTAAAATGACCCAAATCTACCTGCCTGTAGCTCAGGACCTGAAGCAAGGATATGCATATTCTTCATACCAGTTGAAAGAAAACACTTTGAAGTTTGTGGAAATGTGAAATTAATGTAGGAGAATATAACACATTACATCTGGTAAAATATAATACAAAGAAAAAAACATGAATTTTTTATTTTTAAAATTTTGTTCCATCATCTCTGAACTGCAACAGAAAGGCCACAATGTTTTATTCCAGTTTAGGGGCTATTCAGATTTTGGCCACGAGATGGCAGCAGTGTATGAGTGGGGCGGCAGGTAGCCTAGTGGTTACAGCGTTGGACTAGTAACTGGAAGGTTGCAAGGTCGAATCCCCGAGCTGACAATGTAAAAATCTGGCATTCTGCCACTGAACAAGGCAGTTAACCCACTGTTCCTAGGCCGTCATTGAAAATAAGAATTGGTTCTTAACTGACGTTGCCTTGTATAAAATAAATGAGCAAAGTTTTAGACTGATCCAATGGACCATTGTATTCTGTTCAAAATGTTGTAACAAGTCTGCCCAAATGTGCCTAATTGGTTTATTAATACATTTTCTATGTCGTCATTGTGCACTCTCCTCAAACACTAGCATGGTATTACTTCACTGTAATAGCTACTGTAAATTGGACAATGCAGTAAGATTAACAAGAATTGAAGCGTTCTGCCCATATCAGATATGTCCATGTCCTGGGAAATGTTCTTGTTACTTACAACCTCATGCTAATCACATTAGCGCACGTTAGCTCAACCGCCCCGCGGGAGGGGGAAGGGGGGTGTGGGGTGGAGGGGGGACACACTGATCCTGTAGAGGTTAAAAACTGGACATATCTAATTCCAAAGTTTCAGATAGAACTTAATAGCTGGACCCGTATTGACATGTTGACATTTTAAAGCAATATGGGTCTATCTGTGATTGCAACCCCCTACAATACATGATTTAGAAATGTCTCTGGAATTTGATTCTATGCACTTTAGGTACCTTTAATAAGGTGAAGACCTTGATGGTTATGAAAGAGTTCTGAGTTCTGAGATCTGAGTTCTGAGATCTGAGTTCTGAGGTCTGAGTTCTGAGATCTGAGTTCTGAGATCTGAGTTCTGAGGTCTGAGTTCTGAGTTCTGAAGGTCTGAGGTCTGAGTTCTGAAGGTCTGAGGTCTGAGTTCTGAAGGTCTGAGGTCTGAGTTCTGAAGGTCTGTTCTGAGGTCTGAGGTCTGAAGGTCTGAGGTCTGAGTTCTGAAGGTCTGAGGTCTGAGTTCTGAAGGTCTGAGGTCTGAGTTCTGAAGGTCTGAGGTCTGAGTTCTGAGATCTGAGTTCTGAGATCTGAGTTCTGAGGTCTGAGTTCTGAAGGTCTGAGGTCTGAGTTCTGAGGTCTGAGTTCTGAAGGTCTGAGGTCTGAGTTCTGAAGGTCTGAGGTCTGAGTTCTGAAGGTCTGAGATCTGAGTTCTGAGGTCTGAGTTCTGAGGTCTGAGATCTGAGTTCTGAGGTCTGAGATCTGAGTTCTGAGGTCTGAGTTCTGAAGGTCTGAGGTCTGAGTTCTGAAGGTCTGAGGTCTGAGTTCTGAGGTCTGAGATCTGAGTTCTGAGGTCTGAGTTCTGAAGGTCTGAGGTCTGAGTTCTGAAGGTCTGAGGTCTGAGTTCTGAAGGTCTGAGTTCTGAGTTCTGAAGGTCTGAGGTCTGAGTTCTGAAGGTCTGAGGTCTGAGTTCTGAAGGTCTGAGGTCTGAGTTCTGAAGGTCTGAGGTCTGAGTTCTGAAGGTCTGAGGTCTGAGTTCTGAAGGTCTGAGGTCTGAGTTCTGAAGGTCTGAGGTCTGAGTTCTGAAGGTCTGAGGTCTGAGTTCTGAGATCTGAGTTCTGAGATCTGAGTTCTGAGGTCTGAGTTCTGAAGGTCTGAGGTCTGAGTTCTGAGGTCTGAGTTCTGAAGGTCTGAGGTCTGAGTTCTGAAGGTCTGAGGTCTGAGTTCTGAAGGTCTGAGATCTGAGTTCTGAGGTCTGAGTTCTGAGGTCTGAGATCTGAGTTCTGAGGTCTGAGATCTGAGTTCTGAGGTCTGAGTTCTGAAGGTCTGAGGTCTGAGTTCTGAAGGTCTGAGGTCTGAGTTCTGAGGTCTGAGATCTGAGTTCTGAGGTCTGAGTTCTGAAGGTCTGAGGTCTGAGTTCTGAAGGTCTGAGGTCTGAGTTCTGAAGGTCTGAGGTCTGAGTTCTGAAGGTCTGAGGTCTGAGTTCTGAAGGTCTGAGGTCTGAGTTCTGAAGGTCTGAGGTCTGAGTTCTGAAGGTCTGAGGTCTGAGTTCTGAGGTCTGAGTTCTGAAGGTCTGAGATCTGAGGTCTGAGATCTGAGATCTGAGGTCTGAGATCTGAGTTCTGAGGTCTGAGATCTGAGTTCTGAGGTCTGAGTTCTGAAGGTCTGAGGTCTGAGTTCTGAAGGTCTGAGGTCTGAGTTCTGAAGGTCTGAGGTCTGAGTTCTGAGGTCTGAGTTCTGAAGGTCTGAGGTCTGAGGTCTGAGTTCTGAGGTCTGAGTTCTGAAGACCTGAGGTCTGAGTTCTGAAGACCCGAGGTCTGAGTTCTGAAGGTCTGAGGTCTGAGTTCTGAAGGTCTGAGGTCTGAGGTCTGAGTTCTGCTCAGTATCTCAGAAATATGATTTGCGCATATAGAACCTTATGTCCCAAGGTCACGAATTGACTTCATCAGGCTTTGCTGAGCTGAGAACATTGTGAAAGCGTTATGGTATGTCTATAGCTCAGTCTGAGTACACAGCATGTTTTTAGACTAATGATACATTTTCAAACAATGTGAAGCTTTTATAAATGTAATACATTTCATTGAATACAACAGAGATGTTTGTAATAGTGAGTCTTACTATGTCGTCCTTGTCTTCCCATTCCACCTCAGACAGATCCACACTGCTGTAGTTGGGCTTCCTACGTTTCTTACTCTCCTCATACTAGACACACACACACACACACACACACACACACACACACACACACACACACACACACACACACACACACACACACAGTATAAATGAACCGTGCTGCATAGTCCCAACCCCTTCATCTGTATGTGATTGATAAGGGACTAAGAGTGAATCAGGTTAGTAGTTGAATAAACTGTTACCTCACCATCTCTCTCTCTCTCTCTCTGTCTCTCTCTCTCTCTCTCTCTCTCTCTCTCTCTCACTCTCTCTCTCTCTCTCTCTCTCTCTCTCTCTCTCTCTCTCTCTCTCTCTTTCTCTATCTCTCTCTCGTAAGAGGGCAGGGTTAACTTGGGTGTGTATGATCTAACATTGATATTATCATTAGTAGAGTCAGGAGAGTGGTGTGAACATGACCCTTTCATAATGTTGACATTAAGTCGACAAATCACCCTGATCCCTCCTCTCCTCTCTTCCTATCCTCCTGATTTCTCCTCCTCACCTCTTCTCCTCACCTCTCCTTTTCTCCTCTCTTCCTCTCCTCCTAACCTCTCTTCCACTCCTCTCCTCTCCTCCTCACCTCTCCTCTCTTACTCACCTCTCCTCCTCTCCTCTCTTCCTCTCATCCTCAACTCGCTTCCTCTCCTCTTCACCTTTCCTCTTCACCTCTATCCTCTCCTCCTCACCTCTCCTCTCCTTTCTTCCTCTCCTCCTTACCTCTCTTCCTCACTTCTCCTCCTCTCCTCTCTTCTCTTCCACTCCTCTCTTCCTCACCTCTCCTCCTCTCCTCTCTTCCACTCCTCTCTTCCTCACCTCTCCTCCTCTCCTCTCTTCCACTCCTCTCCTCCTCACCTCCTCTCCTCTCCTCCTCCCCTCTCCTCCTCACCTCTACTGGGTTACAGTGAGCCTGTTTGATATAAGCCATTAGAAATACATGACAGCAGTTCACCTCTGTGTCAGTGAAGAGGGCCTCTGGCCAGACAAATGTCTTTAGTACACTTTCTATAACACACTGTGCATGTGTCTGTCTGTGTGTGTGTGTGCGTGTGTATCACCCTGCTCCATTCATCTGTCAGTGAAAGGACAGCCTCCTACCCCTCATTAGCTCTTAAACACTGTTCATTACAGTCTCTAATTAGACATCTATTAACTACTCTCCCTGTCTGCCTGTCCTCCGCTCCAGCCCTCTCCTGTCCTCCCTCTCCTTTCTCTCTCATCCTCCAATATTTCTCTCCCTTTCCTCTTTCCTCCTACCTTGTATACATCTCTTCCCCTCTATCCTTCTGCTCTCCTCCTGCCCTGTCAATCTCTTCCCATCTCCTCTCTCTCTACTACACATTATCCTTATCTCTCTCCCCCTCTCTCATTCCTCTCTCCTTCTGCCATGTCTTTCTCCCCTTCTCTCTCTCCTTCCTCTCTCATCACCTGTTTTCTGAAGATATAGTTAATAACAGTTATACAGTAGCTGTATTCACAGCCCAATACTGTCTGGAACACAGTCTGCTCATCTACAAATCCCCCCTCCCCTTCACACGCACAGCTGAAAGGTGTGTTTAGACAGTGAGTTGGTGTATTCTAGGTTCTGCTCCTCTCTCTGCTGTTCTAAGGGTTAGGGTTAGTTGATATTAGATGTATTGTGATACTCACCAATGGTCTGAGGTCAGGGTGGGTCAGAATGTACCCGTTGTTAGTTATGGCGAACGCGTAACCATGGATGCCCAGCTGCAACAGATGCATATACGAGCACACACACACACACACACACACACACACACACACACACACACACACACACACACACACACACACACACACACACACACACACACACACACACACACACACACACACACACACACACACACACACACACACACGCACATGGACACACACACACACACACACACAATTATACATACAGTGGTGGAGAGAGAAATGAACAGTTTTGGAACTATGCCAAAATCAAGGCATACACACATACACACACATAAACTAAAATATGAATATGAAAAGTGATGAAGAGCGTAATCAAGCTCTTTGTATGTTTTGGAGCCAGAATCATCGCATTTCCACAGTGACTCATTTACATTTCTACATAACAAGGTGGTGGTCGCTTTCAATGAGTATGTGTGTGTGTGTGTGTGTGTGTGTGTGTGTGTGTGTGTGTGTGTGTGTGTGTGTGTGTGTGTGTGTGTGTGTGTGTGTGTGTGTGTGTGTGTGTGTGTATGCGCATGCGTGTGTTTCACTGATTCCAGACGCAACCCTGTCGGTGAATGTGGTCTGAACTAAATAACATGCTTTTAAATGTCAAAACACATCCCACATCTAAATCTCTCATCCCTCCTATAGAATGATAATCAACTCCCCCATCCTCCAGCAGAAGTCCAGATAAAAAGCCAGTAGTCTACAGATGATACAATTACATGCTATTATAAGGTATGAGGCAGGAGGTTCAAACGATCCCTCTGAAAACGTTGAACAATATCTCTGATTAGAATGTGCTTGCTGTTCTTGAGTGCTCTGCCACAGTTTCATTCAGTGAAAGTATCAACAGCGATATGTGTTAGCTCATTCTGATCATCAAGTGAATTAATCAACAGGGGTACGTTGCTGAGATCATTCTGATCACTCTGTGAAAGTTTCAACAGTGCCATTTGTGTAAACTCATTCTGACCATCCACTGACTCTAACAACAGTGCTATGTGTTAGCTCATTGTGATCATCCAGTGAAAGTATCAACAGTACTATGTGTTAGCTCATTGTGATCATCTAGTGAAAGTATCAACAGTACTATGTGTTAGCTCATTGTGATCATCTAGTGAAAGTATCAACAGTACTATGTGTTAGCTCATTGTGATCATCTAGTGAAAGTATCAACAGTGCTATGTGTTAGCTCATTGTGATTTTCTGATGTTTTCAGTGAAGACTGAAGTTGGGCAATGGTCAGTACCTTATATTTTGGGATGGTTTTGAGGAGCTCAGAGACAGGAACATCCGTACCAACCACACCTAGCAGGATGCCTCTATTCCTCTGGAAACATGCACACAACAAACAGAAAGGATCAACACAACATTTGGATAACATCAAGAAAAGTTGTTGGTCAAGCGTGTGTGGTATATGCATGTGTGTGTGTGTGTGTGCGTGTGTCTGTGTGTGCGTGTGTGTGCGTCTGTGTCTGTGTGTGTGTGCATATGTGTGTGCGTGTGTGTGTGCGTCTGTCTCTGTGTGTGTGTGCTTATGTGTGTGTGTGTGCGTGTGTACTCACCGTCTCATTCTTGGTGCTGAACACAGGCATGGCCACAGTGGTCATCAAAATAGGACCCTGACCATCCTCCAGCTGAAAGAAGGAAAGAAGGAGACAAAGAAGGAAACAAAGAAGATACATAAGACCCTAATTGTTCATCAATAACTTTTGAATTCTGTTCTGAAAAAAGAACAGGCACATTTTGGAATACAGTGGGTGTCGTCAGAACAGAGTGCCATTCTGCTGTTGTCACAGCTGGGGTTTATCCACTAGGAACTAAACGGAAGCAAATGACCGGAATGAGGAGGGACTAACCTGAATTTCTCCAATAAGATACACTCGTTTCCCGTTGCAAAACATTGTTCTACTGCTTTCTATGGTGTGCACTAATGAATACAACCCTGTTACACAACCAGTTACCATTTACCTGTGTCCTGTCAGCGACAGTTAGTGGCTGGGTATGTAAACCCTCCACTGGAAATCAAAGAAGCACTGTGTGATCTCACATATTGTGATTGTAGTAGAGTTTGAAACAGTTGAAGATCAGAATAGTTGCCAAACTGCAGTTCAGCGCAACATTCTCTTATTTTCTTATGTAAATATACGATTTTTGATTTGATTTTGATTTGATAAATATACGATTATACCAAGCCTGTGAACCCTTCCAACTACACCCACAGTGAGCAAAGCCTTAAATCTTTAGTCACATGTATAATAATGTTTATTATGTGTCTTTAAATGTGTTTAATCATGGTCTGTCTTTGATCATGAGCAGAGTCAATCTCAGCCACAGGCACTGTTTAAGTACAGGATGGTTATCTCTCCCAAAAGACTGTGGGAATAATTAGGATATTATATTTTTACCAAAGGCTCCCCGAATCTGGAAATAGATAGTGTCTATTTACAGATATCAAGTTGATAGTATTAAAAATAGATGCAGGCAAGGTTAAGTACTCTGTTCAAGGGCCTAGAGTAGGATTATCGTTGTGCAGGCCTGGGGTCACAAAAACCTCCCCCGAACCTCTCCACCAACTTACAGACCTCCTCTGAGAAACAACAGTATATAAAATACAACTTTCACACATATTCACTAATATGAATGTCACACCACAGCCAACTAGTGGTACTATCTTTTGTGTAAAAGATGTCATATGAAGGACCTGTAGAACAACAAGGAAAGGAACATTATTAACTTTGGAAATCCACTTTTGAGGACCACTTTTGAGGTAAGAAAATGTCTAACGATGTGTAATGTGTTGTCAGCCTCCACACAGTCCATATCCTACTGATGGATGTCCCAGGGGTAGAATGGAATAGGATGGGAAAGGATAGGATAGGCTGGGAAAGAATGGAATAGCATGGGATAGTATGGGAAAGGATAGGATAGGCTGGGAAAGAATGGAATAGCATGGGATAGGATGGCAAAGGATAGGATGGATATTATGGGATAGGATGGAATTGAATAAGATGGAATAGGATGGGATATGATGGGATAGGATAGTATAGGATACCACTGGGATTCTCTGCCTCTAACCCTATTACAGGGGCTGAGTTACTGGCTTACTGGTGCTCTTCCATGCCGTCCCTAGGAGGGGTGCGTCACTTGAGTGGGTTGAGTCACTGATGTGATCTTCCTGTCTGGGTTTGCGCCCCTCCTAGGGTTGTGCCGTGGCGGAGATCTTTGTGGGCTATACTCAGCCTTGTCTCAGGATGGTAAGTTGGTGGTTGAAGGTATCCCTCTAGTGGTGAGGGGGCTGTGCTTTGGCAAAGTGGGTAGGGATATATCCTTCCTGTTTGGCCCTGTCCGTGGGTATCATCGGATGGGGCCACAGTGTCTCCTGACCCCTCCTGTCTCAGCCTCCAGTATTTATGCTGCAGTAGTTTATGTGTTGGGGGCGAGGGTCAGTTTGTTATATCTGGAGTACTTCTCCTGTCTTATCCGGTGTCCTGTGTGAATTTAAGTATGCTTTCTCTAATTCTCTCTTTCGTTCTTTCTCTCTCTCGGAGGACCTTTGCCCTAGGACCATGCCTCAGGACTACCTGGCATGAAGACTCCTTGCTGTCCCCAATCCACCTGGCCGTGCTGCTGCTCCAGATTCAACTGTTCTGCCTGCGGCTATGCAATCCTGACCTGTTCACCGGACGTGCTACCTGTCCCAGAAATGCTGTTTTCAACTCTCTAGAGACAGCAGGAGTCATAGAGATACTCTTAATGATCGGCTATGAAAAGCCAACTGACATTTACTCCTGAGGTGCTGACTTGCTGCACCCTCGACAACTACTGTGATTATTATTATTTGACCATGCTGGTCATTTATGAACATTTGAACATCGTGGTAATGTTCTGTTATAATCTCCACCAGGCACAGCCAGAAGAGGACTGGCCAACCCTCATAGCCTGGTTCCTCTCAAGGTTTCTTCCTAGGTTTTGGCCTTTCTAGGGAGTTTTTCCTAGCCACCGTGCTTCAACACCGGCATTGCTTGCTGTTTGGGCAGGGCTGATGTACGCATGGCTATATAAATACATTTGATTTGATTTTTGATTTGATTTGATGGGATAGAATGGGATGGGATGGGATGGAATAGGATGGGATAGGATGGGATGGAATGGGATGGGATAGGATGGGATAGAATGGGATGGGATAGGATAGCATGGGATGGGATAGGATGGGATAGGATGGGGTAGGATGGGATGAAATGGGATGGGGTAGGATAGCATGGGATGGGATAGGATAGCATGGGATGGGATAGGATGGGATAGGATGGGATAGGATGGGGTAGGATGGGATGGAATGGGATGGGATAGGATGGGATAGAATGGGATGGGGTAGGATAGGAAGGGATAGAATATAATGGGATGGGATAGGATGAGATAGGACAGGATAGGATGAAATGGAATAAGATGGGATAGGATGGGATTGGATAGTACAGGATAGAATGGGATGGGATAGGATGGGACAGGATAACATGGGATAGGATAGGATTGTATAGGCTAGGATGGGATTGAATGGGATGGGATAGGATGGGATAAAATGGGATGGGATGGGATAGGATATGGTAGGATAGGATGTGATAGGATGGGAAAGGATAGCACATGATTGGATAGTATAGGATAGGATGTGATATGGTGGGATGGGATTGGATAGGATGGAATAGGATAGGATGGGATGGGATGTTATTGGATGGGTTGGGATAGGAAGAGATAGGATGGGATAGGCTGGGATGGGATGGGATAGGATAGGATGGAATGGGATAGTATGGGATGGGATATGATAGGTTATGATAGGATGGGATGGGATGGGATAGTATAGGATGGGATAGGATGGGATGGGATAGGATGGGAAATGATGGGATAGGATAGGATAGGATAGGATAGGATGGGATAGGATAGGATGGGATAGGATGGTATAGGATAGAATGGGATTGGATGGTATGGGATAGGACTGGATAGGATGGGATATGATAGGTTATGATAGGATGGGATGAGATTGGAAAGGATGGGATAGTATAGGATGGGATTGTATAGTATAGTATAGGATGGGATAGGATAGTATGGGATGGGATATGATAGGTTATGATAGGATGGGATGGGATAGGAAAGGATGGGATAGTATAGGATGGGATTGTATAGTATAGGATAGGATGGGATAGGATGGGATATGATGGGATGGGATTGTATAGTATAGTATAGGATGGGATAGGATGGGATATGATAGGATGGGATAGGATAGTATGGGATGGGATATGATAGGTTATGATAGGATGGGATAGTATAGGATGGGATTGTATAGTATAGGATAGGATGGGATAGGATGGGATATGATAGGATGGGATAGGATGGGATAGGATGGGATAGGATGGGATAGGATGGGATATGATAGGATGGGATAGGATGGGATAGGATAGGATGGGATAGGATGGGATAGGATGGGATATGATAGGATGGGATAGGATGGGATATGATGGGATAGGGTGGGTATGATAGGATGGGATAGGATGGGATATGATAGGATATGATAGGATGGGATAGGATAGGATGGGATATGATAGGATGGGATATGATAGGATGGGATAGGATGGGATATGATAGGATGGGATAGGATAGGATGGGATATGATGGGATATGATAGGATAGGATGGGATAGGATAGGATAGGATAGGATGGGATAGGATGGGATAGGATGGGATATGATGGGATAGGATGGGATATGATGGGATAGGATATGATGGGATAGGATGGGATAGGATAGGATGGGATAGGATAGGATAGGATGGGATATGATGGGAAAGGATGGGATATGATGGGATAGGATAGGATGGGATAGGATAGGATGGGATAGGATAGGATGGGATAGGATAGGATAGGATGGGATATGATGGGATAGGATAGGATATGATAGGATAGGATATGATGGGATAGGATATGATGGGATAGGGTATGATGGGATAGGATAGGAAGGGATAGGATAGGATAGGATAGGATATGATAGGATAGGATGGGATAGGATAGGATGGGTTAGGATATGATGGGATATGATGGGATAGGATATGATGGGATAGGATATGATGGGATATGATAGGATGGGATAGGATAGGATATGATAGGATAGGATAGGATGGGATAGGATAGGATGGGATAGGATAGGATAGGATGGGATATGATGGGATATGATGGGATAGGATGGGATATGATGGGATATGATGGGATAGGATAGGATAGGATGGGATAGGATGGGATATGATGGGATGGGATAGGATGGGATATGATAGGATGGGATAGGATAGGATGGGATATGATAGGATGGGATGGGATAGGATGGGATATGATAGGATGGGATAGGATGGGATATGATAGGATGGGATATGATAGGATGGGATAGGATGGGATATGATAGGATGGGATAGGATGGGATATGATAGGATGGGATAGGATGGGATATGATAGGATGGGATAGGATGGGATATGATGGGATATGATGGGATAGGATGGGATAGGATAGGATGGGATAGGATGGGATATGATGGGATGGGATAGGATGGGATATGATAGGATGGGATAGGATAGGATGGGATATGATAGGATGGGATGGGATAGGATGGGATATGATAGGATGGGATATGATAGGATGGGATATGATGGGATGGGATAGGATGACAACATTACATAAATACAGCACCCACTGCCATCACCAACAAAACATTACACTACCAACACCATCAACAAATTACACTGCTGGCTGGACGCTGGCAAATCGATCAAAGGACAGGGACAAAGACACAGGACCTTGTCTGAAAATACAAACTCTATCTCCAGACTGAGTGTCTCTGTCAGATCATATGACATTGATCTATAAATGAACAGGTGGAGCTTCTCAGTACATCAGCAGAGCCTGCTGGCAGCATCTATGCAGATCTGAACACTGGACTCAGATATCTTTTATGTTTTGAGAATGCTCTAGAATATGAAACAGTAATGTTGGCATGTCCCCAGTGTATGGCAGGTAAAGTTGCGAGTGGTTGGTAGATGTTGCAGTTTAGGGGTGATTATGTGTTACAGAGCCTGATTCCCTGTGTGTCTCTGGGTGAATGAGCTCTGATTTGAAAACTATGCATTTCCCTGTGTGTGTGTGTGTGTGTGTGTGTGTGTGTGTGTGTGTGTGTGTGTGTGTGTGTGTGTGTGTGTGTGTGTGTGTGTGTGTGTGTGTGTGTGTGTGAATGGATGATCTCACTCAGAGAATCCAGGTGATGCTCAGACCTGCACAGCTGCTCCAGGAAATGACATAATTAGCAGGTGATTACAGAGGCATCATGGGAGAAGACAGTCATTTCCTCCATCTATTGGACCTGCCCAAATATCTCTCAGTTCCACCACCATAGTCATTCATTAGAGCGTGAAGACATTTTCCTTATTTTTACTTACATGTTTTGGCTACTGGCACCAAGAAACAAGGTTATACATAGTGGCCATTAAACAGAGCTTATGTACCAAGCCACTTCGCAAGGAAGTGGATCATCAGTTAGTTATCCATTTTTTATACCGTAGCAAGAAACGTATCTATTCATTCATAAACATGGTGCCATGTCATGAGTGGGAAAAAATGTGTGAGTGTGAGTGTGTGTGTGTCTGTGTGTGTGTGTGTGTGTGTGTGTGTGTGTGTGTGTGTGTGTGTCTGTGTGTGTGTGTGTGTGTGTGTGTGTGTGTGTGTGTGTGTGTGTGTGTGTGTGTGTGTGTGTCTCTTGGGCTCATGGTGTCAGTGTTAATAAATGGGGCATACGAGTACTTCATAAAGATACAGGTCAGATTCTTACAGCGTCCACGCACACACGCACAAACACACTCACAAACACACACACACACACACACACACACACACACACACACACACACACACACACACACACACACACACACACACACACACACACACACACACACACACACACACACACACTTATTGCTTACTACTGACACCCCACCTGGGACTGTGGTACAAGGGGACCGTGCCAGCCTTTCATTGTTTCAGGACACCCTGGAATCTGGGTTGCCGTGACAAATGGCATACCGGTGACTGTGGCGACTTTTGTTCCCATGGCGATCAGGCTTAATGATGATTGGACTGTGAGGGCTGACTGTAAGGCCCTCTATAGTGCCCTCCTGGGGGATAAATATACAACTCTAGACCTCTACTACTACACACACACACACACACACACACACACACACACACACACACACACACACACCACCTCCACCTAGACTGCGTACACTACACAAAAATTACTGTAACACATGACATAACCAATTCCCAGTGATCCTCACCCTCCTTCAAAACTCCTCTCCCCCTCCCCCTCTCTCCCTCCCCTCGGCCTCTCCGTCTCACTCCCCTGTCAGTTTTTCAGGTGGTTGGGGACAAAGCCAAATGATCCGCAGAATGATGGATGAAACTAGTGGGCCCAGAGGAGGAGAGGAAGAGGGAGAGGAGGGGAATGTGGTGGTAAAGAAGCAAAGGGAGAGGAGGAGAGGGAAGGAGAGAAAGATGGATGGAACTGCTGAGCCAAGGGAGAGGAAAGTAGCGGGAGGGGTGGAGAGAAGAGAAGGAGGGGAAGGACAGGCTGAACTCACAGGAGTTCAGGGAGAGATACAAATCTGCTAGAAATCAATATGTTACTTTGTCTTCAGCCATCAACCTACAAATAAACCTACAGGAATCAGCCCTTCATCTACAAATCAGACAGGACGCAGCCCTGAATCTACAAATCAGAAAGGACAGAGCCCTGAGTCTACCAATCAGAATGGAATTAGCCATGATTCTACCAATCAGACAGGAAACAGCCCTGAATCTATCAATCAGACAGGAATCAGCCCTGCATTTACCAATTAGACAGGAATTAGACCTACATCTAAAAATCTGACAGAAATCAGAGCTGAATCTACAAATGAGACAGGACTTAGACCATGCATACACCAATCAGACAGGACACATCCTGGAATCTACCAATCAGACAGGGACGCAGCCCTGAATCTACCAATCAGAAAGGAAACAGTCCTGAATCTACCAATCAGACAGGTACAAGCCCTGAATCTCAGTATGGTGCCACCGTTGCATCTAACAATCACATATCAGCCTAAAACCTGAATCTACAATGAAAACAATTGGATAAAAAAGCTAAATACTGACAGAATATCATGCTGAATAGCCACCACTACTTCTACCCTATGTGTGTATTTCGTGGGGTGGGTTAGGCAGGTGTTACGTGGATGATTGTGAGGCACTCATGTGCTTCTCCAACGCTCTGTCAGACTGTGTGTGCGTGGTACGGTGGTATGGCAGACACATGGCAGGGCAGTGATGGGGGTGCTATTTTCTGCGTTGATCTGAACTGTCCGTTGCCGCGCTCCTCCATAAACCCTCTCTGCTTCAGGATCATTATCGTTCTGCTTATGGAGGCACTCAGCAGAAGTTCTGCTCCACCACGACATATTCATCACAAAGCACCAACTATGAAGAGAAGAATCATCACAAAAAATCATCACAACAGCCATTATAGGCAATTACCTTTTCTACTCTCTGGTTAGTAACAGTGAGTGCATTTTAACACTGACACACACACACACACACACACACACACACACACACACAGACTCACAAGCTTACCCACACGCACCCATGTACATGGACGTAACCACACACACACACACACACACACAAAACGCAAACACACACAAGCGTGCACACATATCAGCAAAGCAACACCAATGATGGATGAAAAAGTGGGAATGTGTGTGTGTGTGTGTGTGTGTGTGTGTGTGTGTGTGTGTGTGTGTGTGTGTGTGTGTGTGTGTGTGTGTGTGTGTGTGTGTGTGTGTGTGTGTGTGTGTGTGTGTGTGTGTGTGTGTGTGTGTGATCAGAAGTGCAGGTGATGAATGCAATGAAACAGTACCACCAATGACAGAAATGCATTAGCCGGCATCGGAATCCAGGTGGTTGAATCATTCCAAATAAATGACCAAATAAAGCAACACACACCATATCACACATCAAAGCCATGGGAGATCTCTCAACTACGCTGTGTCTTAAACTGTGAGCTCCAACACGGATGTGACCATTCCACACCGGAGACGGGTGCTCAAACACGCATGGACACACGCCACGCTGCAAACACAGGTGAACAAATCCAAACACACACACACACACGGAGACACAGTGGTGAGCGGGAGAGAGACAGACCTCCAGTCAGACTGTTTACCTTTTGAGCCTGAGGGAGCTACAGAGAGGAGATTTAAACGAGAAGAAAACAGACACAAATAATCAATATGTTGGTAGAGTTGTGGCAGAAAGCAGAAAGCATTTTAGTGTCAACATCCATCTGTAGTGGGATAAAGGGATGTTATATACACATCCATCTGTAGTGGGATAAAGGGATGTTATATACACATCCATCTGTAGTGGGATAAAGGGATGTTATATACACATCTTCTCCCCTGAAAGGGGTTTTCCTTAAGGGAACATATAGAGGTAGGACTGGGGACACAGAGACTAGGGACACAGAGACTGGGGACACAGAGGCTGGGGACACAGAGACTGGGGACACAGACACTAGGGACACAGAGACTGGGGACACAGAGACTGGGACACAGAGACTGGGGACACAGAGACTGGGGACACAGAGACTGGGGACACAGAGACTGGGGACACAGAGACTAGGGACACAGAGACTAGGAACACAGAGACTGGGGACACAGAGACTGGGGACACAGAGGCTGTGGACACAGAGACTGGGGACACAGAGACTAGGGACACAGAGACTGGGGACACAGAGACTGGGGACACAGAGAGTGCGGACACAGAGACTGGGGACACAGAGACTGCGGACACAGAGACTGGGGACACAGAGACTGGGGACACAGAGACTAGGGACACAGAGACTAGGGACACAGAGACTGGGGACACAGAGACTGGGGACACAGACACTGTGGACACAGACACTGGGGACACAGAGACTGGGGACACAGAGACTGGGGACACAGAGACTAGGGACACAGAGACTGGGGACACAGAGACTGGGGACACAGAGACTAGGGACACAGAGACTGGGGACACAGAGACTGGGGACACAGAGACTGGGGACACAGAGACTAGGGACAAAGAGACTGGGGACACAGAGACTAGGGACACAGAGACTGGACACAGAGACTGGGGACACAGAGACTGGGGACACAGAGACTGTGGACACAGAGACTGCGGACACAGAGACTGGGGACACAGAGACTGGGGACACAGAGACTGGGGACACAGATACTGCGGATACAGAGACTGGGGACACAGAGACTGCGGACACAGAGACTGCATACTAGACTGGTATTGACTGAATTGGGACAAAGCTTGTGCCTGGTTCTCTTTGTGGTTCTAAATACATCTGAGCTGCCATTGGGTTTTGTGGTTGTGTTCAGGTCACTGGTACAACCACACCACAAACCCACAAGCTAGCAAATATCAGCGGACTACAAGGTGATACAAAAAGGTGGATATTTTTTCAACAATACAGCACATATATTTGGTCATAGAAAATCATGAGGATGTACACCCTTTCCGAGACAGACAAACACAGTGAGTTTGGGGAGTAAGAGAGATGGAGGAAGAGGTAGAGAGAGTCGTTGTTTCTTTGCCTGCGGGCGGTACAGCTACAGAGAGAGAAACCTGCTTCTGTCTCCCTCCATTTCCTCAGCCACTCGTTTTATCTAGTGAGCGTACAAATGACTACTGCTCACACGCATCACTCTCCGTAATGCAGAACCAAACACAATGCTTTAAGCACAGGAGGTAACCCTGTGTGTGTGTGTGCGTGTGCGTGTGTGCGTGCATGTGTGTGTGCGTGTGCGTGTGCGTGTGTGTGATTGGCTGAGAGAATGAGACCCGAGGCACAGAGGGGGGTAAAATGTGGCAGGTTGGGGAATAACCTGAGGACTAACGCAGTATTCTGTCACAGTGTGTTTCACATGCCTGCTACACAGCTTCCAAACAAGCACACAGGGCTCATTCACTTAATGATTCCATCTGTTGGGACACACACACACACACTTACAAACACAAATTTGCACACACACACACACACACACACACGTCCAAAGTAGTCTTTGTTATTCTGAATACACACATAACGATTCACTGATTCACTTTGTTATTCTGAATACACACATAATGATTCACTGATTCACTTTGTTATTCTGAATACACACATAACGATTCACTGATTCACTGTATTTCAAGAACATCAAGTTTTCCTGATCATGGACTAACTTAAAACCTTCCATGTTTTCGTTGTCTTTCATCACTGGTGAAATATATACTGTACACATACATGATATCATATAAAACCTTAAATATTACCTCACCTAGATTTAGCATATAATACTTACAGTTGAAGTCGTAAGTTTACATACACTTAGGTTAGCGTCATTAAAACTCGTTTTTCAACCCCTCCACAAATTTCTTGTTAACAAACTATAATTTTGACAAGTGGGTTTAGGACATCTACTTTGTGCATGACGCAAGTATTTTTTCCAACAATTGTTTACGGACAGATTATTTCATTTATAATTCACTATATCACAATTCCAGTGGGTCAGAAGTTTACATACACTAAGTTGACTTAAACAGCTTGGAAAATTCCTGAACATTATGTCATGGCTTTAGAAGCTTCTGATAGGCTAATTGACATCATTGGAGTCAATTGGAGGTGTACCTGTGGATGTATTTCAAGACCTACCTTCAAACTCGCCTCTTTGCTTGAAATCATGGGAACATCAAAAGAAATCAGCCAAGACCTCAGAAAAAAATTGTAGACCACAAGTCTGGTTCATCCTTGGGAGCAATTTCCAAACGCCTGAAGGTACCGCGTTCATCTGTACAAACAATAGTACGCAAGTATAAACACCACGGGACCACGCAGCCGTCATACCACTCAGGGAGGAGATGCATTCTGTCTCCTGGAGATGAATGTACTTTGCTGCAAAAAGTGCAAATCAATCCCAGAACAACAGCAAAGGACCTTGTGGAGATGCTGGAGGAAACAGGTAAAAAAGTATCTATATCCACAGTAAAACGAGTCCTATATCGACATAACCTGAAAGGCCGCTCAGCAAGGAAGAAACCACTGCTCCAAAACAGCCATTAAAAATCCAGATTACAACTGTACATGGGGACAAAGATCGTACTTTTTAGAGAAATGTCCTCTCGTCTGATGAAACAAAAATGGAACTGTTTGGCCATAATGTCCATCGTTATGATTGGAGGATAAAGGGGAAGGCCTGCAAGCTGAAGAACACCAAGCTTGTGGAAGGTTACCTGAAACGTTTTAACCAAATTAAACAATATAAAGTCAATGCTACCAAATACTAATTGAGTGTATGTTAACTTCTGACCCACTGGGAATGTGATGAAAGAAATAAAAGCTGAAATAAATCATTTATTATGTATATTATTCTGACATTTTATATTCTTAAAATAAAGTGGTGATCCTAGCTGACCTAATACCGTTGTTTTTTTTACTAGGATTAAATGTCAGGAATTGTGAGAAACTGAGTTTAAATGTACTTGGCTAAGGTGTATGTAAACTTCTGACTTCAACTGTATAGTTGTGGGAAGCAACAAAGTGTCCGTTTGAGTGATTACCCAGTGGTATTTCAATCCTTCAACCCTCGATTAAAATAGCATACAGCATTATATACACCCTCCTCTGTTTCAGGGGCTTTATCCCTGAACACATTGACCGAAAAGTAAGAAACAAATATTAAAAGTACAGAAACCTTAAACTTTAGCTATAAAGGGATACAAATGCAAGGCGAAAACAGAGAGAAAGAGAGAAACAGAGAGGGAGAGAGAGAGAGCGAGAGACAGAGACAGAGCGAGAGAGACCGCGAGAGAGAGAGAGAGAGAGAGAGAGAGACAGAGCGAGAGAGAGAGAGAGAGAGAGAGAGAGAGAGAGAGAGAGAGAGAGCGAGAGAGAGAGAGAGCAGAGTTTGACACTGGGACAAACATAATTATTGTTTTGTGGGGGGTGACTACTATTGGACAGTACCATGTGAGAGATGGGGGAGCGGTGTCCACTCACGGTGCTGTCAATGTAGGCCTCGGTCCACACCGTATCGTGCTCTTGGGCAATGACTTTGGGCCGACTGAGCACGTGCAAATACTCCATCACATTCTCCTGTACATCAGCCAGAGTGGAAATCTGAGTGAAGTAACCTTGGGGGAGAGAGACAGAGAGAGAGAGAGAGAGAGAGAGAGAGAGAGAGAGAGAGAGAGAGAGAGAAAGGGAGAGAGAGAGGGAGAGAGAGAGAGAGAGAGAGGGAGAGAGAGAGAGAGAGAGAGAGAGAGAGAGAGAGAGAGAGGGGGGGAGAGAGAGAGAGAGAGATAGGAGGGGGTGAGTAAAGGGAAAGAGAGAGGCAAGTGGAGAGAAAGTAAGAGAGATAAGAGGGGAGGAAAAGAAAAACTATAAAAATATACATCCTGTCAGAACAGATGTTGTAACCTTATGTTACTGTTAAACCAGGGAGATTGTTCAAGACTGATGTAGAAATTGCACGTCTATTCAGGAAATTACTTCAAAATCATCCACTAGGGGCAACACTGAGAGGTACTACCATCAAAAAAGCTTTTGCTAAAAGGTTGTAGATGGGGATGGTGACTCGGAATCAGAAGAATGTGTGTTCAATCCCAGTCATGGACACTTTGTTTTAACCCTATCCTTAACCTTAACCCTTACCTTAACCATTCAGAATGAGTCCCAAACCTTAACCCTTACCTTAACCATTCAGAATGAGTCCCAAACCTTAACCCTTACCTTAACCATTCAGAATGAGTCCCAAACCTTAACCCTTACCTTAACCATTCAGAATGAGTCCCAAACCTTAACCCTTACCTTAGCCATTCAGAATGAGTCCCAAACCTTAACCCTTACCTTAGCCATTCAGAATGAGTCCCAAACCTTAACCCTTACCTTAACCATTCAGAATGAGTCCCAAACCTTAACCCTTACCTTAACCATTCAGAATGAGTCCCAAACCTTAACCCTTACCTTAACCATTCAGAATGAGTCCCAAACCTTAACCCTTACCTTAGCCATTCAGAATGAGTCACAAACCTTAACCCTTACCTTAGCCATTCAGAATGAGTCCCAAACCTTAACCCTGACCTTAACCATTCAGAATGAGTCCCAAACCTTAACCCTTACCTTAGCCATTCAGAATGAGTCCCAAACCTTAACCCTTACCTTAACCATTCAGAATGAGTCCCAAACCTTAACCCTTACCTTAACCATTCAGAATGAGTCCCAAACCTTAACCCTTACCTTAGCCATTCAGAATGAGTCCCAAACCTTAACCCTTACCTTAGCCATTCAGAATGAGTCCCAAACCTTAACCCTGACCTTAACCATTCAGAATGAGTCCCAAACCTTAACCCTTACCTTAGCCATTCAGAATGAGTCCGAAACCTTAACCCTGACCTTAGCCATTCAGAATGAGTCCCTAAACGTCATGTTTTAATCCTATCCCAAACATGAATCCATACTTCAAGCTTTCAGAATGAGTCCCTAAAGATAACCTTTCAGAACGTTGCTGAATGTTTAATTCATCAATGAGACTGTGAGAGCTTGTTAAACACAGACGTAGCCCTGTTCAATAATACAAATCTGTTCAATAGTGTAGTACAGCCCTGTTCAATAGTGTAGTACAGCCCTGTTCAATAGTGTAGTACAGCTCTGTTCAATAGTGTAGTACAGCTCTGTTCAATAGTGTAGTACAGCCCTGTTCAATAGTGTAGTACAGCTCTGTTCAATAATACAACTCTGTTCAATAGTGTAGTACAGCCCTGTTCAATAGTGTAGTACAGCTCTGTTCAATAGTACAGCCCTGTTCAATAGTGTAGTACAGCTCTGTTCAATAGTACAGCCCTGTTCCATAGTGTAGTACAGCTCTGTTCAATAGTACAGCTCTGTTCAATAGAACAGCTCTGTTCAATAGTACAGCTCTGTTCAATAGTGTAGTACAGCCCTGTTCAATAGTACAGCCCTGTTCAATAGTACAGCCCTGTTCAATAGTACAGCCCTGTTCAATAGTACAGCCCTGTTCAATAGTACAGCTCTGTTCAATAATACAACTCTGTTCAATAGTGTAGTACAGCCCTGTTCAATAGTGTAGTACAGCCCTGTTCAATAGTGTAGTACAGCTCTGTTCAATAGTGTAGTACAGCTCTGTTCAATAGTGTAGTACAGCCCTGTTCAATAGTGTAGTACAGCTCTGTTCAATAATGCAACTCTGTTCAATAGTGTAGTACAGCCCTGTTCAATAGTGTAGTACAGCTCTGTTCAATAGTACAGCCCTGTTCAATAGTGTAGTACAGCTCTGTTCAATAGTACAGCCCTGTTCAATAGAACAGCTCTGTTCAATAGTACAGCTCTGTTCAATAGTGTAGTACAGCTCTGTTCAATAGTACAGCTCTGTTCAATAGTGTAGTACAGCCCCGTTCAATAGTACAGCCCTGTTCAATAGTACAGCTCTGTTCAATAGTACAGCCCTGTTCAATAGTACAGCCCTGTTCAATAGTACAGCCTTGTTCAATAGTACAGCCCTGTTCAATAGTACAGCCCTGTTCAATAGTACAGCCCTGTTCAATAGTACAGCTCTGTTCAATAATACAGTACATCTGTTCAATAGTACAGCCCTGTTCAATAGTGTAGTACAGCTCTGTTCAATAGAACAGCTCTGTTCAATAGTACATCTCTGCTCAATAGTACAGCTCTGTTCAATAGTGTTCAATAGTGTACAGCCCTGTTCAATAGTACAGCTCTGTTTTCAATAGAGTCTGTTCAATAGTACAGCTCTGTTCAATAGTGTAGTACAGCCCTGTTCAATAGTACAGCTCTGTTCAATAGTACAGCTCTGTTCAATAGTACAGCTCTGTTCAATAGTACAGCCCTGTTCAATAGTGTAGTACAGCCCTGTTCAATAGTGTAGTACAGCTCTGTTCCACAGTACAGCTCTGTTCAATAGTACAGCTCTGTTCAATAGAACAGCTCTGTTCAATAGAACAGCTCTGTTCAATAGAACAGCTCTGTTCAATAGAACAGCTCTGTTCAATAGTACAGCTCTGTTCAATAGTGTAGTACAGCTCTGGTCAATAGTACAGCTCTGTTCAATAGTACAGCCCTGTTCAATAGTGTAGTACAGCTCTGTTCAATAGTGTAGTACAGCTCTGTTCAATAGTACAGCTCTGTTCAATAGTGAAGTACAGCTCTGTTCAACAGTACAGCTCTGTTCAATAGTGTAGTACAGCTCTGTTCAATAGTACAGCTCTGTTCAATAGTGAAGTACAGCTCTGT
>NC_056450.1:33532485-33542485 GCF_018296145.1 Oncorhynchus tshawytscha | reverse complement strand
TGTTTGTGTGTGTGTGTGTGTGTGTGTGTGTGTGTGTGTGTGTGTGTCTGTGTCTGTGTCTGTGTGTGTGTGTGTGTGTGTGTGTGTGTGTGTGTCTGTGTCTGTGTGTGTGTGTGTGTTGTGTGTGTGTGTGTGTGTGTGTGTGTGTGTGTGTGTAAAAGAGGGAGCAGGTTGCAAGATTGGACCAGATACATGCCTCAGGGGACACAGCTGCCCTCTTGCTCGCCCGCATTCCTAGCAACTTCTACCCAGGGAGTCTGTGTCTGTGTGTGTGTGTGTGTGTGTGTGTGTGTGTGTGTGTGTGTGTGTGTGTGTGTGTGTGTGTGTGTGTGTGTGTCTGTGTGTGTGTGTGTGTGTGTGTGTGTGTGTGTGTGTGTGTGTGTGTGTGTGTGTGTGTGTGTGTGTGTGTGTGTGTGTGTGTGTGTGTGTGTGTGTGTGTGTGTGTGTGTGTGTGTGTAATGAAGAGACAAAGAAGGGCAGAGTGAGACAGATAGAGAGAGAGAGAGAGACAGACAGACAGACAGACAGACAGACAGACAGACAGACAGACAGACAGACAGACAGACAGACAGACAGACAGACAGACAGACAGACAGACAGACAGACAGACAGACAGGCATACTCTGCATGCTGAATTCTGCAAGAATATCCTCCGTGTACAACGTAGAACACCAAATAATGCATGCAGAGCACAATTAGGCCGATACCCGCTAATGATCAAAATCCAGAAAAGAGCCGTTAAACTCTAAAACCACCTAAAAGGAAGCGATTCCCAAACCTTCCATAACAAAGCCATCACCTACAGAGAGATGAACCTGGAGAAGAGTCCCCTAAGCAAGCTGGTCCTGGGGCTCTGTTCACAAACACAAACACACCCCACAGAGCCCCAGGACAGCAGCACAATTAGACCCAACCAAATCATGAGAAAACAAAAAGATAATTACTTGACACATTGGAAAGAATTAACAAAAAAACAGAGCAAACTAGAATGCTATTTAGCCCTAAACAGAGAGTACACAGTGGCAGAATACCTGAGAGTACACAGTGGCAGAATACCTGACCACTGTGACTGACCCAAACTTAGCTTTGAAAAAAGCTTTGACTATGTACAGATTCAGTGAGCATAGCCTTGCCATTGAGAAAGGCCACCGTAGGCAGACATGGCTCTCAAGAGAAGACAGGCTATGTGCTCACTGCCCACAAAATGAGGTGGAAACTGAGCTGCACTTCCTAACCTCCTGCCCAATGTATGACAATATTAGAGACACATATTTCCCTCAGATTACACAGACCCACAAAATGAGGTGACGTGATTTGTGACCTGTTGCCACAAGAAAAGGGCAACCAGTGAAGAACAAACACCATTGTAAATACAACCTGTATTTATGTTTATTTATTTTCACTTGTGTACACTTAACCATTTGTACATCATTGCAACACTGTATACAGACATAATATGACATTTGTAATGTCTTTATTGTTTTGAAACTTCTGTGAGTGTAATGTTTACTGTTAATTTTTATTGTTTATTTCACTTTTGTATATTATCTACCTTGCTTGCCTTGGCAATGTTAACACATGTTTACCATGCATATATAAAGCACCTTAAAGGTGTAGAGGTGTAGAGGTGTAAAGGTGTAGGGGTGTAGGAGTGTAGAGGTTTAGAGGTGTAGGGGTGTAGGAGTGTAGAGGTTTAGTGGTTTAGAGGTGTAAGGTTGTAGGGGTGTAGGGGTGTAGAGGTGTAGGGGTGTAGAGGTGTAGGGGTGTAGAGGTGTAGGAGTGTAGAGATGTAGGGGTGTAGAGATGTAGGGGTGTATGTTGGTTATATCTTAGTTATATGTTGGGTTTAAAGATAGTTTATCTCCCTTGTAAGTGGGTTGTGATCTATTTCTGTTTGGGTGCTGAAGATATGGCAGTCCTTCTATTCCTATTAATTATTTACATCTCATTCTAAACATTCCTGGACTACTGTTCTACAATATCTCTGTGGCATTATGGATGGCTTATTGAAAGGCTGTTGTCTTCTCTGACAGATAACGCTAGGTCTAATGAGTAGCTATAACCTTAGTAACTACTGTCTACTTGCCAACGGTAACCAACCACTGTCATTACGTGTTAAAATATAGTTACACAAAGGTTGGCTATTGTCTTTAATGGCACAAAGAAACTAAAATGTGTTGGTTGGTGGAACAATACTTTACTCCCTATTCAGTTGTCATCTAGACTGGATTCATTGTGTGTCTGTTCATTGTGTGTGTGTGTGTGTGTGTGTGTGTGTGTGTGTGTGTGTGTGTGTGTGTGTGTGTGTGTGTGTGTGTGTGTGTGTGTGTGTGTGTGTGTGTGTGTGTGTGTGTGAGTACTGCATGTCCAAAGCCCAGACTGGGACCAACACTGCAGTGGTCTATTAAACATCAATCAGATCTACAGCTGAGTTAAATACAGTGATTTTTTGGTCCACTTTGCTTCTAGTCTTCCTTTAGCTACTGTATGCTACGACATGCAATCTCTCACACACCCTACTGCACTGCAACTACACTGCTCTGTTCAGCCGCAATGTCCTGCAGTTAACATTCACACAGGTATGCACAAACACGCACACGCACACACACACCCCACACAACCAAACGACTAACCTGTTTGTGTGTTATGGTGCTGAGGCTGCTAACTCTAACTCACTGTTTCCCCAATATTCATTTACAAGTAGCATTGTTGCCACCAGTCCAAAAAATAATAATAAATACAGTACCAGTCAAAAGTTTGGACACACCTACTCATTCAAGGGTTTTTCTTCATTTTAAACTATTGTAGAATAATGGTGAAGACATCAAAACGATGAAATAACACATGAAATAACCACAAAAGTGTAAACAATTCAAAATATATTTTATATTTGAGATTCTTAAAAGTAGCCACCCTTTGCCTTGATGACAGCTTTGCACACTCTTGGCATTCTCTCAACCAGCTTTATGAGGTAGTCACCTGGAATTTATGTCAATGAACAGGTATGCCTTATGCTGTGTTCTTATGTTATCTGAGTGACTCAAATGTTATAACAAAATCAATGTGGGCCCCATGCATTGACATTTTTGGAATGTTAAATTCTCCCTTACAATCTAGTTTTCATTTGGGTGATATTTCTTATTTAAAAAATATACACTGCTCAAAAAAATAAAGGGAACACTAAAATAACACATCCTAGATCTGAATGAATAAAATATTCTTATTAAATACTTTTTTCTTTACATAGTTGAATGTGCTGACAACAACATCACACAAAAATGATCAATGGAAATAAAATGTATCAACCCATGGAGGTCTGCATTTGGAGTCACACTCAAAATTAAAGTGGAAAACCACACTACATGCTGATCCAACTTTGATGTAATGTCCTTAAAACAAGTCAAAATGAGGCTCAGTAGTGTGTGTGGCCTCCACGTGCCTGTTTGACCTCCCTACAACGCCTGGGCATGCTCCTGATGAGGTGGCTGATGGTCTCCTGAGGGATCTCCTCCCAGACCTGGACAAAAGCATCCGCCAACTCCTGGGCAGTCTGTGGTGCAACGTGGCGTTGGTGGATGGAGCGAGACATGATGTCCCAGATGTGCTCAATTGGATTCAGGTCTGGGGAACGGGCGGGCCAGTCCATAGCATCAATGCCTTCCTTTTGCAGGAACTGCTGACGCACTCCAGCCACATGAGGTCTAGCATGGTCTTGCATTAAGAGGAACCCAGGGCCAACCGCACTAGCATATGGTCTCACAAGGGGTCTGAGGATCTCATCTCGGTACCTAATGACATTCAGGCTACCTCTGGCGAGCACATGGAGGGCTGTGCGGCCCCCCAAAGAAATGCCACCCCACACCATGACTGACCCACCGCCAAACCGGTCATGCTGGAGGATGTTGCAGGCAGCAGAACATTCTCCATGGCGTCTCCAGACTCTGTCACGTCTGTCACATGTGCTCAGTGTGAACCTGCTTTCATCTGTGAAGAGCACAGGGCGCCAGTGGCGAATTTGCCAATCTTGGGGTTCTCTGGCAAATGCCAAACGCCCTGCACGGTGTTGGGCTGTAAGCACAACCCCCACCTGTGGACGTCGGGCCCTCATACCACGCTCATGGAGTCTTTTTCTGACCGTTTGAGCAGAGACATGCACATTTGTGGCCTGCTGGAGGTCATTTTGCAGGGCTCTGGCAGTGCTCCTCCTTGCACAAAGGCGGAGGTAGCGGTCCTGCTGCTGGGTTGTTGCCCTCATACGGCCTCCTCCACGTCTCCTGATGTACTGGCCTGTCTCCTGGTAGCGCCTCCATGCTCTGGACACTACGCTGACAGACACAGCAAACCTTCTTGTCACAGCTCGCATTGATGTTCCATCCTGGATGAGCTGCACTACCTGAGCCACTTGTGTGGGTTGTGGACTCCGTCTCATGCTACCACTAGAGTGAAAGCACCGCCAGCATTCAAAAGTGACCAAAACATCAGCCAGGAAGCATAGGAACTGAGAAGTGGTCTGTGGTCACCACCTGCAGAACCACTCCTTTATTGGGGGTGTCTTGCTAATTGCCTATGATTTCCACCTGTTGTCTATTCCATTTGCACAACAGCATGTGAAATTTATTGTCAATCAGTGTTGCTTCCTAAGTGGACAGTTTGATTTCACAGAAGTGGGATTGACTTGGAGTTACATTGTGTTGTTTAAGTGTTCCCTTTATTTTTGTGAGCAGTATACATCTGTTCCAATTGTTTTTCTACATGCCTTCTATCTGGCTTTAGTCGTTTAAGCAGTGGTGTAAAGTTCTGAAGAAAAAATACTTTAACGTACTACTTCATTCATTTTTGTGGGTATCTGTACTTTACTATTTATATTTTTGCCAAATTTTACTTCACTACATTCATAAAGAACATAATTAAAGTTTTACTCCCTACATTTTCCCTGACACCCAAAAGTACTTGTTACATTTTGACAGGAAAATGGTCCAATTCACACACTTATCAAGAGAACATCCCTGGTCATCCCTACTGCCTCTGATCTGAAGTACTCACTAAAAGCTGTCATCAAGGCAAAGGGTGGCTCTTTGAAGAATCTCAAATATAAAATATATTGTGATTTGTTTAACACTTTTTTTGGTTACTAGATGATTCCATATGTGTTATTTCATAATTTTGATGTCTTCACTATTATTCTACAATATAGAAAATAGTTGTTGTTTTTTTAAACTGTATAGCGGTACTGTATAGCCTACTAATATATGTGTGGAATAATTGTAGATTTCGAATGGCCCACAAAAAAAGACATGTTCTCTGTAGCCTGCAGTGGAATAGTGACTGGAGGAAGCACTTCCTGTTCTCTGTAGCCTGCAGTGGAATAGTGACTGGAGGAAGCACTTCCTGTTCTCTGTAGCCTGCAGTGGAATAGTGACTGGAGGAAGCACTTCCTGTTCTCTGTAGCCTGCAGTGGAATAGTGACTGGAGGAAGCACTTCCTGTTCTCTGTAGCCTGCAGTGGAATAGTGACTGGAGGAAGCACTTCCTGTTCTCTGTAGCCTGCAGTGGAATAGTGACTGGAGGAAGCACTTCCTGTTCTCTGTAGCCTGCAGTGGAATAGTGACTGGAGGAAGCACTTCCTGTTCTCTGTAGCCTGCAGTGGAATAGTGACTGGAGGAAGCACTTCCTGCCACTACGTTTTTAATATGCCAGGTAGGCTACTCCATTTCTGAAGTGGATGACTGTGTTTAATATTAAGGATATAACGCAGGAGATAGCTGGGATCCTCTTGTAGCCTTTTCCTGCAGTCAAATGACCAAACCGCCCTCTATTGGTCTAATGGATTGGAATTTTATTAATATTTATTTATAATTTCATAATTACGAAACATAATTTTTTTTAAATCCGCTGAAAATCCTGTTTGGTTACATTTCAGTCTTCTGTGACGTACAGTATATTAAATGAAATGTTGGGATGAACACTCAAAATGTAAACCATATCAACTGTTTTTCTGACATCGTTCAGGTGCCTTCTTTTCTCAAGCCATAACCATGTGGGTGAGGTGTATACATTTGTTTAAAGGCTACTAATAAACGCTCTGAGTGACCCTGATTTGCCCCACTACAGTAAAAGGTTCAACAGTGGCCAGTCAAAACTCTGTTTTCACACGTGATTACAATGACTGGGCTTATAAGAACACATTTCACTAAGAAATAAATATAGTAGGCCTAGTCTATAGAAAGATGATGGGATCATCCTGTTTTTAACAAGAGGTCATCAAAACTCTGTTTTCTCACGTAATTGCATAGCATAGCCAATAGAAATGTCTCATTACATGCATCAAACATCTATGAGGAGCCGGCTCTCGCTCTGCAACAGGTGACCCTATTCCCCTCAAACTCTGAATGCCAGGGCTCTCATGAAGTGTTTGATTTTGATATCATTTGCAATGATGTCAGAGTGATTAGAGGGACAATAGAGCACTAAGGTCCAGGCCATTAGTGACTGGCCTTAAGCTATTTGGTGGGCTACTAATGACCATCAGAAGCATCAGAGCACAGTTTTGGAGAAGCCTAGTTACCATGACTCCATTGTCACGTGGAATTCCACAGCGGTCAAGACACATGAATGCCGGTGTGGCAGTGTGTTGACAACCGATGTAGCGGCACTACGGTCACCGTGACAACCCTAGTCAAGTGCTAAATAAACTGTTGACCTAAACTCTGAAACCTATTCAATCAAAGCTTGTATCCACGAATATAAAGAAAGGCAGAGAATAGCACTCTTATTGTGCTGCTGAAAAGCAAACACACACACACACACACTGTGACTGTGTGTGTGTGTGTGTGTGTGTGTGTGTGTGTGTGTGTGTGTGTGTGTGTGTGTGTGTGTGTGTGTGTGTGTGTGTGTCTCGCATAGGAGAGTTATGCAGCTGTAATAAAAGTAATTACAGTGATTAAAGCTTAATCCTACACTGTCACTCACTGTCCTCAAAGCCATCGCACACACACACACACGCACACACACACACACAACCAGATGGGTCCTCCATGCTTCATTATTCTCTGTATGGGAGGAAGGGTGTGTGTGTGTGTGTGTGTGTGTGTGTGTGTGTGTGTGTGTGTGTGTGTGTGTGTGTGTGTGTGTGTGAGTGTGTGTGTGTGTGTGAGTGCGTGCGTGCGTGCGTGTGTGTGTGTGTGCGTGTTTTGGGCTGGTGTACCTACCACTCATGCTTGTAACCAAATGTTGAAAGGTGTGTGGACACCCACTGTTTAACAACCCTCATGAAAAAGTACAACTGAATGACTACACAAAGCCTTTCCACAGGAGGATGGTGGCACCTTAATTGGGGAGAACTGGCTAGTGGTAATAGCTGGAGTGGAATTGGTAGAATGCTATCAGACACATCAAACACATGGATTCCATGCGTTTGATGCCATTCCATTTGCTCCGTTCCAGCCATTATTTTTGAGCCGTCCTCCCCTCAGCCTGAGCGCACACACTTAGTGTTGTGAATTCTGTAATGAATGTATTGTAATGTTTTTAAATTGTATTACTGCCTTCATTTAGCTGGAAGCCATTAGCGGCTGCCTAGGGAGCAGCGAATGGGGATCCATAATAAATACAATACCAATACATAGTAACTACTGCACTTTCAGGTCCTGTTCGTGCAGTAGTTTCTACGTAGATAATTATAGGGATTGTGTAGTTTAAGCAATACTTCATGTCTGTAAATTTAACCTCTATGGGATTAGTGTCCATAAACCGGGAAAGTTGTTGCTGAATATACGGTGATGTGACAAAAAAACGTTGTACACAACAGGCAACTCTCCGGGTCATATCTGATATGGGCAGAACGCTTCAATTCCTGTTCATCTTACTGCACTGTCCCTTTTACAGTAGCTATTACAGTGAAATAATACCATGCTATTGTTTGAGGATAACACACAATTCTAGTGTTTGAGGATAACATACAATTCTAGTGTTTGAGGATAACATACAATTCTAATGTTTGAGGATAACATACAATTCTAGTGTTTGAGGATAACATACAATTCTAGTGTTTGAGGATAACATACAATTCTAGTGTTTGAGGATAACATACAATTCTAGTGTTTGAGGATAGTGCACAACAACAAAACACTTTTATCAAGGCAACTGGTTTGATACATTCACCTCTGAAGGTAAATCATTTACTTACATTCAGTAATCTTGCTCTGATGTGTCATCCTGAGTGTCTTTTCTGTAAGGAAGCTAATGATCCATCATGTATGACAATCATGGGAGTGTGTATACTTAAAAGCTTAATTACCATAGCCTTTTTGTATGTTCTCTATAGTTATGTACTTGTATTTGGGCAAACTCCTGTCAGACTTTATACAAAATATTGTGTAGTGAGGTAATTCTTCACTGGATCGGGCTGAAACTTCACACACACACTGCTGCCATCTTTTGGACAAAAGCTAAATTACACCTAGGATCCTATCTCAATGTATGGCATTTATCTTGCATTTCAAAGATGATGGAAAAAAAACATTTTTGTTTTTGAAAATGCATGTATTTGTGTTTGTATTATCTTTTAGCAGATCTAATGTGTTAAATTCTCCTACATTAATTTCACATTTCCACAAACTTCAAGTGTTTCCTTTCAAATGGCATATCCTTGCTTTTGGAATAATTTTGGAAATGCATTCCAGGTGACTACCTCATGAAGCTGGTTGAGAGAATGCTAAGAGTGTGCAAAGCTGTCATCAAGGCAAAGGGTGGCTACTTTGAAGAATATAAAATATAAAATCTATTTATTATTTTACCAGGTAAGCCAATTGAGAACAAGTTCTCATTTACAACTGCGACCTGGCCAAGATAAAGCAACAAAAACAACAACACAGAGTTACACATAAACAAACATACAGTCAATAACACAAAAGAAAAGAAAAATAGAAACATCTATGTACAGTGTGTGCACATGTAGAAGAGTAGAGAGGTAGGCAATAAATAGTCCATAGAGACAAAAATAATTACAATGTAGCATTAATACTTGAGGGATAGATGTGCAGATGATGATGTGCAAGTAGAGATACTGGGGTGCAAAAGATCAAGAGTGTAAGTAATAATATGGGGATGAGGTAGTCGGGGGTGCTATTTACAGATAGGCTGTGTACAGGTACATTGATCGGTAAGCTGCTCTGACTGCTGATGCTTAAAGTTAGAGAGGGAGATATAAGACTCCAGCTTCAGAGATTTCATTGGCAGCAGAGAACTGGAAGGAAAGGCGGCCAAAGGAAGTGTTGGCTATTGCACTGGGGATGACCAGTGCAATATACCTGCTGGAGCGCGTGCCACGAGTGGATGTTACCATTGTGACCAGTGAGCCGAGACATGGCAGGGCTCCACCTAGCAAAGACCAATAGATGACCTGGAGCCAGAGGGCTCGGCGACAGATATGCAGCAAGGGCTAGCCAACGAGAGCATACAGGTCGCAGTGGTGGGTAGTATATGGGTGCTTTGGTGATAAAACGGATGGCTCTGTGATAGACTGTATCCAGTCTGCTGAGCAGAGTGCCGGGGACCATTCTGTGAATGACATCGCTGGAGTCAAGGATCGGTAGGATAGTCAGTTTTACGAGGGTATGCTTGGTGGCATGAGTGAAGGAAGCTTTGTTGTGAAACAGGAAGCACACCAGATTCAATTTTTGGTTGGAGATGCTTAATGTGAGTCTGGAAGGAGAGTCCACAGTCCAACCAGACACCAAGACATGTGTAGTTGTCCACATATTCTAGGTCAGAACCTAGAATATGTGAGATTTTGATTTGTTTAACACTTTTTTGTTTACTTCACGATTCCATATGTGTTATTTCATAGTGTTGATGTCTTCACTATTATTCTAAAATGTCGAACATAGTGAAAATAAAGAAAAAACATTGAATGAGTGGGTGTGTCTAAACCTTTGACTGGTACTGTATATTGTGAGTAGTCAGGTAGTTTTAGAGTTAGACCTAATTCCTCACTATCTCAT
>NC_056450.1:33517485-33527485 GCF_018296145.1 Oncorhynchus tshawytscha | reverse complement strand
GCATCTTGACCGGTTGCATCACCGCCTGGTACGGCAACTGTTCAGCATCCGACCATAAGGCTCCACAGAGAATTGTCAAAAGACTCCTGTCACCCAAGTCATAGACTCTTCTCTCCGCAACCACACAGCAACGGAACCAGAGCGCCTAGACTAGGTCCAAAAGACTGCTGTCACCCAAGTCATGGACTCTTCTCTCCGCAACCACACAGCAACGGAACCGGAGCGCCTAGTCTAGGTCCAAAAGACTGCTGTCACCCAAGTCATGGACTCTTCTCTCCGCAACCACACAGCAACGGGACCAGAGCACCTAGTCTAGGTCCAAAAGACTGCTGTCACCCAAGTCATGGACTCTTCTCTCCGCAACCACACAGCAACGGAACCAGAGCGCCTAGTCTAGGTCCAAAAGACTGCTGTCACCCAAGTCATGGACTCTTCTCTCCGCAACCACACAGCAACGGAACCAGAGCGCCTAGTCTAGGTCCAAAAGACTGCTGTCACCCAAGTCATGGACTCTTCTCTCCGCAACCACACAGCAACGGAACCGGAGCGCCTAGTCTAGGTCCAAAAGACTGCTGTCACCCAAGTCATGGACTCTTCTCTCCGCAACCACACAGCAACGGGACCAGAGCGCCTAGTCTAGGTCCAAAAGACTGCTGTCACCCAAGTCATGGACTCTTCTCTCCGCAACCACACAGCAACGGAACCAGAGCGCCTAGTCTAGGTCCAAAAGACTGCTGTCACCCAAGTCATGGACTCTTCTCTACGCAACCACACAGCAACGGGACCAGAGCGCCTAGTCTAGGTCCAAAAGGCTCCTTATCAGCTTCAACCCCTGAGCCATAAGACTGCTGACCCCCTGTTTTTACACTGCTCGCTGTTTATTATCTATGCATAGTCACTTTACCCCCACCTACATGTACAAACTACTGCGACTAATCTGTACCTCTGCACACTGACTCGGTACCAGTACCTTCTGTACATAGCCTCGTTATTGTTATTTTATTGTGTTACTTTTTATTACATTTTTTACTTTAGTTTATTTAGTAAATATTTTCTTATCTCTATTCCTTGAACTGCATTGGTTAAGGGCTTGTAAGTAAGCATTTCACGGTATGGACTGGTCCAAAATGCAAACTCCTTTCGTTTGAGTTATGTTATAATTATTTCTTAAATTGTTTTTATTTTTGAACACCTGCTGTAATCGGCGCATGTGACAAATATATATATTTTATTTAGTTTGATGTGATTTTGATTTGATTTCACTGCACCCTCTTTAACAGGTATTTCCAAGGGTATGCCCAATGCTGTTGGGGGTACTCCACATAAAACTATTTATTAAAAAAAATGTTTTATATTCTTCACATTTTCAAACAGGCCTTTTAGGTTTTCCAACGGGGCTATACATTTGGGTGAGGTTTATTTCTCGCCTGAGTAGCCTCGTTTCACTGCCAAAATGATAAATGAAACCATATGGCGTTCAGCAAAATAAAAACACAATGTCAAACACAGGTAGCCTAGTCAAATACAGGTAGCCTAGTCAAATACAGGTAGCCTAGTCAAATACAGGTAGCCTAGTCAAACACAGGTAGCCTAGTCAAACACAGGTAGCCTAGTCAAATACAGGTAGCCTAGTCAAATACAGGTAGCCTAGTCAAACACAGGTAGCCTAGTCAAATACAGGTAGCCTAGTCAAACACAGGTAGCCTAGTCAAATACAGGTAGCCTAGTCAAATACAGGTAGCCTAGTCAAATACAGGTAGCCTAGTCAAACACAGGTAGCCTAGTCAAACACAGGTAGCCTAGTCAAACACAGGTAGCCTAGTCAAATAATGAACATCCAATCACATTAACCGTTACTCTTTCTGGGGAACTCCACTAAAGGTCCATATGTAGCCAAACGTAGCTGCTGCTCATTCCGTTTGCTCGAAAATTGATGAATAGTTTAAAAAAGTAAGGCCCGCATCCATAGAGAAACATAACAGCTCTACTGGTAGTACTGCTACTTCTAGCAGTGTCGACAACACAAGTTGTTCTGCTTCCACAAGCACATACAATGCTAGCATCAGTAATTCTACATGTTGTTGTTAGCCCAGCTAGCATGGACACTGACAGTTGTGAATCTGATGTAGCTGAAGAGCTACTGCACCCTAACCCGGGAAAGAACCGAACAACAGACAGGGACGTTAGACCATCGAAGAGGCTCAAATAGGATGACAAACACATTGATTTGGGGTTCACTTATATTGGGAGTAGTGCCTTTCCTCAGCCACCGTGGGTTTGTGCAAAAGTACTATCTCACAACTCGATGAAACCTTCACTCTTGAGCAGACATTTAGAAACAAAACATGCCCATTTGAAAAATAAGCCACAGGAGTTTTTTGAGCGAGAATTAAGATATAAAAGCAACAGCATTATAAAAGCAACAGATACCATTAATATATGTTGCTTCTATACATTAATAGCAACTGTCTACCTGCTTCCCTACCGATAACATTTTAGACACAAAGAGAAATGGACGCTCAGAAAGGAAAGGTGGAGCAGAGAAGGAGAGAATTAAAAAAGAGAAAGGCCCTTGACACAGACGAAGCTAAGTGTGTGTGTGTGTCTGTTTGTGTGTGTGTGTCTGTCTCTGTGTGTGCCTGTTTGTGTGTGTGTGTGTGTCTGTCTCTGTGTGTGTCTGTGTCTGTGTCTCTGTGTCTGTGTGGCTTTTAAGCATTAAATGTTGTCAAGGGCAACACTCCTCCCCTGGGATCCATCTTACAGAACACGAATAAGAATAGCTCATCTCTCCCCCCTCTCTTCTCTTCTCCTCACTCTCCTCTTCTCCTCCTATCATCTCTCCCCCTCTCTTCTCCACATTCTCCTCTCTTCTCTTCACGCACCCCTCTTCCTCTCTTCTTCTCCTGTTAACTCCTTCTATCCTCAACTTTCAACTGCTCCTCCTTTCTCCCCCTCGTTCATATCCGCCTGTCTCTTCAACTCCTCCTCACTTCTCACTTCTTTTTCCCTTTTCCTCACCTCTCCTCCTCTCCTCCTCTTCTCCTCCCATCACTGTTACTTCCAGCAGAGCCCTGCAATTACAGTACAGGACAGCTAGACCAATTACACTACTGGAAAGCCAGACCAATTGCGGTTCAGGAAAGCTAGACTATTGAGAACCTTTCAGGGTTCACACACACGCACAAACACATAGAGACAACATTCACACACACACACACACACACACACACACACACACACACACACACACACACACACACACACACACACACACACACACACACACACACACACACACACACACACACACATTGTTCTCTCTGGGACCAGGCCAATTTAGCAGCGGTGGCCTACCACTGATAAAGTGTTGCAATCTCTGCAAAAAATATTTTGCTGCTACCCTTGCCACCACTGCTGAATGAAATCCTAGGGGAAACACTGCAGATCCATTCTTTACTATGTTATGTTGTTGTTTTACTGGCTTCAGTGTTCTAAAACTCTACTAACTCACCAATCACATCGGTTCCACAACTCCTTGTTGATGTATAACACTAAAGCATTTTAGAACAGGGTCCTTCTGTGAACTCTAGATGTTACTGATGTTACGTACAAAACAAACTGAGCATTAACACACCAAGGGCTAATTGTTGTGTGTGTCTGAAAGTGGACCATTAGCAGAGGCAGCATAAGTAACTTTCAGACTCATTAATTAACCTCCTAAACTCAGCAAGAAAAGAAACGTCCCTTTTTCAGGACCCTGTCTATCAAAGACAATTCTTAAAAATCCAAATAACTTCACAGATCTTCATTGGAAAGGGTTTAAACACTGTTTCCCTGCTTGTTCAATGAACCATAAACAATTAATGAACATGCACCTGTGGAACGGTCGTTAAGACACTAACAGCTTACAGACGGTAGGCAATTAAGGTCACAGTTATGAAAACTTAGGACACTAAAGAGGCCTTTCTACTGACTCTGAAAAACACCAAAAGAAAGATGCCCAGGGTCCCTGCTCATCTGTGTGAACGTGCCTTAGGCATTTTTTATTTACTTCATTTTTTTATTTCACCTTTATTTAACCAGGTAGGCTAGTTGAAAGCAAGTTCTCATTTACAACTGCGACCTTGTCAAGATAAAGCAAAGCAGTTCGACACATACAACAACACAGAGTTACACATGGAGTAAAACAAACATACAGTCAATAATACAGTAGAAACATCTATATACAGTGTGTGCAAATAAGGTAGGATAAGAGAGGTAAGGCAATAAATAGGCCATGGTGGTGCAGTAATTACAATATAGCAATTAAACACTGAAATAGTAGGATGTGCAGAAAATGAATGTGCAAGTTGAGATACTGGGGTGCAAAGGAGCAAGATAAATAAATAAAGCAGCATGGGGATGAGGTAGATTGGATGGGCTATTTACAGATGAGCTATGTACATATTCAAAAAATCCTTATCCCAGTTTGCTGTTCCCACATGCTTCAAGAGGGCCACCATTGTTCCTGTTCCCAAGAAAGCTAAGGTAACTTAGCTAAACGACTACCGCCCCTTAGCACTCACTTCCGTCATCATGAAGTGCTTTGAGAGACTAGTCAAGGACCATATAACCTCCACCCTACCTGACACCCTAGACCCACTCCCATTTGCTTACTGCCTCAATAGGTCAACAGACGACGTAATCGCAACCACACTGCACACTTCCCTAACCCATCTGGACAAGAGGAATACCTATGTGAGAATGCTGTTCATCGACTACAGCTCAGCATTTAACACCATAGTACCCTCCAAACTCGTCATCAAGCTTGAGACCCTGGGTCTCGACCCCGCCTTGTGCAACTGGGTACTGGATTTCCTGACAGGCCGCCCCCAGGTGGTGAGGGTAGGTAACAACATCTCCACCCCGCTGATCTTCAACACTGGGGCCCCACAAGGGTGCGTTCTGAGCCCTCTCCTGTACTCCCTGTTCACCCACGACTGCGTGGCCATGCACGCCTCCAACTCAATCATCAAGTTTGCGTACAACACTACAGTGCCATCAACAATGAGACGGCCTACAGGGAGGAGGTGAGGGCCCTCGGAGTGTGGTGTCAGGAAAATAACTTCACACTCAAAGTCAACAAAACAAAGGAGATGATCGTGGACTTCAGGAAACAGCAGAGGGAGCACCCCCCTATCCACATCGACGGGGACCGTAGTGGAGAGGGTAGTAAGTTTTAAGTTCCTCGGCGTACACATCACGGACAAACTGAATTGGTCCACCCAAACAGACAACATTGTGAAGAAGGTGCAGCAGCGCCTCTTCAACCTCAGGAGGCTGAAGAAATTTGTCTTGTCACCAAAAGCACTCACAAACTTCTACAGATGCACAATCGAGAGCATCCTGCCGGGCTGTATCACCGCCTGGAACGGCAACTGCTCCGCCCACAACCGTAAGGCTCTCCAGAGGTTAGTGAGGTCTGCACAACGCATCACCGGGAGCAAACTACCTGCCCTCCAGGACACCTACACCACCCGATGTTACAGGAAGGCCATAAAGATCATCAAGGACAACAACCACCCGAGCCACTGCCTGTTCACCCCGCTATCATCCAGAAGGCGAGGTCAGTACAGGTGCATCAAAGCAGGGACCGAGAGACTGAACAACAGCTTCTATCTCAAGGCCATCAGACTGTTAAACAGCCACCACTAACATTGAGTGGCTGCTGCCAAAATACTGACTCAACTCCAGCTCACTTTAATAATGGAAATTGATGTGAAAAACAATGCCACTTAAAATAATGTTTACATGCCCTACATTACTCATCTCATATGTATATGTATATACTGTACTCTATATCATCTACTGCATCTTGCCATCTTTATGTAATACATGTATCACTAGCCACTTTAAACTATGCCTCTTTTATGTTTACATACCCTACATTACTCATCTCATATGTATATACTGTACTCGATACCATCTAATGCATCTTGTCTATGCCATTCTGTACCATCACTCAATCATATATCTTTATGTACATATTCTTTATCCCTTTACACTTGTGTGTATAAGGTCGTAGTTGTGGAATTGTTAGGTTAGATTACTTGTTGGTTATTACTGCATTGTCAGAACTAGAAGCATAAGCATTTCGCTACACTCGCATTAACATCTGCTAACCATGTGTATGTGACAAATAAAATTGGATTTGTTTTGATTTGATACAGGTGCAGTGATCTGTGAGCTGCTCTGACAGCTGGTGCTTAAAGCTAGTGAGGGAGAACACTCTGAAGTGTTTCCAGCTTCAGAGATTTTTGCAGTTTGTTCCAGTCATTGGCAGCAGAGAACTGGAAGGAGAGGCGGCCAAAGTAAGAATTTGCGTGTGCTACGGGTGGGTGCTGCTATGGTGACCAATGAGCTGAGATAAGGCGGGGCTTTACCTAGCAGAGACTTGTAGATGACCTGGAGCCAGTGGGCTTGGCGACGAGTATGAAGTGAGGGCCAGCCAACAAGATCATACAGGTCACAGTGGTGGGTAGTATATGGGACGTTGGTAACAAAACAGATGGCACTGTGATAGACTGCATCCAGTTGGTTGAGTAGAGTGTTGGAGGCTATTTTGTAAATTATATCGCCGAAGTCGAGGATCGGTAGGAAGGTCAGTTTTACGAGGGTATGTTTGGCAGCATGAGTGAAGTATGCTTTGTTGCAAAACAGGAAAACGATTCTAGATTTCCTTTTGGATTGGAGATGTTTAATGTGAGTCTGGAAGGAGAGTTTACAGTCTAACCAGAAACCTAGGTATTTGTAGTTGTCCACATATTCTAAGTCAGAACCGTCCAGGGTAGTGATGCTAGACGGGTGTGCAGCGATCGGTTGAAGAGCATGCATTTAGTTTTACTTGGATTTAAGAGCAGTTGGAGGCCATGGAAGGAGAGTTGTATGGCATTGAAGCTCATCTGGAGGTTAGTTAACACAGTGTCCAAAGAAGGGCCGGAGGTATACAGAATGGTGTTGTCTGCGTAGAGATGGATCAAAGAATCAACAGCAGCGAGAGAAACATCATTGATGTATACAGAGAAGAAAGTCGGCTCGAGAATTGAACCCTGTGGCACCTCCATATAGACTGCCAGAGGTCCGGACAACAGGCCCTCCGATTTGATATACTGAACTCTATTGGAAAAGTAGTTGGTGAACCAAGTGAGGCAATCATTTGAGAAACCAAGGCTGTTGAGTCTGCCAATAAGAATGTTGTGATTGACAGAGTCGAATGCCTTAACCAGGTCGATGAAAACGGCTGCACAGTAATGTCTCTTATCGATGGCAGTTATGATGTCGTTTAGGACCTTGAGCGTGGCTGAGGTGCACCCATGACCAGCTCTGAAACTAGATTGCATAGCGGAGAAGGTGCAGTGAGATTCAAAATGGTCTGTAATCTGTTTGCTAACTTGACTTTCATGTTGCAAGGAGGCATGAGGACTGCAGATGTGGCCATGGCAATAAATTGCAATATCCGTACTGTGAGAGGCCTAAGACAGCGCTACAGGGAGACAGGGCAGACAGCTGATCATCCTCGCAGTGGCAGACCACGTGTAACAACACCTTCACAGGATCAGTACATCCAAACATCACACCTGCGGGACAGGTACAGGATGGGAATAACAACTGCCCGAGTTACACCAGGAACGCACAATCCCTCCATCAGTGCTCAGACTGTCCGCAATAGGCTGAGAGAAGCTGGACTGAGGGCTTGTAGGCCTGTTGTAAGGCAGGTCCTCACCAGACATCACCAGCAACAATGTTGCCTATGGGCACAAACCCACCGTCGCTGGACCAGACAGGACTGGCAAAAAGTGCTCTTCACTGACAAGTCGCGGTTTTGTCTCACCAGGGGTCATGGTCGGATTCGCGTTTATCGTCGAAAGAATGAGCATTACACCGAGGCCTGTACTCTGGAGCGGGATTGATTTGGAGGTGGACCATCATGGTCTGGGGCGGTGTGTCACAGCGTCATTGGACTGAGCTTGTTGTCATTGCAGGCAATCTCAACGCATTACATGGATGACATCCTCCTCCCTCATGTGGTACCCTTCCTGCAGGCTCATCCTAACATGACCCTCCCTCATGTGGTACCCTTCCTGCAGGCTCATCCTGACATGACCCTCCAGCATGTCAATGCCACCAACCATACTGCTCGTTCTGTGCGTGATTTCCTGCAAGACATGACTGTCAGTGTTCTGTCATGGCCAGCAAAGAGTACGGACCTCAATCCCATTGAGCACGTATGGGACCTGTTGGATCGGAGGGTGAGGGCTAGGGCCATTCCCCTTAGAAACGTCCGGGAACTTGCAGGTGCCTTGGTGTAAGACAGGGGTAACATCTCACAAGAACTGACAAATCTTGTGCAGGCCATGAGGAGGATATGCACTGCAGTACTTAATGCAGCTGGTGGCCACACCAGATACTGACTGTTACTTTTGGTTTTGATCCCCCCCTTTGTTCAGGGACACATTATTCCTTTTCTGTTAGTCACATGTCTGTGGAACTTGTTCAGTTTATGTCTCAGGTGTTGAATCTTGTTATGGTCATACAAATATTTACACATATTATGTTTTTTGAAAATAAACGCAGTTGACGGTGAGAGGACATTTCTTTTTTTGCTGAGTTCATATGTTAGCATGATGTGCTTTTACACATTGAGCAGTCAGTGTAGCATGTTAGTATGATGTAGTTTTACACATTGAGCAGTCAGTTAGTGTAGCATGTTAGCATGTTAACATGATGAGCATTTACACATTGAGCAGTCAGCGTAGCATGTTAGCATGTTAGCATGATGTGCTTTTACATGTTGAGCACTCAGTGTAGAATGTTAGCATGTTAGCATTAGTGCTTTACACATTGAGCAGTCAGTGTAGCATGTTAGCATGATGTGTTTTAACACATTGAGAAGTCAGCGTAGCATGTTAGCATGTTAGCAACTGGGTGGGACATTAGCAGCATATTGAATCTCAGTGGAGATTCACCTGGCTGCAGGGAAGGTCATAAGGTCACACTGCTGATCCGTTAAACACAGATGTACTGCCGGGGGAAACAATGAGGAGAGAGGGGGAGACGGGAGACTCATGGGGGAGACATACCTTTCTGTCGGGCCAGTTGTACTTGGCGAACACAGAGTCATAAGTATCAACTGCCCCATCGGTCACCAACATGATGGCCTGACTACACACACTGCCTCGACCTGTCTGGTTAAACTAAAAGGAGAGAGATGGAAAGAGATACAGAGGGAGAGGGAGAGGAATTGGGGTGATAGAGAGAGAAGGAGAGAGAGATTATTAGTGCAAATGTAGTAGTCTAACCCTTAGGAAGAGAGAATAGGGAGGGAGACAGGGAGACAGTGAGAGTAGAGTCGATCCATTCACTAACAGTCTAACCCCTAGAAAGAGAGAGGACGGACGGAGACAGGGAGAGTAGAGTCCATCCATTCACTAACAGTCTAACCCCTAGAAAGAGAGAGGACGGACAGAGACAGGGAGAGTAGAGTCCATCCATTCACTAACAGTCTAACCCCTAGAAAGAGAGAGGACGGACGGAGACAGGGAGAGTAGAGTCCATCCATTCACTAACAGTCTAACCCCTAGAAAGAGAGAGGACGGACGGAGACAGGGAGAGTAGAGTCCATCCATTCACTAACAGTCTAACCCCTAGAAAGAGAGAGGACGGACAGAGACAGGAAGAGTAGAGTTCATCCACACATTAACAGTCTAACCCGTAGGAAGAGAGAACCCTAGTGATAGTGTTTCACAGTCCATTACCCACATTAGATTACACCCCTGTCTCAACTTAACATCCTTTCCTAACAGCCAAATAACTACAGAGAGAGAGGGAGGGAGTGAGATAGACAGAGAGAGAAAGGTAGACAGAGACAAAGAGAGAGAGGAAGTGAGATAGACAGAGAGAGAGAGAGAGAGAGAGAGAGAGAGAGATGGAGGGAGTGAGATAGAGGGAGGGAGGGAGTGAG
>NC_056450.1:33509985-33512485 GCF_018296145.1 Oncorhynchus tshawytscha | reverse complement strand
TTACAATTGGCTACTTAAACTCTTTAACATCATCCTCAGCTCTGACATATTCCCCAATATTTGGATCCAAGGACTGATCACCCCAATCCACAAAAGTGGAGACAAATTTGACCGCAATAACTATCAGGGGATATGTGTCAACAGCATTCTTGGGAAAATCCTCTGCATTATCAATAACAGCAGGCTCCTACATTTCCTCAATGAAAAAAATGTACTGAGCAAATGTCAAATTGCCTTTTTACCAAATTGCCGTGCAACAGACTACATATTCACCCTGCACACCTTAACTGACAAACGAAGACACCAAAACAAGGGCAAAGTCCTCTCATGCTTTTGACTCGATTTGGCACGAGGGTCTGCTATACAAATGGATGGAAAGTGATGTTGGGGGGAAAAACATTGATGTGCAAAACTGATAGAGACATACCCCAAGCGACTTACAGCTGTAATCGCAGCAAAAGGTGGTGCTACAAAGTATTAACTTAAGGGGGCTGAATAATTTTGCACGCCCAATTTTTCAGTTTTTGATTTGTTAAAAAAGTTTGAAATATCCAATAAATGTCGTTCCACTTCATGATTGTGTCCCACTTGTTGTTGATTCTTCACAAAAAAATACAGTTTTATATCTTTATGTTTGAAGCCTGAAATGTGGCAAAAGGTCGCAAAGTTCAAGGGGGCCGAATACTTTCGCAAGGCACTGTATATGTCAACAAATTGGAGAGTTCACTAGAACATTCTGCAGCACCCGGCCTCACGCTACTAGAATCTGAAGTCAAATGGCTACTGTTTGCTGATGATCTGGTGCTTCTGTCCCCATCTCAAGGAGGGCCTATAGCAGCACCTAGATCTTCTTTACAGATTCTGTCAGACCTGGGCCCTGACAGTAAATCTCAGGAAAACATAAATAATGGGGTTCCAAAAAAAATCCAGTTGCCAGGACCACAAATACAAATTTCATCTAGACACCATTGTCCTAGAACACACAAAGCACTATACCTACCTCGGCCTAAACATCAGCGCCACAGGTGACTTCCACAAAGCTGTGAATGATCTGAGAGACAAGGCAAGAAGAACCTTCGACGGCATCAAGAGGAACATAAAATGCAACATCCCAATTAGGATCTGGCTAAAACTACTTGAATCAGTTACAGAACCCATTGCCCTTTATTGTTGTGAGATCTGGAGTCCGCTCACCAACCAAGAATTCACAAAATGGGACATACACCAAATTGAGACTCTGCATAAAGAATTATGGAAAAACATCCTTTAGTGTACAACGTAAAATGCCAAATACTTAATGGAAACAATCATTTGGATGATATCAGCTAATTATCAAAATCCAGAAAAGAGACATTAAGTTCTACAACCTCCTAAAAGGAAGCGATTCCCAAACCTTCCTTAACAAAGCCATCACCCACAGAGATATGAACCTGGAGGAGAGTCCCCTAAGCAAGCTGTTCACGAACACAAACATACCCCGCAGAGCCCCATGACAGAAACACAATTAGACCTAACCAAATCATGAGAAAACAAAAAGAGAATTACTTGACTGATCAGAAATAATTAACAGAGCAAAATGGAATACTATTTGGCCTTAAACAGAGAGTACACAATGGCAGAATACCTGACCACCGTGACTGACACAAAATTAAGGGAAGATTTGACTATGTACAGACTCAGTGAGCTTAGCCTTGCTATTGAGAAAGGCTGGCGTAGGCAGACCTGGCTCTTAAGAGAAGACAGGATGTGTGCACACTGCCCACAGAATGAGGTGGAAACTGAGCTGCACTTCCTAACCTCCTGCCCAATGTATGACCATATTAGTGTTATGAATTTGATGTATAATGACTAAATGATGTATACATTCAAAGTAATGATAGGACTATATCTAACAGAATTCTACCCTGCCTCTGTATAATGATCAATAATGTTTGTCTGTAAGAAAAGAGGAACTGTTAGCAGACAAGGAACTGTGTGGCAGACAAGGAACTGTGTGGCAGACAAGGAACTGTGTGGCAGACAAGGAACTGTGTGGCAGACAACTTGTGACCACTGTGAAACTATAACAGGGAATGAGGTCTCCCCACCCGGAGACTGGAGAAACCGTTGGGATTGCAGTAGATTGTGTAACGTGTTGCAGGATGTGATAAGCAACGTAAGAGTAGGAGAAGACTTGTAAACTATACTGTCATTGTCTGAGAGGAGGAGGGACATTTATGATGAAATGAGAGGTATATAAACCAATGTTCATGTAATGATGGGCAGAGCGCTCGTAAATAAACGTTGCTGACTATTGTAGACTGGCCTCTGTCTGTTTAATTTCAACAAGAATCTTACACATTCTTGGTAGCAGACCGAGTAGTTCAATTGAAGTTCAGTTCATGAACATTGAGAACATAATTCTCTTAGCAATTAGAGACACATATTTCGCTCAGATTACACAGACACAAGCAATTTGAAAACAAACCCAATTTTGATAAACTCCCATATCTATTAGATA
>NC_056450.1:33489985-33504985 GCF_018296145.1 Oncorhynchus tshawytscha | reverse complement strand
TATAAGTTATATTCTTAAAGAATCACTGTGTACAAATGTTAAATACTAAAGTCAAACCATGTTGAACAATGATATCTTGATGCAGTGCATGTTTGTCTGTGTGTGTGTATGTGTGAGTGTGACTGTGTGTGTATGTGTGAATGTGTGTGAGTGAGTGAGTGAGTGAGTGAGTGAGTGAGTGAGTGAGTGTGTGTGGGTGTGTGTGGGTGTGTGTGTGTCTGTGTGTGTCTGTGTGTGTCTGTGTGCGTGTGTGCGCGTGTGTGCGTGTGTGCGTGCGTGTGTATGCGTGTGTGTGTGTGTGTGTGTGTGTGTGTGTGTGTGTGTGTGTGTGTGTGTGTGTGTGTGTGTGTGTGTGTGTGTGTGTGTGTGTGCGGATGGACGGGTGGGTGGGAGATAAATCAGGTGAATATTGATACGCTATACTTATGGGCTAACTTTCACTGAAATAAACAAATATGTGTTTATTTGACAGTTAAGGACTCAATCTTTTTTTGTAGAGACAGATGAGTCCTTATGGACAGTTGAGGCTTTGAACAGTTTTAGTAGAGACAGAAAGCTGTGACTTCATACGACCCCTTCAAGTTAGACATTAAGCTAATCCTCTACCGCAGGCTAAGACGCAATCTGAGGACTGACTCACAGCACAACAAATAAACTGTAGGCCTAATACTAACAACCACACACACACACACACACACACACACGCACACACGCACACACACCCATCCACCCACACCCACACACACACACACACACACCCATCCACCCACAACCACACACACACACACAGACATGCACACACACCCATCCACCCACACATACACACACACACACACCCATCCACCCACACATCCACCCACACCCGCACCCGCACATACACACACACACACACACACACACACACACACACATGCACACATACACACACGCGCACACACACACACACACACACATGCACACACGCACACACGCACACACACACAGAAACACACACAGAAACACACACGCACACAGACATACACACACACACACAGACACACACACACACATACACACAAACACACACACACACACACACGCACACACACACAGAGACATGCACACACACACACACCCACACACACACACACACACAGACATACACACATACACACACAGACAGACACACACACACCTTTACAACAACAAAGAACAAATCAGATGTGATTTTTTTTATCAATACACTGAGCACAGAAGGCTGCTGAGGGGAGAACGGCTCATAATAATGGAGTGGCATCAAACACATAGAAACCATAGAAACCATGTGTTGGATGTACTTGATACCATTCCCCTCATTCCACTAGCTATTACCACCAGCCTGTCCTTGCCAAGGTGCCACCAACCTCCTGTGACACTGAGTGTAGAAAGCAGTAAGAACTGTTTCCTAACACCACACCCCCTTTTTTCCCCCAGAACAGCCTCAACTCATTGAGCCATGGACTCTGCAAGGTGTCGAAAGCGTTCCACAGGGATGCTGTCCAATGTTGACTCCAATGCTTCCCACAGTTGTGTCAAGTTGGCTGAATGTCCTTTGGGTGGTGGACCATTCTTGATACACATGGGTAACTGTTGAACGTGAAAAACCCAGCAGCATTGCAGAGCTGGACACACTCAAACCGGTACGCCTGGCACATACTACCATACCCCGTTCAAAGGCACTTAAATCTTTTGTCTTGCTCATTCACCCTCTGAATGGCACACATACACAATCCATGGCTCAATTGTCTCCCCTCCATCTACACTGATTGAAGTGGATTTAGCAAGTGGATGTGTGAGGTTTCACATTAAAATTGTTCACGTTTTGCCCACGTGAAAAAAATGATCCCCATGTGACCTTTTTTCTCCACATGTTTATTTTTCACCTGATTATTTTCTACCACTTGTGGTCTCCCATCCAGGGACCGACCCTGATTATTTTCTACCACTTGTGGTCTCCCATCCAGGGACCGACCCTGATTATTTTCTACCACTTGTGGTCTCCCATCCAGGGACCGACCCTGATTATTTTCTACCACTTGTGGTCTCCCATCCAGGGACCGACCCTGATTATTTTCTACCACTTGTGGTCTCCCATCCAGGGACCGACCCTGATTATTTTCTACCACTTGTGGTCTCCCATCCAGGGACCGACCCTGATTATTTTCTACCACTTGTGGTCTCCCATCCAGGGACCGACCCTGATTATTTTCTACCACTTGTGGTCTCCCATCCAGGGACCGACCCTGATTATTTTCTACCACTTGTGGTCTCCCATCCAGGGACCGACCCTGATTATTTTCTACCACTTGTGGTCTCCCATCCAGGGACCGACCCTGATTATTTTCTACCACTTGTGGTCTCCCATCCAGGGACCGACCCTGATTATTTTCTACCACTTGTGGTCTCCCATCCAGGGACCGACCCTGATTATTTTCTACCACTTGTGGTCTCCCATCCAGGGACCGACCCTGATTATTTTCTACCACTTGTGGTCTCCCATCCAGGGACCGACCCTGATTATTTTCTACCACTTGTGGTCTCCCATCCAGGGACCGACCCTGATTATTTTCTACCACTTGTGGTCTCCCATCCAGGGACCGACCCTGATTATTTTCTACCACTTCCAGCTACATGTGGTCTCCCATCCAGGGACCGACCCTGATTATTTTCTACCACTTCCAGCTACATGTGGTCTCCCATCCAGGGACCGACCCTGATTATTTTCTACCACTTCCAGCTACATGTGGTCTCCCATCCAGGGACCGACCCTGATTATTTTCTACCACTTCCAGCTACATGTGGTCTCCCATCCAGGGACCGACCCTGATTAGCTTCAAAGGCAAACCAGCAGTGGGATGCAAGGTGCTATGCTGCTGGAAGGAATGTGCCAAAACTTGCAACTCGAAAGAATGGAGCGAAAGTAAAGGCCAAGGTATTGTAACCAAAGACAGGGACACTATCATAAAACCGTTTTTACTGAACAAAAATATTTAGCATCCATTTATCAATGTATTTGCTTTCGCTGTTTACAACTATTTCCCTGCAATATTTTGTTTTACCAGAAATGCTTTTGGGTATTTTGGGTATTTATTTTCAATACTTAGAAATGTGTTCTCTGCAGACATATTGTTTGATATTAAAGGCACAAATACAACTCACCAGAGGATTACACCATATAACACTATTATTCTAGTAAAGGTGGTTAAAGCGACAATCCTTAACTGAAAAATTTGCGTCCTCCCCACCACATTTGTGGTAAAAAGCTGAGGGATAGGGCTGGAGAAATGCAACCATTCTCAAATCCATAGACTACGCTAGGTTGCTAGGAATGACCATCGATGAAATCAAAATGATAGTTTAACCATGTGTTTACATTTACTGTGTTTACAAACAGTGGAGTAAATGTGGAGTTTTCTTACACCTGAAACTGCATATTATATTTTAATTTTCACATGTCGAATTGCAAAAACAGTCACATATAAAAATCTAATTTGCAGTTTCATTAAACTAAAACACGTGAAAATCTCACTCACGTGTGAAATTGGAAGTTCACATGTGAAAAACAATCACAACTTGCAATTCCAAATGTTAAAGGGAGATTTTCACAGGTTGAGTTGTTTTGCATGAAATAATGTTTTACGTGAAATGGTATATCCGATTCTCACATGTGAACATATTTAACACGTGAATATCGCAAATTTCACATTTGAAACTATAATTCACATTTGAGGTGAAAACATGATATTTTCCTCACATGTGAAAAGGTGGTGTTTACAATGGATCTCTACATTTAATACAGGCGGAAATATAATTTGTGAAACTGCAAATTTTGTATGTTTTTTTTTGTTTGGGCACAGACACAATTTGTAATTTGTATATAACTGCCTGAATGTTGCTGGACCCCAGGAAGAGTAGCTGCTGCCTTGGCAGGAAGTAATGGGGATCCTTAATAAATTCAAATACAATATACACACACACACACAAATAGAAAAGTGTGGGTAGCCATTGGCTAACGGAAGGCTTAGCAGGATGGGAAAATTGAATTTTGAATACACCCCTGGAAATGGGTCCATGCAGAAATAGAAAGTAAAGTGTGTGTATAACTGAATGAATCCTTGAGAATGGGACTGTGGAAATGAATGCAGGTTTCTAACTGTGCTTCCCTCTCTACAGTAATAGGCAGGCAGGCAGACTATCCCCTGTCTCTCTCCATCTCCCGGACTGGGATTATCACTGAAACCATCTTAATGGGACTGCCAGCCACACACACACACAGGCACACAGACACATGCAGACACATGCACGCGCGGGCGCACGCACACACACACACACACACACACACACACACACACACACACACACACACACACACACACACACACACACACACACACGCACACACACACACACACACACACACACACACACACACACACACACACACACACACACACACACACACACACACACACACACACACACACACACACACACACACACACACACACACACACACACACACACACACACAGACCAGAGGGCTGCTGAACCTCTCCACTCTGAACATCAGGCACATTCCATCAAGCCTCAGTTTCAAGTTTTAATGTCATGTGACTTTCTTGCAAGCTCCAAACCCAAAAATGCAATAGTCAGTATCAATGCAACACTAAAAATAAATAATAAGGTAGAACAAAAACATGAGAAATAAAAATAGGAAATGAGAAGAATAAGAGAAAGTAAGAAGCTATATACAGGGTCAGTTCCAGTATCATATTTACAATGTGCAGGGATACTGGGGTGCTGGAGACAGATGCACTACATGACCAAAAGTATGTGGACACCTGCTCTTCAAACATCTCATTCGAAAATCATGGGCATTATTATGTCTCCCCATTAGTTTGTCTCCCCTTTGCTGCTATAACAGCCTCCACTTTTCTGGGAAGGCTTTCCACTAGATGTTGGAACATTGCCACAAGAGGTCGGGCACTGATTAGGCATGGCTTGTAGTCAGCGTTTCAATTCATGCCAAAGGTGTTCGATGAGGACAGGGCTCTGAGCAGACCAGTCAAGTTCTTCCACACCCATCTTGCCAAATAATTTCTGTGTGGACCTTGCTTTGTGCACGGGGGCATTGTCATGCTGAAACAGGGCCTTCACCAAACTGTTGCCACAAAGATGAAAGCACAGAATCGTCTAAAATGTCATTGTATTTTGTAGCGTTAAGATGTCCCGTCACTGGAACTAAGGGGCCTGAACCATGAAAAACAGCCCCAGACCATTATTCCTCCTCCATCAAACTTTACAGTTGGCATTATGCATTGGGGCAGAAAGTGATCTCCTGGCATCTGCCACACTCAGATTTGTCCGTCGGACGTGCAGATAGTGAAGCATGATTCATCACTCCAGAGAACGCGTTTCCATTGCTCTAGAGTCCAATTTATGTTATTTATTTTATATATTTTTTTATTTAATCTTCATTTAACTAGACAGGTCAGTTAAGAACAAATTCTTATTTAGAATTACAGCCTACTCTGGCCAAACCGGACAATGCTGGGCCAATTGTGTGACACCCTATGGGACTCCCAATCACGGCTGGTTGTGATACAGCCTGGAATCGAACCAGGGTCTGTAGTGACGCCTCTAGCACTGAGAAGCAGTGCCTTAGACCGCTGCGCCATTCGGGAGCCAATGACGGCGAACTTTGCAACACTCCAGCCGACTCCTGGCATTGCGCATGGTGATCTGAGGCTTGTGTGCGACTGCTCGGGCCATGGAAACCCATTTCATGAAGTGCCTGACGAACAGTTATTGTGCTGACGTTGCAGAGGCAGTTTGGAACTCGGTAGTGTGTTGCAAGCAAGATCATAGGATATTTATGCGCTACGCGTTGCAGCACTCGGCGGTCACGTTCTGTGAGCTTGTGTACCACTTTGACGAAATGACTTGTTGGAAACGTGGTATCCTTTGAAAGTCACTGAGCTCTTCAGTAATAACCAATGTTTGTCTAAGGAGATTGCATGGATGTGTGCTCAATTTTATACACCTGTCAGCAAATGGTGTGGCTGAAATAGCTGAATCCACTAGTTTGAATGGGGGGTCCACATACTTTTGTAAACATAGTGTATGTATAGGGATACGGTGACTAGGCATCAGGATATACGACAAACAGAGTAGCAGCAGTGTAAATGATCATTGTATGTGAGTGTGTGTGTGTGTGTGTGTGTGTGTGTGTGTGTGTGTGTGTGTGTGTGTGTGTGTGTGTGTGTGTGTGTGTGTGTGTGTGTGCGTGCATGCATGTGTGTGTGTGTGTGTGTGTGTTTGTGTGTGTGTGTGTTTGTGTGTGTGTGTGTTTGTGTGTGTGTGCACAGTCTCTGGTTGGATGGTCTTTACTGTATGGCTAGCTGGATCCTTCAGGCAGCTTCTAGAACATGGATGTGTTTCCTCGTGTGGAACACACACTCACAGGGTCATATGCGTGTGTGTGTGTGTGTGCGATGTGTGTGTGAGTGTCAGTATGTGTGAGTGTGTATAGTCATCAGAATACAAAGCGTTCTGGGATAGGTCTCTTGGGAGACATCATATTTGATCATGGTCATAAGGAACTGTTATGCTGTATTAGACTCACGTCTTTGTTGGTGACGTCAGCTTGGACCAGAGTTCCATTCAGGCATGGCTCTACATAGTGTACCTCGTCGTTGTACTAGACAAACACCACAGGGACAGAGAGAGGGGAGAGAAAAAGTCATTGGAGCAAATACTGTTGTTATATATCTGTAAGACTGACCAACACACACATATAGATGCATGTATACACACATATAAATCTACACACAGAACCGTGGGTTAAGTGGAACCTTTAGAGTTCAAGCCCCCTGAAAAAATGGCACCTGTGTGTATATGTGTGTATGTGTGTACATGTATACGTGTGTGTATGTATACGTGTGTGTGTGTGTGTGTGTGTGTGTGTGTGTGTGAATGTGTGTGTGTATGTGTTTATGTGTGTGTGTGTGTGTGTGTGTGTGTGTGTGTGTGTGTGTGTGTGTGTGTGTGTGTGTGTGTGTGTGTGTGTGTGTGTGTGTGTGTGTGTGTGTGTGTATGTCTGTATGTGTGTATGTGTGTATGTGTGTGAAGATGGCGCCGGAGAGGATGGCTGCGATTTCATGGGCTAACCAACCGTGCTATTTATATATATATTTTGACATTGTTTGTAACTTATTTTGTACATAATGTTGCTGCTACCGTCTTTTATGACTGAAAAGACCTTCGGGAAATCAGAACAGCGACAACTCACCTTGAACTGGATGAATAATTTATCTTTAATGAGTCGGACGAGAGGGATTTACTCCAGACACCCAGGCCCTCATCCCCGTCATTCGCAAGAGAAAGAGACGGAAAAGATATTGCGGAAAGAGATCGGGGTGCCTTGTGAGGATCCGCCGACAAGTGGCTAATCTGCCCTTGCCATCCGTACTACTGGCCAACCCACAATCGCTGGAAAATAAATTGGACGAGCTAAAAGCACATACAGTATATCCTACCAACGGGACATTAAAAACTGTCATATCTTATGTTTCATCGAGTCGTGGCTGAACGATGACATAATTAATGAACATACAGCTGGCGGGTTATACACTGCATCGGCAGAATAGAACAGCAGCCTCTGGTAAGACAAAGGGTGACGGTCTATGTATATTTGTAAACAACAGCTGGTGCACGATATCTAAGGAAGTCTCGAGGTTTTGCTCACCTGAGGTAGAGTATCTCATGATATGCTGTAGACCACACTATCTACCTAGAGAGTTTTCATCTGTATTTTTTGTAGCTGCCTACATGCCACCACAGACTGAAGCTGGCACTAAGACCACACGAAATGAGCTGCATTCTGCCAGAAGCACCCAGGAAAAAGCTCATCCAGAGGCGGCACTCCAAGAGGTCGGGGACTTTAATGCAGGGAAACTTAAATCCGTTTTACCTCATTTCTATCAGCATTTTAAACTCTAGACCACCTTTACTCCACACATAGAGACACATACAAAGCTCTCCCTCACTCTCCATTTGGCAAATCTGACCATAATTCTTTCCTCCTGATTCCAGCTTACAAGCAAAAATTAAATCAGGAAGCACCAGTGACTCGGCCAATAAAAAAGTGGTCCGATGAAGCAGATGCTAAGCTACAGGACTGTTTTGCTAGCACAGACTAAAATATGTTCCGGAATTCTTCCGATGGCATTGAGGAGAACACCACATCAGTCACTGGCTTCATCAATAAGTGCATCGATTACGTCGTCCCCACAGTGACTGTATGTACATACCCCAATCAGATTCCATGGATTACAGGCAACATCAGCAGTGAGCTAAGGGGTAGAGCTGCCGATTTCAAGAAGCTTATAAGAAATCCCGCTATGCCCTCCAATGAACCATCAAACAGGCGAGCGTCAATACATGACTAAAATCGAATCATACTACACCGGCTCCGACTCTCGTCGGATGTGGCAAGGCCGAGAGCTGAGAGCTGCCCAGTGACATGAGCCTACCAGACAAGCTAAATTTCTTCTAATGTTGCTTCAAGGCAAGTAACACTGAAATATGCATGAGAGCACCAGCTGTTCCAGACGACTGTGTGATCATGCTCTCCGCAGACAATGTGAGTAAGACCTTTAAACAGGTCAATATTCACAAGGCCGCAGGTCCAGACGGATTACCAGGACATGCACTCCGAGCATACGCTGACAAACTGGAATGTGTCTTCACTGACATTTTCAACCTCTCCCTATCTGAGTCTGTAATACCAAAATGTTTCAAGCTGGCCACCATAGTGCCTGTGCCCAAGAACACTAAGGTAACCTGCCTAAATGACTACCGACCCGTAGCACTCGTGTCTGTAGTCATGGAGTGCTTTGAAAGGCTCACATCAACACCTTTATCCCAGAAACCCTAGACCCACTCAATTTGCATTCCGCCCCAAGAGATCCACAGATGATGCAATCTCTATTGCACTCCACACTGCCCTTTCACACCTGGACAAAAGTAACACCTATGTGAGAATGCTATTCATTGACTACAGCTCAGCTTTCAACACCATAGTGCCCTCAAAGCTCATCACTAAGCTAAGGGACTAAACACCTCCCTCTGCAACTGGATCCTGCACTTCCTGACGGGCCTACCCCAGGTGGTAAGGGTGGGTAACAACACATCCAGCACATTGATCCTTAACACTGGGGTCCCTTAGGTGTGCATGCTCAGTCCCCTCCTTTATTCGCTGTTCACTCATGACTGTATGGCCAGGCACGACTCCAACACCATCATTAAGTTTGTCGATGACACAACAGTGGTAGGCCTGATCACCGACAAAGACGAGACATCATATAGGGAGGAGGTCAGAGACCTGGCCATGTGGTGCCAGGACAACAACCTCTCCCTCAATGTGATCAAGACAAAGGAGATGATTGTGGACTACAAGAAAAGGAGGACCAAGCACGCCCCCATTCTCATCGACGGAGCTGTAGTGTAGCAGGTTGAGAGTTTCAAGTTCCTTGGTGTCCTCATCACCAACAATATAACATGGTCCAAGCACACCAAGATAGTCGTGAAGAGGACATGACAAAACCTATTCCCGCTCAGGAGACTGAAACGATTTGGTATGGGTCCTCAGATCCTCAAAATGTTCTACAGCTGCACCATCGAGAGCATTGGTTGCATCACTGCCTGGTATGGCAACTGCTAGGCCTCCGACCACAAGGCACTACAGAGGGTAGTGCGTACGGAGCAGTACATCACTGGTGCCAAGCTTCCTACCATCCAGGACCTCTATACCAGACGGTGTCAGAGGAAGGCCCTAAAAATTGTCAAAGACTCCAGCCACCCTAATCATAGACTGTTCTCTCTGCTACCACATGGCAAGCGGTACGGGAGCGCAAAGTCTAGGTCCAAGAGGCTTCTAAACAGCTTCTACCCCCAAGCCATAAGACCACTGAACATCTAATCAAATGGCTACCCCCCACCCCTTTTACACTGCTGCTACTTTCTGTTATTAAATATTTATTTTACTAGGCAAGTTAGTTAAGAACAAATTCTTACTTTCAATGATGGCCTAGAAACAGTGGGTTACCTGCCTTGTTCAGGTGCAGAATGAAAGACTCTTACCTTTTCGACTCAGGGATTTGATCTTGCAATCTTTTGGTTACTTGTCCAACTCTCTAACCACTAGGCTACCTGCCGCCCTATGCATAATTCTATGCATAAGTCACTTGCATAAGTGCATAAGTCACTTTAATAACTCTTCCCACATGTATATATCGCCTCAATTACCTCGACTACCGGTGCCCCTGCACATTGACTCTGTACCCCCTGTATATAGCCTCCACACATTGACTCTGTACAGGTACCCCCTGTATATAGCCTCCTCACATTGACTCTGTACTGGTACACCCTGTACATAGCCTCCTCACATTGACTCTGTACTGGTACCCCCTGTATATAGCCTCCTTACATTGACTCTGTACTGGTACCCCCTGTATATAGCCTCCTCACATTGACTCTGTACTGGTACCCCCTGTATATAGCCTCCTCTCATTGACTGTTGTGGTGGAAATTACAATATTTTGTTATAATACTTTTATTGCATCAAAAGGTTGTTTTATGCAACAGAATAGAAGGTTCTTATAACTCTCTATTGTGTCTGTGTGAACTGAAAGTGGGCCTCTGGGAGATAACATTGACAGGAGATGTATGATGTCTTTGTAGATACCACATTCCAGAGCATGACTTAATGCTTCTGTTCTATACTGTACCAGGGAGACATGGCTCCAGCATGGAGTTGGGGGGCCTGACACTGGTCTCTACACAATGAAAACTGTTTTAACAGCAGATACTGTCAGATACTATCTTTCATACAAATGTTAACCTTGTGACCCATTCCGTAATTCTGTGTTATGTGTTATGTAGACTGAAGGAGGATGGACTTTGTTATAGCTGGTTGAGTTCTCAGTGATCACCTCCAGGGGAGGTTACCGACCAGCTCATTGAGTTCTCAGTGATCACCTCCAGGAGTTATATAAAATGCTGTGGCTCAAACCAGCTGGTGAGTTCTCAGTGATCACCTCCAGGGGAGGTTTTCGACCAGCTCGTTGAGTTCTCAGTGATCACCTCCAGGGGTGATATAAAATGCTGTGGCTCAAACCAGCTGGTTGAGTTGTCAGTGATCACCTCCAGGGGAGATTACCAACCAGCTGGTTGAGTTCTCAGTGATCACCTCCAGGGGTGATTACCGACCAACTCCATTACTGCAGTAAACCAGCTCATCGAGTTCTCAGTGATCACCTCCAGCTTAATTTCTGCAGAAAACCATATCTTTGAGTTCTCAGTTCTGGGAGTCGGAAGTTGATTCCTATTTCTCTGCATTTGAGCGAGTGGCCACTGCACTGCATTGGCCACTCGAGGTTTGGCTGCTCCTGTTGCAATATCATTTGTCTGCGAAAGCCCCGGAAGTAGTAGCTCCTCTCTCCCTGGAAGACAGTTTACACTACAATACAGTTAAAGCTACCGTGTTGCGGGATTATGAGTTGGTGCCTGAATCTTACAGGCAGAGCTTCAGGAACCACAAAAAACCCTCTCACTGTACTTTTGTTGAGTTTGCTAGGGACAAAGAGTCTATGTTTAATTGCTGGTGTTCAGCCAGCAAAGCTAATATTCGGGAGTTGATGCTGTTGGAGGATTTTAAAATCAACCTCCCTGATAGAATTGTAGTTCATTTAAATAAACAGAAAGTGGCGACATTGGCCCAGGCAGCAGTGTTGGCAGATGAGTATGCTTTGACACAAGACTGTCTATGGTGCACTTCATTTTGAAGGCCGAACATTTACGTCATCAGTGGCTCGTTCGGGTCGCTTTTCCTCCGATGACCCTAAGACTTCGCACAAGATCCGTGAATGTTTTTACTGTCACCAAAAGGGTCACGTGATTGCGGACTTCCCGGTTTTGAAAAATAATCTGAAACAGTCCCTGTCACCATCCCCAAAATTGAAAAGCATGGGTTTAGTCCAGTCTTTGGCTCATCCGTTGGACCAAGTTATTGATTCAGCATTTGGGAAACCGGATCCTTTATCTCTGCTGGTTGTGTTTCCTTAACTGGAGAACAAGTTGATCAAAAGCCCATAAAAATCTTACGAGACACCGGGGCGGCGCAGTCAGTAATCATTACTGATGATTTACCCTGGTCCCCTGAAATGTATTGTGGCTCACATGTCATATTACAGAGTAGAGACAAAAGTACCTGGAAATAAATTCCCAGTAAATGGTAATATTCTCTGCCTCTGTCATCCTTACCCGCACGTACAATCACATACCTCTTTCACTCCACGGGGAGTTGAGTTCCCTCCTCCAAGAGGCATAACAGAACATTACAAGATTCAACAACTGAGACATAAAATGAACAAGTTCCATAGACTTGTGACTAAAAGGAATGTAATAATGTGTCCCTGAACAAAGGGGGTTTAAAATCAAAAGTGACAGTCAGTATCTGGTGTGGCCACCAGCTGCACCAGATTTGCCAGAGATGTTACCCCACTCTTCCACCAAGGCACCTGCAAGTTCCCAGACATTTCTGGGGGGAATGGCCCTAGCCCTCACCCTCCAATCCAACAGGTCCCAGACGTGCTCAATGGGATTGAGATCCGGGCTCTTCACTGGCCATGGCAGAGCACTGACATTTCTGTCTTGCAGGAAATCATGCACAGACCAAGCAGTATGGCTGGTGACATTGTCATGCAGGAGGAGCATGTCATGATGAGCCTGCAGGAAGGGTACCACATGAGGGATGAGGATGTCTTCCCTGTAACGCACAGCGTTGAGATTGCCTGCAATGACAACAAGCTCAGTCCGATGATGCTGTGACACACCGCCACAGACCATGACAGACCCTCTACCTCCAAATCGATCCCGCTCCAGAGTACAGGCCTCGGTATAACGTTCATTCCTTTGACGATAAACGAGAATCCGACCATCACCCCTGGTGAGACAAAACTGCGATTCGTCAATGAAGAGCCCTTTTTGCCAGTCCTGTCTGGTCCAGCGATGGTGGGTTTATGCCCATAGGCAACATTGTTGCCGGTGATGTCTGGTGAGGACCTTCCTTACAATAGGCCTACAAGCCCTCAGTCCAGCCTCTCTCAGCCTATTACGGACAGTCTGAGCACCGATGGAGGGATTGTGCGTTCCTGGTGTAACTCGGGCAGTTGTTGTTGCCATCAAGTACCTGTCCCGCAGGTGTGATGTTCGGATGTACTGATCCTGTGCAGGTGTTGTTACACGTGGTCTGCCACTGCGAGGATGATCAGCTGTCCGTCCTGTCTCCCTGTAGCGCTGTCTTATGCGTCTCACAGTACGGACATTGCAATTTATTGCCATGTCCACATCTGCAGTCCTCATGCCTCCTTGCAGCATGCCTAAGGCACGTTCACGCAGATGAGCAGGGACGCTGGGCATCTTTCTTTTGGTGTTTTCCAGAGTCAGTAGTACGGCCTCTTTAGTGTCCGAAGTTTTCATAACTGTGACCTTAATTGCCTACCGTCTGTAAGCTGTTAGTGTCTTAATGACCGTTCCACAGGTGCATGTTCATTACTTGTTAATGGTTAATTGAACAGCATGGGAAACAGTGTTGGATTTACTTGGATTTTTACGAATTATTTGAAAGACAGGGTCCTGAAAAAGGGACATTTCCTTTTTTGCTGAGTTTATGTCCTATCCCTCTATCCCTGATAATAATAATTCACTTTGTTTAATACACCGCTCCTAGCTCTGTGCAACGCAATATTTCTGATTCCCCAGTAAAGCACCACACGCACACACACAAATTCACACACACACACACAAATTCACACACACACACACACACACACACACACACACACACACACACACACACACACACACACTGCCTGCCGCTCTCTGATAATAGTCATCATTTAATGCATGACTACAAATTAGACTTCAAAGTCAACAAGAGAAGGATGTGTCTTTCTCTCAAGCCCCATGTTTCATTCTGATCTGTGTGTGTGTGTGAATGTGCGTGTATGTGTGCTTGTGCGCACGTGTGTGTGTGTGCACATGCAACATTTTATCCCTGTGCTCATAAAATGTATTATTGTCTCAAATATGACATGTCTACCTTCATCATCACACAAACACCATCAAACTGTCTGTGATGAATATTACGGAGTTAAACATGATGTTTCTACTTGACTGTCCCACAACCTCAGCTGACAGGGGGACATTTCAGTCAGCTAATATGATTATGACATCAAATGAAATCCCAAAACTAACAAAGACTTTGCTGTTGGTATGAATCAGACAGAAGTCTGGCAAAGTCTGATGTAGAATATCATGAGACTTAGCAATGAAAACATGCACGCACGTAAATATTCATGCACGTGCACACGCATCCACGCATGCACACACACATATAACTGATGAAAAATCATGCAACTAAGATATGATAACAATGATTTCAGAGCCGGGGGCAGGTTCCAATCACAACGTCCTATTTTGCAATTCAAATCCGAGAGCATGACAGGGGAAAGAGCTGCTTCACTCTGATCTCAGGAGAATGGTGTGTGTGTGTGTGTGTGTGTGTGTGTGTGTGTGTGTGTGTGTGTGTGTGTGTGTGTGTGTGTGTGTGTGTGTGTGTGCGTGCGTGCGTGCGTGTGTGTGTGCGTGCATTTGAGTTTGTAACATGGACTGTTATAGACTCCTACTAATGTTTGTGAGTATGAATCTACACACACACACACACACGACTCACAGCAATGACATTGAAGAAGTCGTCGTCCCCCAGTGTGTCCAGTATGGAAGAGACGGTCTGTCTGGCAATGGTCAGCCTCAGGCCCTTCATACTGCCACTCACATCCACCAAGATCACTACATCCTTAGGAGATGTGGCTGCCTGGATGTACCTACGCACGCACACACACGCACACGCACACACAC
>NC_056450.1:33474985-33487485 GCF_018296145.1 Oncorhynchus tshawytscha | reverse complement strand
GTAACATACATATAGTAACATACATATAGTAACATACATATAGTAACATACATATAGTAACATACATATAGTAACATACATACAGTAACATACATACAGTAACATACATATAGTAACATACATATAGTAACATACATATAGTAACATACATATAGTAACATACATACAGTAACATACATACAGTAACATACATATAGTAACATACATATAGTAACATACATACAGTAACATACATATAGTAACATACATATAGTAACATACATACAGTAACATACATACAGTAACATACATACAGTAACATACACATTCTAACATACATATAGTAACATACACATTCTAACATACATATAGTAACATACATATAGTAACATACATATAGTAACATACATATACTAACATACATATACTAACATACATATACTAACATACATATAGTAACATACATATGGTAACATACACATAGTAACATACATACAGTAACATACATATAGTAACATACACATTCTAACATACATATAGTAACATACATATAGTAACATACATATAGTAACATACATATACTAACATACATATACTAACATACATATACTAACATACATATAGTAACATACATATGGTAACATACACATTCTAACACACATATAGTAATATACATATACTAACATACATATAGTAACATACATATGGTAACATACATATAGTAACATACATATAGTAACATACATATACTAACATACATATAGTAACATACATATAGTAACATACATATAGTAACATACATATAGTAACATACATATAGTAACATACATATACTAACATACATATAGTAACATACATACAGTAACATACATATAGTAACATACATATACTAACATACATATACTAACATACATATACTAACATACACATACTAACATACATATACTAACATACATATACTAACATACATATACTAACATACACATTCTAACATACATATAGTAACATACATATAGTAACTTACATATAGTAACATACATATGGTAACATACATATAGTAACATACATATAGTAACATACATATGGTAACATACATATAGTAACATACATATAGTAACATACATATAGTAACATACATATACTAACATACATATAGTAACATACATACAGTAACATACATATAGTAACATACATATACTAACATACATATACTAACATACATATACTAACATACACATTCTAACATACATATAGTAACATACATATACTAACATACATATACTAACATACATATACTAACATACACATACTAACATACATATACTAAAATACATATTCTAACACACATATAGTAATATACATATACTAACATACACATTCTAACATACATATAGTAACATACATATAGTAACTTACATATAGTAACATACATATGGTAACATACATATAGTAACATACATATAGTAACATACATATGGTAACATACATATAGTAACATACATATGGTAACATACATATACTAACATACATATAGTAACATACATATGGTAACATACATATAGTAACATACATATACTAACATTCATATAGTAACATACATATAGTAACATACATATGGTAACATACATATAGTAACATACATATAGTAACATACATATAGTAACATACATATACTAACATACATATACTAACATACATATAGTAACATACATATAGTAACATACATATAGTAACATACATATAGTAACATACATATAGTAACGTACAGTTAGTTACTAATCAGATACAATGACATCAATACATCCTGTAGAGGAAGTGAGCCCTTTCTGTTGTAACATACACATAGTTTGCGTGATAGGCTTCTACAATGGAGTTGAGGATATACAGAGATGGGATTTAAATATAATTCAAAGCTGAATTTGCTTGAAATGAATCGCGTTGAAACCAAGAGCACCCTGCCAACCTCATGTACCTTAATCACCTCTTTTATCTCCTCTCCTCTTCTCCTCCTCTCCTCTCTTTATCACCACTCCCCCTTCTTCTCCTCTCATCTCTTCCTCTCCTCTCCTCTCCTCTCCTCCTCTCCTCTCTTTATCACCACTCCCCCTTCTTCTCCTCTCATCTCTTCTTCTCCTCTCCTCTCCTCTCTTCTCCTCCTCTCCTCTCTTTATCACCACTCCCCCTTCTTCTCCTCTCATCTCTTCTTCTCCTCTCCTCTCCTCTTCTTCTCCTCTCTTTATCACCACTCCCCTTTTTCTCCTCTCATCTCTTCCTCTCCTCTCCTCTCCTCTCCTCTCCTCTCCTCCTCCTCCTCTCTTTATCACCACTCCCCCTTCTTCTCCTCTCATCTCTTCTTCTCCTCTCCTCTCCTCTTCTTCTCCTCTCTTTATCACCACTCCCCTTTTTCTCCTCTCCTCTCCTCTCCTCTCCTCTCCTCTCCCTCTCCTCTCCTCTCCTCTCCTCTCCTCTCCTCTCCTCTCCTCTCCTCTCCTCTCCTCTCCTCTCCTCTCCTCTCCTCTCCTCTCCTCTCCTCTTCTTCTCCTCTCATCTCATCTTCTCCTCTCTTTATCACCACTCCCCCTTCTCCTCTCATCTCTTCTTCTCCTCTCCTCTCCTCTCTTCTCCTCCTCTCCTCTCCTTATCACCACTCCCCCTTCTTCTCCTCTCATCTCTTCTTCTCCTCTCCTCTCTTCTCCTCCTCTCCTCTCTTTATCACCACTCCCCCTTCTTCTCCTCTCATCTCTTCTTCTCCTCTCTTCTCCTCTCTTCTCCTCCTCTCCTCTCTTTATCACCACTCCCCTTCTTCTCCTCTCTTCTTCTCCTCCCCTCTCCTCTCCTCTTCTTCTCCTCTCCTCTTCTTCCTCTCTCTTTATCACCACTCCCCTTTTCTCCTCTCCTCTCCTCTCCTCTCCTCTCCTCTCCTCTCCTCTCCTCTCCTCTCCTCTCCTCTCCTCTCCTCTCCTCTCCTCTCCTCTCCTCTCCTCTCCTCTCCTCTCCTCTCCTCCCTCTCCTCTCCTCTCTGTTTCTCCTCTCTTACTCTCCCCTCCCCCCTCTGCTTCCCTCTCTATTCTTCTCCTCTAGCTTTTCTACCTTTTCTTCTTTCCTCTCATGTCTTTTCCTCCTCCACACCTTCTCTCCTCCTTTCCTCCTCTCCCCTCCTCTCTCCCCTCCTCTTATCCTCTCTCCTCTCCTCCTCCAGTCTCCATCTGTCACTCCGTTTGACTAAACGTTCCCTGTTTGTCCCTCACTCTGCCTGAGGGAGACAGCTCTGGCCAAGCTAATTACAAACACACATGGACACACACACACATGGACACACACACACACACACACACACACACACACACACACACACACACACACACACACACACACACACACACACACACACACACACACAAACACACACAGAAGTATACATTGCTTGTTTGCATGTGTGCATACTGCATATGTGTGGACATATTTGGGTATGTGCTTGTGTACATGTTTGTGTGCGTGTGTTTGTGTGTGCACGTACACACACAAAAACACACGCTTGCATGCACACACACACACGCTCTCTCTCTCTCTCTCTCTCTCTCTCTCTCTCACACACACACACTCTCTCTCTCTCACTCTCACTCACCTGGGTACTGCCTGAAGAAGCCCTTGGCACTGCCAAAGTACTGCCATATGAGGGATGGGTCCCTCTCAAAGTTATCCACAAACACTTTATTCAAGGCTTCAGACCAGTAAACTCCATTTACTATAGCTGAGTCTGAGAGAGAGGAGGAAAGGAGAGGAGAGGAGAGAAGAGAGTAATGGAGTTAGTAACTCCTATGACTTCATGAACAGGATTCTGAATGATTGAATGAGCCCATTCAGCATATTGTTTCTAAAACTGCATCAAATAATGTTTTGTAGCAGAATGTGTACTGTTTTGAATTTGACCATAATTCCTAAAAGCTGAATCTAAAGTCAAATAAACAATAGACAGACAATTCAGAAAGACATGATAGATAATATGAGATAAGAGAACACAACATGATAGAGAAAAAGGACAGATAAGATGAGAGAGAGCAGGGCGGGAGAGAGAGAGATAGAAGCAGAGATAGATAGAAGCAGAGAGAGAGATAGAGGCAGAGGCAGAGAGAGATAGAAGCAGAGAGAAAGAGAGATAGGGGCAGAGAGAGATAGAGGCAGAGAGAGAAAGAGAGGCAGAGAGAAAGATGGAGGCAGAGAGAGATAGGGGCAGAGAGAGAGATGGAGGTAGAGAGAGCGATAGGCAGAGATAGATAGAGATAGAGGCAGAGAGAGAGAGAGAGAGAGTTAGGGGCAGAGAGAGAGATGGAGGCAGAGAGAGAGATAGAGGTAGAGATAGATAGAGGCAGAGAGAGAGAGATAGACATGTACTGTATGTACAGTGGGGCAAAAAAGTATTTAGTCAGCCACCAATTGTACAGGTTCTCCCACTTAAAAATATGAGAGGCCTGTAATTTTCATCATAGGTACACTTCAACTATGACAGACAAAATGAGGAAAAACAATCCAGAATTTTTTTTTTTAATTTTTAATTAATTTATTTGCAAATTATGGTGGAAAATAAGTAGAGAGAGAGAGAGAGAGAGAGAGAGAGACACAGATTATTTTATTTCACTTTTGTTTATTATCTACTTGCTTTATCAATTCAATGTTAACATATGTTTCCCAAATTGAAATTGAATTGATAGAGACAGAGGCAGAGATAGATAGAGATAGAGGCAGACTGATACATAGACAGGAATAGTGTTTGTGGGTATCAGTGTGAGTGTGTGTGAGGTATGTGTGTGTGTGTGTGTGTGTGTGTGTGTGTGTGTGTGTGTGTGTGTGTGTGTGTGTGTGTGTGTGTGTGTGTGTGTGTGTGTGTGTGTGTGTGTGTGTGTGTGTGTGTGTGTGTGTGTGTGTGTGTGTGTGTGTGTGTGTGTGTGTGTGTGCGCGCGTGTACCCCTCTCTCCTTGCTGATACTGAAATGTTATGAAGCACATCCACCTTAGATTACTAAAACCTCTTTTCAATTTGCAGGCTGAGGGAGTCTTGGAGGTGATTTGCCAGTGGAGCCCTATCGGCTAGACAGACAGCATTATCACCTCTACCTAGTATCAGACCTGGGAGGGAGGGAGGCAGGGAGGGAGAGAGAAATATATTTATATATATATATATATATATATATATAGAGAGAGAGAGAGAGAGAGAGAGAGAGAGAGAGGTGGGGGGCACACAGAGGGCACACCTAAGCGATAATGCCCAAGATATTGTGATTTTTCCATGACACAGACTGATCAGGTGAATCCACTTCAATCAGTGTAGATGAAGGGGAAGAGCCAGGTTAAAGGGGTTTTAAGCCTTGAGACAATTGAGACATGGATGGTGTGTGTGTGCCATTCAGAGCATGCCTTTGAACGGGGTATGGTAGTAGGTGCCTTCCAGGGTAAAATACATACTACCATATATATATATATATATATATATATATATATATATATATATATATATATATCCCTCTAACGAAACACTTGTGGCAACTACAGTTTTTTTTTGATTGCTTAAGCACGATTTTCAAAACAGGGCCCGTGTTTTCAAAACACTACACACAATTAGCACAACCACACACCCAATTAGCAAAACACTACAGATCCTTTGCAAAATTAAACACTCTTGTAAAAACTATACACTTCTTTTTAAAAACCACACTTTGTTACCATATGAAACACACACGTTTCACATTACTATACTCTGTTTGCACGAGTTACACTCTGCTGTGATAAACCTAAAACACTTTCAGCACTTCTACTTCCCTATGATTAGAGTAGGCTACTATCAACAAAGTACAAATATAATGTCAATTCACCAAACACTACACAAGACCAATGTTGCAGACTGAAGAAACTCATTTATTTCTCAACACGCCCAAAATGTTGACATGGAGATTCATAATACTGTAACCAAACGTCACTTTACGTATTGTAAGATCAAAATAAAAAATAAAAAAATAACTAGACATGTCTCTTGTCTCTTCGCCTAGCTGGATCTGGCCAGAGAATTTCATCAACATCGCAGGTAATGTTGTCATTAGCAAGACACCTTGGAAAGAAACGTCTTGAATGACGAATCCATCCTTGCATTGCAGCTACCTCCACCTGGTCACAGGCCTCCTCCATGGCTTGGATGAGGGGTACCTCAGCCTGGAGACGGAGATCATATACCTTCCACCGCCATGCCGAGAAAAACTCTTCTATAGGGTTGAGGAATGGAGAGTATGGTGGAAGATATAGGACGGTGAAATGTGGATGTTGCTGAAACCAGATCTGAACCAGAGCAGAGCGGTGGAAAGACACATTGTCCCAGACAACAATGTATTGCATATGATCGATTTGATTTGCTGCTGTTATGTTGTGCAATTGGTCCAAGAATGTAAGTATGAGTGCTGTGTTGTAAGGTCCCATATGGGCATGGCGGTGGAGGACCCCATTCTGTGTAATGGCTGCACAGAGTGTTATATTACCCCCACGTTGCCCTGGGACATTGACTATAGCCCTGTGGCCAATGATGTTTCTTCCCCTCCTTCGTGTTCTCGTCAGGTTGAACCCAGCCTCATCTACGTAAATGAACTCATGCTGGATCTCCTCTCCATCCATTCGTAAAACTCTCTGAAAAACAGTGTCAGGCAAAATTGTGTAGTTCAGTGTAGATCTAGTATACATATTACAGTACAGTAAAAGATTATGCAAGATCACACTGCTAAAGTGAATACATACCTCTGCATAATCATGCCGCAGTCGTTTCACCCTTTCGGAATTGCGCTCGAAAGGCACTCGATAAATTTGCTTCATTTGAATATGTTTTCTTTAGGATGCGTGGCAGTGTTGATGTTGAGACCTGATGGATATCGTTGAAAAGGGCGTGGTTATTGACCATGTTAGCTTGGAGCTGCTTGAGTGTTATAGCATTGTTGGTCAAAACCATGTTTACTATCTCCCTCTCTTGCTGTTCTGTGAACATAGGAGGCCTTCCCCCTTGTCGTCCCTGACCCTCAATCCTATGTAGAAAAAAAACAGTATACAATAGTACAGTAATTTCACAGGAAAAGGTAACAGAAGTGCTGATAGTCCATAGAATACAGTACTGTAAGCAGTTACTGAAACCGTGCAGATGTTTTTGATGTGATGATATTTTTACAATACCTATTTTCCAGTCTAAATGTTCTCATCACACTTGCCACTGTATATCGGCTTAGATTTGGCTGTACTCGCAGTCCAGCCTCCCTCAGCGTCAGGCCGTGGTTGACAACGTGGTCAACCAGTGTTGCGCGGATCTCATTTGTCAGATTCGGTCCTCTTTGAGCACCTTCTTGTCTTCCTCTTCCTCCTCCTCGTCCTCCTCGTTCTCCTCGTCCTTCTCGTCCTCCTCGTCCCTCCTCGTCCTCCTCGTCCTCTCCTCGTTCTCCTCGTTCTCCATTCTCCTCCTCCTCCTCCTCCTCCTCGTTCTCCTCTCTCGTCCGTCCTTCTCGTCCTCCTCATTCTCCTCGTCCTCCTCGTCCTCCTCGTTCTCCTCGTTCTCCTCGTCCTCCTCCTCCTCCTCGTTCTCCTCATTCTCCTCGTCGTCCTCCTCCTCCTCCTCTCCTCGTTCTCCTCGTTCTCCCTCCTCCTCCTCCTCCTCCTCCTCCTCGTCCTCCTCTCCTCGTCCTTCTCGTCTCCTCCTCGTCCTCCTCGTCCTCCTCCTCGTTCTCCTCGTCCTCCTCCTCCTCCTCGTTCCTCCTCCTCGTTCTCCTCGTCCTCCTCGTCCTCCTCGTTCTCCTCGTTCTCCTCGTTCTCCTCGTTCTCCTCCTCCTCGTCCTCCTCGTCCTCCTCCTTCTCCTCGTTCTCCTCGTCTCCTCGTTCTCCTCCTCGTCCTTCTCGTCCTTCCTCCTCATTCTCCTCGTCCTCCTCGTCCTCCTCGTTCTCCTCGTTCTCCTCGTCCTCCTCCTCCTCCTCGTTCTCCTCGTTCTCCTCATCCTCCTCCTCCTCCTCGTTCTCCTCGTTCTCCTCGTCCTCCTCCTCCTCTTTCTCTGACTCTTTCCATTGTGCTTGAAGGCTGATGAACTCACCTGCTGCTTTTTATAGTGCTTATGCACCTGATTGGTGTGTCTACAATTAAGCAAACGAGTGTTTGCACACCTGATGACTGTGTTGAACCAATAGGTTGGAGGGTGTGGTAATCTGACAGTCAGTGCTTTAGTATTGCAAGGATGTGACTTCATGATAGATTTTTGTGTGTAATGTATGTTAAGTGTGTTTAGTGTTTTGCAAATCACTGTGTGTAGAGTTTTGCAACAAGTGTGAGGTTGACAATGTGCTTATAGTTGTGCAAATATGGGCTGATGTTTTGCTTCTTGAGTGTAAGGTTTTGCTAATAGTGTACTACTTTCAATTTTAGTGTGTAAGCAATCCAAAAAAACTGTAAAACACACCGTTGTACCAGACATCCAGAAAGCCTGGATGTCGCCCGAGAGGAGTTTCCACAGCATCCCAGTCACTTCTGGTGTACATTAACGTCTATTAGAATCTAATCATATCCACATGAGAGGAAGAGGGGAATTTACCCCTTCCTCCCTCCAAACTTCCATTTCCATTTAAATTCATCTCCACTAATACACTCTAATCAGAGGAGCTTGAACGAAATGGATTAGATTAGACAGAGCGAGAGAGAGAGAGAGAGAGAGAGAGAGAGAGAGGGAGAGACAGAGACAGAGAGAGAGAGAGACAGAGAGGGAGAGAGAGAGAGAGAGAGAGAGAGAGAGAGAGAGAGAGAGAGAGAGAGGAGAGAGAGAGAGAGAGAGAGAGAGAGGGAGAGAGAGAGACAGAGACAGAGAGAGAGAGAGAGACAGAGAGAGAGAGAGAGAGAGGGAGAGAGAGAGAGAGAGAGAGAGAGAGAGAGGGAGAGAGAGACAGAGAGAGAGAGAGAGAGAGAGAGAGAGAGATTGACACAAATGCAGAACAACAACAAATTCATGAGAAGTTGAATGGATTAGAAAAAGCTATAAAGGACAATCACAATCCTTTGGTCTCCCCAATAACTGACCAGGAGCTCTATAAGAAACTAAACTATTACTGACCAGGAGCTCTATAAGAAACTTCAGGCTCTGAAATGTAAAAAAGCCTGCAGACCTGATGGCATCCTAAATGAGATGCTCCAACTTACTAGTGCAACGTTTCAATTGGCTATATTAAAACTTAAATTTGATCCTGAGTGTAGGTTATTTCCCTGACATCTGGAATCGAGGACTCATAACCCCAATCTTTAAGAACGGAGACAAATTTGACCCTAACAATTACAGAGGCATTTGCGTGAACAGTAACCTGGGGAAGGATTTCTGTTGTATTATAAATGTAAGAGTTCTAAACTTCCTTAATAAGCACAATGTCTTGAGTAAAAGACAAATTGGATATATACCAAAACATCACACAACTGATCATATTTACACCCTACACACCCTGATAGATAAACATGTCCACCAAAATAATACCAAAATATACGCTTGCTTTATTTGACTTCCAAAAAGCATTTGATTCTATTTTGCATTCAGCACTGTTCTACAAAGTTATTGAAAGTGGTGTAGGGGGTAAAACATATGACATAATTAAATCAATGTATACCGGCAATACGTGCAGCATTGAAATTGGCAAGAAAATAACAGAATTCTTTAACCAGGGGCGGGGCCTTCGTCAGGGTTGCAATCTGAGACCTGCACTGTTCAATATTTACATCTACGAATTGGCCACTATTCTAGAAAAATCCTCAGCACCTGGTGTTAGTCTCCACACTTCAGAGCTTAAATGCCTACTCTTCGCAGATGACCTATGCCTGCTGTCACCCACAGCACATGGCCCACAGCAGAGCCTGGACCTGCTAGAGCAGTACTGTCAGACCTGGGCCCTGGCAGTAAACCCCAAAAAGACTCAAATAATGATTTTCCAGAGAAGATCCAGATCTCAGGGAATTAGACCAAAGTTCTCAATTGGTACAACATATATAGAGTACTGCACACACTACAATTACTTAGGTTTAAAAATATAGAGTACTGCACACACTACAATTACTTAGGTTTAAAAATATAGAGTACTGCACACACTACAATTACTTAGGTTTAAAAATAAGCTCAACTGGACACCTTAATGAGGCAGTGAATGAACTGAGAGAAAATGCCCACAGGACATTCTACACCATTAAAAAACTAATTCAATTGAAATACCTATTAAAATTTGGCTAAAACTAATTGAACGTGTCATTGAACCAATTGCACTTTATGGCAGCGAGGTGTGGGGGTCCACTTGCAAAGCAAGATTTCATCCAATGGGACAAACACCCCATTGAAACCCTGCATGCAGAGTTCTGTAAGATTCTCCTACATGTCCAGGGGAAACTACTGGGGCTGAGTTCACAAACCTGCTCCACTAACACACTGAAGCCTCAGGACCAGAATATCCAATCAATCAGAATAAACCAAATTACAACACAGTCAAAACAAAACTACATTGTTATTGGGAAACACAAGCACAAGCAAAAAGCTAAATACAGAGCTATCTGGCCCTAAATCTGCAGTATACCATGGCTAACTATCTGGCCCTAAATCTGCAGTATACCATGGCTAACTATCTGGCCCTAAATCGGCTGTATACCATGGCTAACTATCTGGCCCTAAATCTGCAGTATACCATGGCTAACTATCTGGCCCTAAATCGGCTGTATACCATGGCTAACTATCTGGCCCTAAATCTGCAGTATACCATGGCTAACTATCTGGCCCTAAATCTGCAGTATACCATGGCTAACTATCTGGCTCTAAATCAGCTGTATACCATGGCTAACTATCTGGCTCTAAATCAGCTGTATACCATGGCTAACTATCTGGCCCTAAATCGGCTGTATACCATGGCTAACTATCTGGCCCTAAATCTGCAGTATACCATGGCTAACTATCTGGCCCTAAATCTGCAGTATACCATGGCTAAATATCTGGCCCTAAATCTGCAGTATACCATGGCTAACTATTTGACCCTAAATCAGCTGTATACCATGGCTAACTATTTGACCCTAAATCAGCTGTATACCATGGCTAACTATTTGACTCTAAATCAGCTGTATACCATGGCTAACTATTTGACCCTAAATCAGCTGTATACCATGGCTAACTATCTGGCTCTAAATCAGCTGTATACCATGGCTAACTATTTGACCCTAAATCAGCTGTATACCATGGCTAACTATTTGACCCTAAATCAGCTGTATACCATGGCTAACTATTTGACCCTAAATCAGCTGTATACCATGGCTAACTATTTGACCCTAAATCTGCAGTATACCATGGCTAACTATTTGACCCTAAATCGGCTGTATACCATGGCTAACTATTTGACCCTAAATCTGCAGTATACCATGGCTAACTATTTGACCCTAAATCTGCAGTATACCATGGCTAACTATTTGACCCTAAATCTGCAGTATACCATGGCTAACTATTTGACCCTAAATCAGCTGTATACCAGGGCTAACTATTTGACCCTAAATCAGCTGTATACCATGGCTAACTATCTGGCCCTAAATCAGCTGTATACCATGGCTAACTATTTGACCCTAAATCTGCAGTATACCATGGCTAACTATTTGACCCTAAATCAGCAGTATACCAGGGCTAACTATTTGACCCTAAATCTGCAGTATACCATGGCTAACTATTTGACCCTAAATCAGCTGTATACCAGGGCTAACTATTTGACCCTAAATCAGCTGTATACCAGGGCTAACTATTTGACCCTAAATCAGCTGTATACCAGGGCTAACTATTTGACCCTAAATCAGCTGTATACCATGGCTAACTATTTGACCCTAAATCAGCTGTATACCAGGGCTAACTATCTGACCATGGTTACTGATCAAAACCTTAGAAAAACCTTGACAAAGTGCAGGCTCTATATGCTTATTGTTATTCTTCAATGTAAAAGATTATTTTGACCCTTGGTTATTGTTGTTACTGTTGTCCCATTGCCAATTTTGATTGTTATTATTTTCATATTGTAAATATCCAAAGTAAGCTTTGGCAATATGTACATTGTTACGTCATGCCAATAAAGCAAATTGAATTGAATTGAATTGAGAGACAGCGAGTGAGAGTGTGAGAGAGAGCAACAGAGAGAGAGAGACAGAGAGAGAGAGAGAGAGAGAGAGAGAGTGTGTGTGTGTGTGTGTGTGTGTGTGTGTGTGTGTGTGTGTGTGTGTGTGTGTGTGTGTGTAGTTTAGAGCAGTGCATAAATCGGAGCTGAAATGAACTTCATATTATCTCAAACTGACGGTGATTAACAGGGAAGCTCTTAACTAGGAAGAGAATGAGGAAGAGAGGAGAGGAAGTGAGGGAGAGGAGAGGAGAGGAGAGAGGGAAAGAGAGGGAGGGGAGAGAGAGGGAGGAGAGAGGGAAAGAGAGGGAGGGGAGAGGGAAAGAGGGAGAGGAGAGGGAGGAGAGAGAGAGAAAG
>NC_056450.1:33462485-33469985 GCF_018296145.1 Oncorhynchus tshawytscha | reverse complement strand
GTGAGGAAGTGTAAGAGACTAGGGGGAGAGTATAGTGAGGAAGTGTAAGAGACTAGGGGGAGGAGAGTATATTGGGGAAGTGTAAGAGACTAGGGGTGAGGAGAGTATAGTGAGGAAGTGTAAGAGACTAGGGGGAGGAGAGTATAGTGAGGAAGTGTAAGAGACTAGGGGGAGGAGAGTATAGTGAGGAAGTGTAAGAGACTAGGGGGAGGAAGAGGGTGTCAAGCGGTAAAGGAAAAGGGGTGTGGTCAAAGGCACCATGGAACCTTAGCCTGGTGCTGGGGGGGAGGCCCTGACCAGAGAGGAAGGGCAGGTGTTCAGGGTGGGAGATAGAGATGAGGAGGAAAGTGAGTCTGAGGAAGAGGATGAGGAGTTATTTTTTTCAGACTCCTCTTCAATGGGCCGGGAGCTGACAGCCAGTCAAGCAGAGGGGTCTAAGTACACGTTGAGAGAACTGACAAGGTTCCTGAATGAGACCAAGGGGAAAAAGTTCATCTTGAGGCTTTTTTTTCTGATCCTATAAAGTTTTTAAGATCAGTACAACATGCTATGAAGAATGAGGGGCATGGTGTCCTCTCACCCAGAAAACGGTTTAGGTTGAGGAAGTGGGTCACAACAGTGTGTAAGGGTCTACCTTCAGACACTGTTGAGATGTATATTTTCTTTCTGACACTGGGGCTTTTTGAGCTTTGCTATTGGTCTCTTTCTCTGCTGGCTTTTCTCCCACTTCTTATGGAGATTCTTCAGGTAGGCTCGCTCAATATAAATGGTGCCAGAGATGCGGGAAAGAGGAGTGTGTTGTGTGAGTATGTAAAACAAAAAAAGTACAGGTGTTGTTTCTGCAGGAGACTCATAGTGATGTGTTGAATGAAGTCGATTCGGTGCTCTGGTGGAAAGGGGCAAGTGTGTTGAGCCATGGGACAAATCTTAGTGCAGGGGTGACAGTTCTTTTTGCACCGGGGCTGTCTGTGTGTTGAGCCATGAGACAGATCTTAGTGCAGGAGAGACAGTCCTTTAGCACCGGGGCTGTCTGTATGTTGAGCCATGAGACAGATCTTAGTGCAGGAGAGACAGTCCTTTTTGCACCGGGGCTGTCTGTGTGTTGATCCATGGGACAGATCTTAGTGGGGGTGGCAGTCCTTTTTGCAGCCGGGGCTGTCTGTGTGTTGATCCATGGGACAAATCTTAGTGCAGGAGAGACAGTCCTTTAGCACCGGGGCTGTCTGTATGTTGAGCCATGGGACAATCTTAGTGCAGGAGAGACAGTCCTTTAGCACCGGGGCTGTCTGTATGTTGAGCCAGGGGACAATCTTAGTGCAGGAGAGACAGTCCTTTAGCACCGGGGCTGTCTGTATGTTGAGCCATGGGACAATCTTAGTGCAGGAGAGACAGTCCTTTTTGCACTGGGGCTGTCTGTAAAACGTTGCTCCTCAAAGGAGGTGTATAAAGGTAGGCTGCTTGTTGTTAAAGCAGAAATTAACAACATGGGTTTTGTCTTTATAAATGTGTATGCGCCTAACACAGGGAGAGAGAGGGGGGTTCTATTTGGGAGTCTTAGACAGGAACTCTCACAGGTAGCGCCTGAGGAGACACTGGTGGTCGGAGGGGACTGGAACTGTACAATGGATTTTACAAAAGACAGAAATGGGGTAGAGCCTCATTCAGTGTCAGTGGGAGTGTTAAGGGACATCATTCATCAGTTCGACCTAGTGGATGTTTGGAGAACTAAACATCCCAACACAAGACAGTATACATGGGTGAAGGTTTTTGGGGCTAGGGTGAGTGCAGCCCGACTTGATCGGTTTTACATGTCTAGAAATCGGAGCAATAGGCTGCTGGGCGCTACCATTCTACCAGTGGGGTTTTCAGATCACCACATAACCATGGCTCTGCTGTCTATTTCACCAGGGCCCCGGCAGGCATCCTGTTGGAAGTTTAATGTCAAGCTCTTACAAGATGCCACTTTTTGCTCAGGTTTCCAGACCTTTTGGGGAAGGTGGGGGCAGCAAAGAGAGGAGTATGAGTCTCTGAGTCAATGGTGGGATGTGGGGAAAGTTCAAATTGGGCTTTTCTGTCAACAGTACACAGCTCTCTCATCCTCAGAGGCTAGGAGAGTATTGGGGGAACTAGAGCATTGTATTAGTGAGATAGAGGTAGAGATGGTGGGGCAAGGTAATGTAGGCCTCCATGCTAATTTAGCTGAATTACGTCGGGACCTGGGCAGTTTTTTCCAGGTTAAAGCAAAGGGGGCACTTGTAAGAGCTATGTTCTCCATGCTCAAGGAGATGGACGCTCCCAGCTCCTTCTTCTTTGGTTTGGAAAGACAGAGCAGTGAAGCCAAGGGTATGCATTGTCTATGGCTGTCTGATGGACGGGTGACCTCTGTGGTGGGGGAGATGCGGGAGTGGACTGTGGAGTTTTATACTGAATTGTATAGGGCAGAAGTGTGTGATCCTATGTGTGATCAGGTCTTGTACGCAGGACTAAGCTCTCTCTGGCACAGAGGGATGAAATGGACATTCCTCTGTTGTCCCATGAACTGGCAGAGGCCGTAACCCAGATGTCCCCCGGTTGTGCACCGGGGGTCGATGGACTCCCAGTGGAGTTTTATAAAAAATAATAATTGGACAGGACTTCTTTTGCGTGTTGCTTGAATGCGTCTGGGGAAGGAGAGTTGCCGATGAGCTGCCGTTGGGCGGCTCTGACTCTCCTGCCCAAAAAAGGGGACTTGTGTGAACTTAAGAACTGGAGGCCTGTGGCATTACTCTGTGCGGACTACAAGATATTTGCCAAAGTCCTCTCTAACAGACTGAAGTCCCATCTGGACTCGATAGCACATAAGAACCAAACATATTGTGTACCGGGACGCTCAATCACGGACAACTTGTTCTTAATCAGGGACATGTTGGACTTGTCGAGAGGTTCTAATGTGAACTTTGGACTGTTCTCTTTAGATCAAGAGAAGGCTTTTGATAGAGTGGACCATGAGTATCTGTTTAATGTGATGTCTGTGTTTGGGTTTGGGAAGAGTTTTTTGACCTGTGTGAAGATGTTGTATGCTGGGGAGTCATGTATGGTCAAGGTGGGAGGGGGGCTCAGTAGGCCAATCTGGGTGAGACAGGCCATTAGACAAGGATGCCCTCTATCTGGGCAGTTATACACACTAGCCAATGAGCCTTTTTTGGGACTGCTATGCAGGAGACTGCAAGGAGTGTGCTGGACAGGCATGGGTGTGGTGACAGGAATAGCAGTGTCAGCATATGCAGATGATGTTTCTGTGATGGTCAGGGATGGTCAAGATATGCAGGCACTGGAGACCAGTCTGAAGGTGTACGACGGAGCTTCATCATCTAAGGTGGGGCAAGAGCAAAGCTCTGTTATGTGGGGCATGGGGGGATAGGGCCCCTTCTCTGCTTCCAGGGGGTTTGCAGTGGGGTTGTGAAGGGCTTCAAGTGTTGGGGGTGTACCTGGGCTCGGAGAAGTGGGTCAGGAAGAACTGGGAGGGGCTGTCACAAGCAGTGGTGTCAAGACTGGCCAGGTGGAGGTGGCTCCTGTCCCAAGTGTCATATAGAGGGAGGATGCTGATAATTAACAACCTGGTGGCATCTTCCCTGTGGCATAAACTGGCTGTCCTCAATCCCCCCGCAAGCTGGTGGACTTCTTCTGGTCGGGCCATCACTGGCTGAAGGCAGCAGTGTTGTACATGATTGTCCACGAAGGAGGACAGGGCCTGGTGGAACTGGAGAGCAGGGTGGCTGCTTTCCGGCTGAAGGCGGTGCAGAGACTGCTGTACCATACTGATGTTGGCTGGAGGGAGCCAGCATGCGCGCTGCTGAGGAGAGCTGGTGGATTAGGGTTGGATCGGCAGCTGTTCCTCATGAAGCTGGAGAGGCTGAGTACAGCAGGTCTCTCAGATTTTTACTCTGCAGTGTTGAGGGCCTGGCAGCTGCTAAGGCCCACACAAGAAGGGGGTGTGGAGCCTGGGCTGTGGGTGTGGGAGGATCCTATCTTCAACAACCCAGCCATCCCTTTGAGATTGGTTCAGTCGGCCACCCTGCAGAGGCAACTGATGGCAGGGGGTTTACAAAGGCTGGGTGACCTGAGACTGCTGGGAGAATAGGGGTGGAAAACCCCAGAAGTCTTGGCACAACAAACAGGAATAGGCTGCTGGAGAATAGGCTGCTGTCTCTTAGGCTGCTGGAGAGATTCCTGGAGGAAGTCCAGGAGGCACTGTCTGAGCCGGTAAGGGGGGTGTTTGAGCGGCCAAAGGGAGAGGGGCCACCAATGTTTCCGACACTGCAGGTGACGGCAGAGACTGGAGACTGGCAAGGGGGTCTGGAGGACTTTAACACTCCGAGCCTGGGGGAGTTTGAACGGGTGGGAGGTAAAGCCCTCTACAACCTCTGCGTTAAGGTTAGGAACATTAGGAGCCTAACAGGAGTGAGGGCACATCAGTGGCAGGGGGTATGTGGGGCAGAGAGTATGGTGGGATTTAGATGGAGGGGACTCTACAAACCCCCAGTACCAAAGAGGTCAGGGGACCTCCAGTGGAGGGTTCTTCATGGAGCCCTGGCCACTAACAGCTGGTGGGCACGGGTTGAACCGGGAATCGGGCAGGGGTGTCCTTTATGTGTAATGAAAGAAATGTGATGTGAACTGTGATTCATGTGTTTTCTGTGTGCACCAGGTTAATGCCATTAATGTCTCTGTTGGAATGTCTGTGTGAGAGGTTGGGGGTGGGTTTTATTGTTGGGATGTTTATAATGGGATACAGGTATTTGAGTAAGGAGAAAGCCAAATGTGTGTTCTTGAATTTTCTGTTTGCTCAGGTGAAGTTGGCTATTTGGCTAACAAGGAGGAACAGGGTTAAAGATGGGGGGGGTTACAGACCCTTTACTATTGTTTAATGGGATGGTCTCTGCTCGCCTTAGGGTTGAGTTTGAGTACTATAGAATGATAAAAGTAAAAAGTTAAAGTTAAAAAGTATGAAGATGTTTGAGCAGATATGGTGTGTTGGGGGGGCTGTCTGTATAGCTGGGGAAGATGTTTCAGGAGATATGGCGTGTTGGGGGGGCTGTCTGTATAGCTGGGGAAGATGTTTCAGGAGATATGGTGTGTTGGGGGCTGTCTGTATAGCTGGGGAAGATGTTTCAGGAGATATGGTGTGTTGGGGGCTGTCTGTATAGCTGGGGAAGATGTTTCAGGAGATATGGTGTGTTGGGGGCTGTCTGTATAGCTGGGGAAGATGTTTGAGGAGATATGGTGTATTGGGGGCTGTCTGTATAGCTGGGGAAGATGTTTCAGGAGATATGGTGTGTTGGGGGGCTGTCTGTATAGCTGGGGAAGATGTTTGAGGAGATATGGTGTGTGGGGGCTGTCTGTATAGCTGGGGAAGATGTTTCAGGAGATATGGTGTGTTGGGGGGCTGTCTGTATAGCTGGGGAAGATGTTTCAGGAGATATGGTGTGTTGGGGGCTGTCTGTATAGCTGGGGAAGATGTTTCAGGAGATATGGTGTGTTGGGGGCTGTCTGTATAGCTGGGGAAGATGTTTGAGGAGATATGGTGTGTTGGGGGCTGTCTGTATAGCTGGGGAAGATGTTTGAGGAGATATGGTGTGTTGGGGGCTGTCTGTATAGCTGGGGAAGATGTTTGAGGAGATATGGTGTGTTGGGGGCTGTCTGTATAGCTGGGGAAGATGTTTGAGGAGATATGGTGTGTTGGGGGCTGTCTGTATAGCTGGGGAAGATGTTTCAGGAGATATGGTGTGTTGGGGGCTGTCTGTATAGCTGGGGAAGATGTTTCAGGAGATATGGTGTGTTGGGGGCTGTCTGTATAGCTGGGGAAGATGTTTCAGGAGATATGGTGTGTTGGGGGCTGTCTGTATAGCTGGGGAAGATGTTTCAGGAGATATGGTGTGTGGGGGCTGTCTGTATAGCTGGGGAAGATGTTTCAGGAGATATGGTGTGTTGGGGGCTGTCTGTATAGCTGGGGAAGATGTTTGAGGAGATATGGTGTGTTGGGGGCTGTCTGTATAGCTGGGGAAGATGTTTGAGGAGATATGGTGTGTTGGGGGCTGTCTGTATAGCTGGGGAAGATGTTTGAGGAGATATGGTGTGTTGGGGGCTGTCTGTATAGCTGGGGAAGATGTTTGAGGAGATATGGTGTGTTGGGGGGCTGTCTGTATAGCTGGGGAAGATGTTTGAGGAGATATGGTGTGTTGGGGGCTGTCTGTATAGCTGGGGAAGATGTTTCAGGAGATATGGTGTGTTGGGGGCTGTCTGTATAGCTGGGGAAGATGTTTCAGGAGATATGGTGTGTTGGGGGCTGTCTGTATAGCTGGGGAAGATGTTTCAGGAGATATGGTGTGTTGGGGGCTGTCTGTATAGCTGGGGAAGATGTTTGAGGAGATATGGTGTGTTGGGGGCTGTCTGTATAGCTGGGGAAGATGTTTTGGATATACAGTTGTAGAAGTGGGTATTGTTTTGGGTATTGTGATGTGTGGTGTTGTATCGTGTGGTAGATGGAAAGGTGAGTATGGTACATGTATGCAGTACAGGATATATTTAGGTGTTTTTAAAGGGGGGGGTGAGTTTTAAATGAAATGAGAATGTTTCAGTAAAGAAACACAAAAAGTCAAAAGTCTCTCTTTCTCTTCATCTCTCGCTCTCTCTCTCTCTCTCTCTCTCTCTCTCTCTCTCTCTCTCTCTCTTTCTCTGTCTCTCTCTCTCTCTGTCTCTCTCTCTCTCTCTCTCTCTCTCTCTCTCACTCTCTCTCTCTCTCTCTCTCTCTCACTCTCTCTCTCTCTCGCTCTCTCTCTCTCTCTCTCTCTCCCCTGTCTTCTCTTTTCACCCAGATGTAATTAATCTCTAGACCTTCTGTCACTCTGATTTAACCCACTTTCTCTCTCTCTCTCATTTTTTCTCTCCCTCCCTCTCACATATTTCTCTCTGGTTGCTGGCTAAGCTGATATGACATTCACTCCATCTGCCAAGCGCTGTACAAGGATGTGCCTTCCTTGTCTGGACATCAGTCAGATGAAACATTAGCATAATCACTGATTATTAAACAGCTAATTAAGTGAACGGTGTTAGAGGATGATCTTAAATAAAAAGACTAAGAGTTGTGATGAAGACACACACAGACACACGTATGCTTAGTGGGGCACATCAGGTAGCTCTCAGGGAAATGCTCAGTGAAGAAATGTACTGAAACTTCTTCTGGCATATAAGCATTGTTTGAACGCATTTATTGCATGTGTTGAACTTTTGTACATGTTAGTTTGAAGGTTTTAAACATCTATGTTGGTCATGTAGATATTAAACATCTATGTTGGTCATGTAGATATTAAACCTCTATGTTGGTTATGTAGATATTTTACCTCTATGTTGGTTATGTAGATATTAAACATCTATGTTGGTCATGTAGATATTAAACCTCTATGTTGGTTATGTAGATATTTTACCTCTATGTTGGTTATGTAGATATTAAACCTCTATGTT
>NC_056450.1:33364985-33457485 GCF_018296145.1 Oncorhynchus tshawytscha | reverse complement strand
TAGAGAGAGGAGAACGTTACAGAGAGAGAGGAGAACATTACATAGAGAGAGGAGAACATTAGAGAGAGAGAGGAGAACATTACATAGAGAAAGGAGAACGTTACATAGAGAGAGGAGAACATCACATAGAGAGAGGAGAACATTACATAGAGAGAGTAGAACATTACATAGAGAGAGGAGAACATTACATAGAGAGAGGATAACATTACATAGAGAGAGGAGAACATTACATAGAGAGAGGAGAACATTACATAGAGAGAGGAGAACATTACATAGAGAGAGGAGAACATTACATAGAGAGAGGAGAACATTACATAGAGAGAGGAGAACATTACATAGAGAGAGGAGAACATTACATAGAGAGAGGAGAACATTACATAGAGAGATGAGAACATTACACACAGAGAGGAGAACATTACATAGAGAGAGGAGAACGTTACATAGAGAGAGGAGAACATTACATAGAGAGAGGAGAACATTACATAGAGAGAGAGGAGAACATTACATAGAGAGAGAGGAGAACATTACATAGAGAGAGGAGAACATTACATAGAGAGATGAGAACATTACATAGAGAGAGGATAACATTACAGAGAGAGAGGAGAACATTACATAGAGAGAGGAGAACATTACAGAGAGAGAGGAGAACATTACATAGAGAGAGGAGAACGTTACATAGAGAGAGGAGAACATTACATAGAGAGAGGATAACATTACATAGAGAGAGAGAGAGGAGAACATTACAGAGAGAGAGGAGAACATTACATAGAGAGAGGAGAACATTACATAGAGAGAGGAGAACATTACATAGAGAGAGGAGAACATTACAGAGAGAGAGGAGAACATTACATAGAGAGAGGAGAACTTTACAGAGAGAGAGGAGAACATTACATAGAGAGAGGAGAACATTACATAGAGAGAGGAGAACATTACATAGAGAGAGGAGAACATTACAGAGAGAGAGGAGAACATTACATAGAGAGAGGAGAACTTTACAGAGAGAGAGGAGAACATTACATAGAGAGAGGAGAACATTACAGAGAGAGAGAAGAACATTACATAGAGAGAGGAGAACATTACATAGAGAGAGAGAGAGGAGAACATTACAGAGAGAGAGGAGAACATTACATAGAGAGAGGAGAACATTACATAGAGAGAGGAGAACATTACATAGAGAGAGGAGAACATTACATAGAGAGAGGAGAACATTACATAGAGAGAGAGGAGAACATTACATAGAGAGAGGAGAACATTACATAGAGAGAGGAGAACATTACATAGAGAGAGAAACATTACAGAGAGAGAGAACATTACATAGAGAGAGGAGAACATTACATAGAGAGAGGAGAACATTACATAGAGAGAGGAGAACATTACATAGAGAGAGGAGAACATTACATAGAGAGAGAGGAGAACGTTCCATAGAGAGAGGAGAACATTACATAGAGAGAGGAGAACATTACATAGAGAGAGGAGAACATTACATAGAGAGAGGAGAACATTACATAGAGAGAGAGAACATTACATAGAGAGAGGAGAACATTACAGAGAGAGAGGAGAACATTACATAGAGAGAGGAGAACATTCCAGAGAGAGAGGAGAACATTACACACACAGAGGAGAACATTACATAGAGAGAGGAGAACATTACATAGAGAGAGAGGAGAACATTACATAGAGAGAGGAGAACATTACATAGAGAGAGGAGAACATTACATAGAGAGAGGAGAACATTACATAGAGAGAGGAGAACATTACAGAGAGAGAGGAGAACATTACACACACAGAGGAGAACATTACATAGAGAGAGGAGAACATTACATAGAGAGAGAGGAGAACATTACATAGAGAGAGGAGAACATTGAGAACATTACATAGAGAGAGGAGAACATTACATAGAGAGAGGAGAACATTACATAGAGAGAGGAGAACATTACATAGAGAGAGGATAACATTACATAGAGAGAGGAGAACATTACATAGAGAGAGGAGAACATTACATAGAGAGAGGAGAACATTACATAGAGAGAGGAGAACGTTACAGAGAGAGAGAGAGAACATTACATAGAGAGAGGAGAACATTACATAGAGAGAGGAGAACATTACATAGAGAAAGGAGAACATTACATAGAGAGAGAGAGAGAACATTACATAGAGAGAGGAGAACATTACATAGAGAGAGGAGAACATTACATAGAGAGAGAGAGAGGAGAACATTACATAGAGAGGGGAGAACATTACATAGAGAGAGGAGAACATTACACAGAGAGAGGAGAACATTACATAGAGAGAGGAGAACATTACATAGAGAGAGGAGAACGTTACATAGAGAGAGGAGAACATTACATAGAGAGAGGAGAACATTACATAGAGAGAGGAGAACATTACATAGAGAGAGGAGAACATTACATAGAGAGAGGAGAACATTACATAGAGAGAGGAGAACATTACATAGAGAGAGGAGAACATTACATAGAGAGAGGAGAACATTACATAGAGAGAGGAGAACATTACATAGAGAGAGGAGAACGTTACATAGAGAGAGGAGAACATTACATAGAGAGAGGAGAACATTACATAGAGAGAGGAGAACATTACATAGAAAAATGGGGAACGTTACATAGAGAGAGGAGAACATTACATAGAGAGAGGAGAACATTACATAGAGAGAGGAGAACATTACACAGAGAGAGGAGAACATTACATAGAGAGAGGAGAACATTACATAGAGAGAGGAGAACGTTACATAGAGAGAGGAGAACATTACATAGAGAGAGGAGAACATTACATAGAGAGAGGAGAACATTACATAGAGAGAGGAGAACATTACATAGAGAGAGGAGAACATTACATAGAGAGAGGAGAACATTACATAGAGAGAGGAGAACATTACATAGAGAGAGGAGAACATTACATAGAGAGAGAGAACATTACATAGAGAGATGAGAACATTACATAGAGAGAGGAGAACATTACATAGAGAGAGGAGAACATTAGAGAGAGAGGAGAACATTACATAGAGAGAGGAGAACATTACATAGAGAGAGGAGAACATTACATAGAGAGAGGAGAACATTAGAGAGAGAGAGGATAACATTACATAGAGAGAGGAGAAATTACAGAGAGAGAGGAGAAATTACAGAGAGAGAGGAGAACATTACATAGAGAGATGAGAACATTACATAGAGAGAGGAGAACATTACATAGAGAGAGGAGAACATTACATAGAGAGAGGAGAACATTAGAGAGAGAGGAGAACATTACATAGAGAGAGGATAACATTACATAGAGAGAGGAGAACATTACATAGAGAGAGGAGAACATTACATGGAGAGAGGAGAACATTACATAGAGAGAGGAGAACATTACATAGAGAGAGGAGAACATTAGAGAGAGAGAGGAGAACATTACAGAGAGAGAGGAGAACATTACATAGAGAGAGGAGAACATTACATAGAGAGAGGAGAACATTACATAGAGAGAGGAATTAGACATATGGTCATCATATGGTAGATGTCAATACACAAAACTTCAGAAGTTGTCAAGTACTGTGAACCACCTTTTTGAAATGAACAGGTCCATAAGTAGAATGCGGTCCAGGCATTAGCCTAATTTACATGCAGAGAGCTCCACTAGCTCAGAGAAAAACAACCAATACCAACAACCAATTCCTCCGACTAAAACTATAATATCTACAGACAAATATCTACAGTAACTCAAATGTTCGCACATTCATGTCAATGGGATGTTTAGTCAAAACTCAGGTAATGCGCAGAGATGTTAAAGTAGGAGTTAGCCCAGAGCCACTTTTTCTTACATGCCACGAGAATACAGCAGAGCCAATCCTAACCCTGTCTCCGTGAGAATACAGCAGAGCCAATCCTAACCCTGTCTCCGTGAGAATACAGCAGAGCCAATCCTAACCCTGTCTCCGTGAGAATACAGCAGAGCCAATCCTAACCCTGTCTCAGTGAGAATACAGCAGAGCCAATCCTAACCCTGTCTCCGTGAGAATACAGCAGAGCCAATCCTAACCCTGTCTCCGTGAGAATACAGCAGAGCCAATGTAACCCTGTCTCTGTAAATACAGGTATAGAGAGAATCCTAACCCTGAGTATGTAAATACATACAGGTATAGAGAATGTAACCCTGTATGTAAATAGAATACAGGCATGTCTCCGAGAGAATGTATAGCCTGTCTGTAAATAAATACAGGTATAGAGCCAATATGTAAATGTTAGAGAGAGATGTATACATCTATACCCTGCTCTACCTGAGAATACAGCAGAGCCAATCCTAACCCTGTCTCCTGTGAGAATACAGCAGAGCCATCATCTCTCTCTGTCTCCATGAGAATACAGCAGAGCCAATCATCCCTCCTACCTGTGAGAATACATAGAGCCATCATAACCCTGTCTAACTGTGAGAATACAGCAGAGCCAATCTATACCCTGTCTCCGTGAGAATACAGCAGAGCCAATTTATTTAATACCCTGCTCTCTCTGTGAGAATGTATTTATTTACAATACCCTGTACATCTCTGAGAATACAGCAGAGCCTGTCATTTATTTACATACTCTAGAGCCATCTCCCTGTCTCTCTATACCTGTATTTATTTACATATCCTAACCTCTCTCTATTCTTGTATGCATTTACATACTCTATACATCTCTCTCTCTCTATGCCTGTATTTATTTTCATACTGCAGAGCCAACATCCTCTCTCTCTATACCTGTATTGATTTACATACTCTCTCAGTGAAATCTCTCTCTATTCCTGTATTTATTTACATACTCTAACATCTCCTCTATACAGTAGAGCATAATCTATACATCTCCTGTCTCCTGAGAATACTGTATTTATTTACATACTTTATACATGTCTCTCTATTCCTGTATGCAGACATACTCTATACATCTCTCATACCTGTATTTATTTACATACTCTATACATCTCTCTCCTGTATTTATTTACACACTGTATACATCTCTCCTACCTGTATTTATTTACATACTCTGTACATCTCTCTCTATACCTGTATTTATTTACATACTCTATACATCTCTCTCTATTCCTGTATGCATTTACATACTCTATACATCTCTCTCTATACCTGTATTTAATTACGTACTCTATACATCTCTCTCTATACCTGTATTTATGTACATAATCTATACATCTCTCTCTCTCTATGCCTGTATTTATTTACATACTCTATACATCTCTCTCTACCTGTATTTATTTACATACTCTATACATCTCTCTCTATACCTGTATTTATTTACATACTCTATACATCTCTCTCTCTCTCTATTCCTGTATTTATTTACATACTCTATACATCTCTCTCTCTACCTGTATTTATTTACATACTCTATACATCTCTCTCTCTCTATACCTGTATTTATTTACACACTCTATAAATCTCTCTCTACCTGTATTTATTTACATACTCTATACATCTCTCTCTCTACCTGTATTTATTTACATACTCTATACATCTCTCTCTCTATACCTGTATTTATTTACACACTCTATACATCTCTCTCTCTACCTGTATTTATTTACATACTCTATACATCTCTCTCTCTATGCCTGTATTTATTTACATACTCTATACATCTCTCTCTATACCTGTATGTATTTACATACTCTATACATCTCTCTCTATACCTGTATTTATTTACATACTCTATACATCTCTCTCTCTCTCTCTCTATACCTGTATTTATTTACATACTCTATACATCTCTCTCTCTCTCTATTCGTGTATTTATTTACATACTCTATACATCTCTCTCTCTCTCTCTATTCCTGTATTTATTTACATACTCTATACATCTCTCTCTCTCTCTATACCTGTATTTATTTACATACTCTATACATCTCTCTCTACCTGTATTTATTTGCATACTCTATACATCTCTCTCTATACCTGTATTTATTTACATACTCTATACATCTCTCTCTCTCTATATATACCTGTATTTATTTACATACTCTATACATCTCTCTCTCTATAACTGTATTTATTTACACACTCTATACATCTCTCTATACCTGTATTTATTTACATACTCTATACATCTCTCTCTATGCCTGTATTTATTTACATACTCTATACATCTCTCTCTATACCTATATTTATTTACATACTCTATACATCTCTCTCTCTCTACCTGTATTTATTTACATACTCTATACATCTCTCTCTCTCTATTCCTGTATTTATTTACATACTCTATACATCTCTCTCTCTACCTGTATTTATTTACATACTCTATACATCTCTCTCTCTATACCTGTATTTATTTACACACTCTATACATCTCTCTCTACCTGTATTTATTTACATACTCTATACATCTCTCTCTATACCTGTATTTATTTACACACTCTATACATCTCTCTCTACCTGTATGTATTTACATACTCTATACATCTCTCTCTACCTGTATTTATTTGCATACTCTATACATCTCTCTCTATTCCTGTATTTATTTACATACTCTATACATCTCTCTCTATACCTGTATTTATGTACATACTCTATACATCTCTCTCTCTATGCCTGTATTTATTTACATACACTATACATCTCTCTCTCTACCTGTATTTATTTACATACTCTATAAATATCTCTCTCTCTCTACCTGTATTTATTTACATACTCTATACATCTCTCTCTCTCTTCTATACCTGTATTTATTTACATACTCTATACATCTCTCTCTCTATAACTGTATTTATTTACATACTCTATACATCTCTCTCTATACCTGTATTTATTTACATACTCTATACATCTCCCTCTCTCTCTATACCTGTATTTATTTACATACTCTATACATCTCTCTCTATGCCTGTATTTATTTACATACTTTATACATCTCTCTCTATTCCTGTATTTATTTACATACTCTATACATCTCTCTCTATACCTGTATTTATTTACATACTCTATACATCTCTCTCTATACCTGTATTTATTTACATACTCTATACATCTCTCTCTATACCTGTATTTATTTACATACTCTATACATCTCTCTCTATGCCTGTATTTATTTACATACTCTATACATCTCTCTCTATACCTGTATGTATTTACATACTCTATACATCTCTCTCTCTCTATGCCTGTATTTATTTACATACTCTATACATCTCTCTCTACCTGTATTTATTTACATACTCTATACATCTCTCTCTCTATACCTGTATTTATTTACATACTCTATACATCTCTCTCTCTACCTGTATTTATTTACATACTCTATACATCTCTCTCTATACCTGTATTTATTTACATACTCTATACATCTCTCTCTCTATACCTGTATTTATTTACATACTCTATACATCTCTCTCTCTACCTGTATTTATTTACATACTCTATACATCTCTCTCTATACCTGTATTTATTTACATACTCTATACATCTCTCTCTATACCTGTATTTATTTACATACTCTATACATCTCTCTCTATACCTGTATTTATTTACATACTCTATACATCTCTCTCTCTCTATGCCTGTATTTATTTACATACTCTATACATCTCTCTCTCTCTATACCTGTATTGATTTACATACTCTCTAAATCTCTCTCTATTCCTGTATTTATTTACATACTCTCTACATCTCCCTCTATACCTGTATTTATTTACATACTCTATACATCTCCCTCTCTCTCTATACCTGTATTTATTGACATACTCTCTACATCTCTCTCTATACCTGTATTTATTTACATACTCTATACATCTCCCTCTCTCTCTATACCTGTATTTATTTACATACTCTATACATCTCTCTCTATACCTGTATTTATTTACACACTCTATACATCTCTCTCTACCTGTATGTATTTACATACTCTATACATCTCTCTCTACCTGTATTTATTTGCATACTCTATACATCTCTCTCTATTCCTGTATTTATTTACATACTCTATACATCTCTCTCTATACCTGTATTTATTTACATACTCTATACATCTCTCTCTATACCTGTATTTATTTACATACTCTATACATCTCCCTCTCTCTCTATGCCTGTATTTATTTACATACTCTATACATCTCTCTCTATACCTGTATTTATTTACATACTCTATACATCTCTCTCTCTCTCTCTCTCTACCTGTATTTATTTACATACTCTAGACATTGATCTTTCTCTATACATGTATTTATTTACATACTCTATACATCTCTCTCTATACCTGTATTTATTTACATACTCTATACATCTCTCTCTACCTGTATTTATTTACATACTCTATACATCTCTCTCTACCTGTATTTATTTACATACTCTATACATCTCTCTCTCTCTCTATACCTGTATTTATTTACATACTCTATACATCTCTCTCTCTATTCCTGTATTTATTTACATACTCTATACATCTCTCTCTCTACCTGTATTTATTTACATACTCTATACATCTCTCTCTATACCTGTATTTATTTACATACTCTATACATCTCTCTCTATTCCTGTATGCATTTACATACTCTATACATCTCTCTCTATACCTGTATTTATTTACATACTCTATACATCTCTCTCTCTCTCTATACCTGTATTTATTTACATACTCTATACATCTCTCTCTCTCTATTCCTGTATTTATTTACATACTCTATACATCTCTCTCTCTATTCCTGTATTTATTTACATACTCTATACATTTCTCTCTCTCTATACCTGTATTTATTTACATACTCTATACATCTCTCTCTCTACCTGTATTTGTTTACATACTCTCTACATCTCTCTCTATACCTGTATTTATTTACATACTCTATACATCTCTCTCTCTATACCTGTATTTATTTACATACTCTATACATCTCTCTCTCTCTATATCTGTATTTATTTACATACTCTATACATCTCTCTCTATACCTGTATTTATGTACATAATCTATACATCTCTCTCTCTCTATGCCTGTATTTATTTACATACTCTATACATCTCTCTCTCTACCTGTATTTATTTACATACTCTATACATCTCTCTCTATACCTGTATTTATTTACACACTCTATACATCTCTCTCTACCTGTATTTATTTACATACTCTATACATCTCTCTCTACCTGTATTTATTTGCATACTCTATACATCTCTCTCTCTCTATACCTGTATTTATTTACATACTCTATACATATATCTCTCTCTCTATACCTGTATTTATTTACATACTCTCTACATCTCTCTCTATACCTGTATTTATTTACATACTCTATACATCTCCCTCTCTCTCTATACCTGTATTTATTTACATACTCTATACATCTCTCTCTATTCTTGTATGCATTTACATACTCTATACATCTCTCTCTATACCTGTATTTAATTACATACTCTATACATCTCTCTCTAAGACTGTATTTATTTACATACTCTATACATCTCTCTCTCTCTATACCTGTATTGATTTACATACTCTCTAAATCTCTCTCTATTCCTGTATTTATTTACATACTCTATACATCTCTCTCTCTCTATACCTGTATTTATTTACATACTCTATACATCTCTCTCTACCTGTATTTATTTACATACTCTATACATCTCTCTCTCTACCTGTATTTATTTACATACTCTATACATCTCTCTCTCTCTATACCTGTATTTATTTACATACTCTATACATCTCTCTCTCTATACCTGTATTTATTTACATACTCTATACATCTCTCTCTATACCTGTATTTATTTACATACTCTATACATCTCTCTCTCTCTATACCTGTATTTATTTACATACTCTATACATCTCTCTCTATTCCTGTATTTATTTACATACTCTATACATCTCTCTCTCTACCTGTATTTATTTACATACTCTATACATCTCTCTCTATACCTGTATTTATTTACATACTCTATACATCTCCCTCTATACCTGTATTTATTTACATACTCTATACATCTCTCTCTATTCCTGTATTTATTTACATACTCTATACATCTCTCTCTATACCTGTATTTATTTACATACTCTATACATCTCTCTCTCTATTCCTGTATTTTTACATACTCTATACATCTCTCTCTATACCTGTATTTATTTACATACTCTATACATCTCTCTCTCATTTACATACTCTGTACTCTCTCTCTATACCTGTATGTATTTACATACTCTATACATCTCTCTCTCTCTATGCCTGTATTTATTTACATACTCTATACATCTCTCTCTACCTGTATTTATTTACATACTCTATACATCTCTCTCTCTATACCTGTATTTATTTACATACTCTACACATCTCTCTCTATACCTGTATTTATTTACATACTCTATACATCTCTCTCTCTATAACTGTATTTATTTACATACTCTATACATCTCTCTCTCTATACCTGTATTTATTTACATACTCTATACATCTCTCTCTCTCTATACCTGTATTTATTTACATACTCTATACATCTCTCTCTCTACCTGTATTTATTTACATACTCTATACATCTCTCTCTATACCTGTATTTATTTACATACTCTATACATCTCTCTCTCTATACCTGTATTTATTTACATACTCTATACATCTCTCTCTACCTGTATTTATTTACATACTCTATACATCTCTCTCTCTATACCTGTATTTATTTACACACTCTATACATCTCTCTCTCTACCTGTATTTATTTTTATACTCTATACATCTCTCTCTCTCTATATACCTGTATTTATTTACATACTCTATACATCTCTCTCTATACCTGTATTTATTTACATACTCTATACATCTCTCTCTATACCTGTATTTATTTACATACTCTATACATCTCTCTCTCTATACCTGTATTTATTTACATACTCTATACATCTCTCTCTATGCCTGTATTTATTTACATACTCTATACATCTCTCTCTATACCTGTATTTATTTACATACTCTATACATCTCTCTCTATGCCTGTATTTATTTACATACTCTATACATCTCTCTCTATACCTGTATGTATTTACATACTCTATACATCTCTCTCTCTCTCTATGCCTGTATTTATTTACATACTCTATACATCTCTCTCTCTCTATACCTGTATTTATTTACATACTCTATACATCTCTCTCTCTACCTGTATTTATTTACACACTCTATACATCTCTCTCTACCTGTATTTATTTACATACTCTATACATCTCTCTCTACCTGTATTTATTTACATACTCTATACATCTCTCTCTCTCTATACCTGTATTTATTTACATACTCTATACATCTCTCTCTATACCTGTATTTATTTACATACTCTATACATCTCTCTCTATACCTGTATTTATTTACATACTCTATACATCTCTCTCTCTCTATACCTGTATTTATTTACATACTCTATACATCTCTCTCTCTACCTGTATTTATTTACATACTCTATACATCTCTCTCTCTACCTGTATTTATTTACATACTCTATACATCTCTCTCTCTCTCTATACCTGTATTTATTTACATACTCTATACATCTCTCTCTCTCTACCTGTATTTATTTACATACTCTATACATCTCTCTCTCTCTCTATACCTGTATTTATTTACATACTCTATACATCTCTCTCTATACCTGTATTTATTTACATACTCTATACATCTCTCTCTCTACCTGTATTTATTTACATACTCTATACATCTCTCTCTCTACCTGTATTTATTTACATACTCTATACATCTCTCTCTATACCTGTATTTATTTACATACTCTATACATCTCTCTCTATACCTGTATTTATTTACATACTCTATACATCTCTCTCTATACCTGTATTTATTTACATACTCTATACATCTCTCTCTATACCTGTATTTATTTACATACTCTATACATCTCTCTCTATACCTGTATTTATTTACATACTCTATACATCTCTCTCTCTCTCTATACCTGTATTTATTTACATACTCTATACATCTCTCTCTATACCTGTATTTATTTACATACTCTATACATCTCTCTCTATACCTGTATTTATTTACATACTCTATACATCTCTCTCTATACCTGTATTTATTTACATACTCTATACATCTCTCTCTATACCTGTATTTATTTACATACTCTATACATCTCTCTCTCTATACCTGTATTTATTTACATACTCTATACATCTCTCTCTATTCCTGTATTTATTTACATACTCTAAATCTCTTATCTTACTGTATTTACATACTCTATACATCTCTCTCTATACCTGTATTTATTTACATACTCTATACATCTCTCTCTATACCTGTATTTATTTACATACTCTATACATCTCTCTCTCTCTATACCTGTATTTATTTACATACTCTATACATCTCTCTCTCTACCTGTATTTATTTACATACTCTATACATCTCTCTCTCTATTCCTGTATTTATATACATACTCTATACATCTCTCTATACCTGTATTTATGTACATACTCTATACATCTCTCTCTCTCTATGCCTGTATTTATTTACATACTCTATACATCTCTCTCTCTACCTGTATTTATTTACATACTCTATACATCTCTCTCTATACCTGTATTTATTTACATACTCTATACATCTCTCTCTCTACCTGTATTTATTTACATACTCTATACATCTCTCTCTATACCTGTATTTATTTACATACTCTAGACATCTCTCTCTATACCTGTATTTATGTACATACTCTATACATCTCTCTCTATACCTGTATTTATTTACATACTCTATACATCTATCTCTCTATGCCTGTATTTATATACATACTCTAGACATCTCTCTATACCTGTATTTATTTACATACTCTATACATCTCTCTCTATATACCTGTATTTATTTACATACTCTATACATCTCTCTCTATACCTGTATTTATTTACATACTCTATACATCTCTCTCTATTCCTGTATTTATTTACATACTCTATACATCTCTCTCTATACCTGTATTTATTTACATACTCTAGACATCTCTCTCTATACCTGTATTTATGTACATACTCTATACATCTCTCTCTATACCTGCATTTATTTACATACTCTATACATCTCTCTCTCTCTACCTGTATTTATTTACATACTCTATACATCTCTCTCTATACCTGTATTTATTTACACACTCTATACATCTCTCTCTACCTGTATGTATTTACATACTCTATACATCTCTCTCTACCTGTATTTATTTGCATACTCTATACATCTCTCTCTATTCCTGTATTTATTTACATACTCTATACATCTCTCTCTACCTGTATTTATTTACATACTCTATACATCTCTCTCTATGCCTGTATTTATTTACATACTCTATACATCTCTCTCTATACCTGTATTTATTTACATACTCTATACATCTCTCTCTCTCTATTCTGTATTTATTTACATACTCTATACATCTCTCTCTCTATTCCTGTATTTATTTACATACTCTATACATCTCTCTCTATACCTGTATTTATTTACATACTCTATACATCTCTCTCTATACCTGTATTTATTTACATACTCTATACATCTCTCTACCTGTATTTATTTACATACTCTGTACATCTCTCTATACCTGTATTTATTTACACACTCTATACATCTCTCTATTCCTGTATTTTACATACTCTATACATCTCTCTATACCTGTATTTATTTACATCTCTATACATCTCTCTCTCTCTCTCTCTATACCTGTATTTATTTACATACTCTATACATCTCTCTCTCTCTCTATCTGTATTTATTTACATACTCTATACACCTCTCTCTCTCTATACCTGTATTTATTTACATACTCTATACATCTCTCTCTCTCTACCTGTATTTATTTACATACTCTATACATCTCTCTCTACCTGTATTTATTTACATACTCTATACATCTCTCTCTATCTCTACCTGTATTTATTTACATACTCTATACATCTCTCTCTCTCTCTCTATACCTGTATTTATTTACATACTCTATACATCTCTCTCTCTCTATACCTGTATTTATTTACATACTCTATACATCTCTCTCTATGCCTGTATTTATGTATATACTCTATACATCTCTCTCTCTCTCTATACCTGTATTTATTTACATACTCTATACATCTCTCTCTATACCTGTATTTATTTACATACTCTATACATCTCTCTCTCTCTCTCTATACCTGTATTTATTTACATACTCTATACATCTCTCTCTCTACCTGTATTTATTTACATACTCTATACATCTCTCTATACCTGTATTTATTTACATACTCTATACATCTCTCTCTCTATGCCTGTATTTATTTACATACTCTATACATCTTCTACTGTCTTTATTTACTCTATACCTGTATTTATTTACATACTCTATACATCTCTCTCTATTCCTCTATTTATTTACATACTCTATACATCTCTCTCTATGCCTGTATTTATGTACATACTCTATACATCTCTCTATACCTGTATTTATTTACATAATCTATACATCTCTCTCTCTCTATACCTGCATTTATTTACATACTCTATACATCTCTCTCTATCTCTACCTGTATTTATTTACATACTCTATACATCTCTCTCTCTCTATACCTGTATTTATTTACATACTCTATACATCTCTCTATACCTGTATTTATTTACATACTCTATACATCTCTCTCTCTCTCTATATATATACCTGTATTTATTTACATACTCTATACATCTCTCTCTATACCTGTATTTATTTACATACTCTATACATCTCTCTATACCTGTATTTATTTACATACTCTATACATCTCTATACCTGTATTTATTTACATACTCTATACATCTCTCTCTCTCTACCTGTATTTATTTACATACTCTATACATCTCTCTCTCTATACCTGTATTTATTTACATACTCTATACATCTCTCTCTATACCTGTATTTATTTACATACTCTATACATCTCTCTCTATACCTGTATTTATTTACATACTCTATACATCTCTCTCTCTATATACCTGTATTTATTTACATACTCTATACATCTCTCTCTCTATACCTGTATTTATTTACATACTCTATACATCTCTCTATACCTGTATTTATTTACATACTCTATACATCTCTCTCTCTATGCCTGTATTTATTTACATACTCTATACATCTCTCTCTATTCCTGTATCTCTCTATACATCTCTGTCTATACCTGTATTTATTTACATACTCTATACATCTCTCTCTCTCTTCTGTGTATTTATTTACATACTCTATACATCTCTATCTATACCTGTATTTATTTACATACTCTATACATCTCTCTCTCTCTATACCTGTATTTATTTACATACTCTATACATCTCTCTTTACCTGTATTTATTTACATACTCTATACATCTCTCTCTCTCTCTATATATATACCTGTATTTATTTACATACTCTATACATCTCTCTCTATACCTGTATTTATTTACATACTCTATACTCTCTCTCTACCTGTATTTATTTACATACTCTATACATCTCTCTCTCATACTCTATATTTATTTACATACTCTATACATCTCTCTCTATACCTGTATTTATTTACATACTCTATACATCTCTCTCTCTCTATACCTGTATTTATTTACATACTCTATACATCTCTCTCTATACCTGTATTTATTTACATACTCTATACATCTCTCTCTCTATACCTGTATTTATTTACATACTCTATACATCTCTCTCTCTACCTGTATTTATTTTACATACTCTATACATCTCTCTCTCTACCTGTATTTATTTACATACTCTCATCTCTCTCTATACCTGTATTTATTTACATACTCTATACATCTCTCTCTCTATACCTGTATTTATTTACATACTCTATACATCTCTCTCTCTACCCTGTATTTATTTACATACTCTATACATCTCTCTCTATACCTGTATTTATTTACATACTCTATACATCTCTCTATACCTGTATCTACTCTATACATCTCTCTCTATACCTGTATTTATTTACATACTCTATACATCTCTCTCTCTATGCCTGTATTTATATACATACTCTAGACATCTCTCTCTATACCTGTATTTATTTACATACTCTATACATCTCTCTCTCTATACCTGTATTTATTTACATACTCTATACATCTCTCTCTATACCTGTATTTATTTACATACTCTATACATCTCTCTCTCTCTATACCTGTATTTATTTACATACTCTATACATCTCTCTCTCTACCTGTATTTATTTACATACTCTATACATCTCTCTCTCTCTATACCTGTATTTATTTACATACTCTATACATCTCTCTCTATACCTGTATTTATTTACATACTCTATACATCTCTCTCTATACCTGTATTTATTTACATACTCTAGACATCTCTCTCTATACCTGTATTTATGTACATACTCTATACATCTCTCTCTATACCTGCATTTATTTACATACTCTATACATCTCTCTCTCTATGCCTGTATTTATTTACATACTCTATACATCTCTCTCTCTATACCTGTATTTATTTACATACTCTATACATCTCTCTCTATACCTGTATTTATTTACATACTCTATACATCTCTCTCTCTCTATACCTGTATTTATTTACATACTCTATACATCTCTCTCTATGCCTGTATTCATGTACATACTCTATACATCTCTCTATACCTGTATTTATTTACATACTCTATACATCTCTCTCTCTCTCTATACCTGTATTTATTTACATACTCTATACATCTCTCTCTCTCTATACCTGTATTTATTTACATACTCTATACATCTCTCTCTATACCTGTATTTATTTACATACTCTATACATCTCTCTCTATACCTGTATTTATTTACATACTCTATACATCTCTCTCTATACCTGTATTTATTTACATACTCTATACATCTCTCTCTATACCTGTATTTATTTACATACTCTATACATCTCTCTCTATACCTGTATTTATTTACATACTCTATACATCTCTCTCTCTCTACCTGTATTTATTTACATACTCTATACATCTCTCTCTATACCTGTATTTATTTACATACTCTATACATCTCTCTCTATACCTGTATTTATTTACATACTCTATACATCTCTCTCTCTCTCTACCTGTATTTATTTACATACTCTATACATCTCTCTCTCTCTATACCTGTATTTATTTACATACTCTATACATCTCTCTCTATGCCTGTATTTATGTACATCTCTATTTATTTACATACTATACTCTCCTCTATATTGTATTTTTACATACTCTATACATCTCTCTCTATACCTGTATTTATTTACATACTCTATACATCTCTCTCTGTACCTGTATTTCATACTCTATACCTGTATTTTATTTACATACTCTATACATCTCTCTCTCTATACCTGTATTTATTTACATACTCTCTACATCTCTCTCTATTCCTGTATTTATTTACATACTCTATACATCTCTCTCTATACCTGTATTTATTTACATACTCTATACATCTCTCTCTATACCTGTATTTATTTACATACTCTATACATCTCTCTCTATACCTGTATTTATTTACATACTCTATACATCTCTCTCTCTATACCTGTATTTATTTACATACTCTACTCTCTCTATTGTATTTATTTACATACTCTATACATCTCTCTATATACCTGTATTTATTTACATACTCTATACATCTCTCTCTCTCTATACCTGTATTTATTTACATACTCTATACATCTCTCTCTATACCTGTATTTATTTACATACTCTATACATCTCTCTCTATACCTGTATTTATTTACATACTCTATACATCTCTCTCTCTATACCTGTATTTATTTACATACTCTATACATCTCTCTCTATATTCCTGTATTTATTTACATACTCTATACATCTCTCTCTACCTCTCTACCTGTATTTATTTACATACTACATACATCTATACTCTCTCTATACCTGTATTTATTTACATACTCTATACATCTCTCTCTACCTGTATTTATTTACATACTCTATACATCTCTCTCTACCTGTATTTATTTACATACTCTATACATCTCCTCTCTACCTGTATTTATTTACATACTCTATACATCTCTCTCTCTCTATTTATTTTTTACATATCTATACATCTCTGTATTTATTTACATACTCTATACATCTCTCTATACCTGTATTTATTTACATACTCTATACTCTCTCTCTCTATGCCTGTATTTATTTACATACTCTATACATCTCTCTCTATACCTGTATTTATTTACATACTCTATACATCTCTCTATACCTGTATTTATTTACATACTCTATACATCTCTCTCTATTGTATTTATTTACATACTCTACATATCTCTCTCTATACCTGTATTTATTTACATACTCTCTCTATCTCCTGTATTTATTTACATACTCTATACATCTCTCTCTCTATACCTGTATTTATTTACATACTCTATACATCTCTCTCTATACCTGTATTTATTTACATACTCTATACATCTCTCTATACCTGTATTTATTTACATACTCTATACATCTCTCTATACCTGTATTTATTTACATACTCTATACATCTCTCTCTCTCTCTATATATATACCTGTATTTATTTACATACTCTATACATCTCTCTCTATACCTGTATTTATTTACATACTCTATACATCTCTCTATACCTGTATTTATTTACATACTCTATACATCTCTCTCTATACCTGTATTTATTTACATACTCTATACATCTCTCTCTATGCCTGTATTTATTTACATACTCTATACATCTCTCTATACCTGTATTTATTTACATACTCTATACATCTCTCTCTATACCTGTATTTATTTACATACTCTATACATCTCTCTCTACCTGTATGTATTTACATACTCTATACATCTCTCTCTACCTGTATTTATTTGCATACTCTATACATCTCTCTCTATTCCTGTATTTATTTACATACTCTATACATCTCTCTCTATACCTGTATTTATTTACATACTCTATACATCTCTCTCTCTTATATTTATTTACATACTCTATACATCTCTCTCTATACCTGTATTTATTTACATACTCTATACATCTCTCTCTATACCTGTATTTATTTACATACTCTATACATCTCTCTCTATACCTGTATTTATTTACATACTCTATACATCTCTCTCTCTGTATTTACTCTATACCTGTATTTATTTACATACTCTATACATCTCTCTCTCTACCTGTATTTATTTACATACTCTATACATCTCTCTCTATACCTGTATTTTTACATACTCTATACATCTCTCTCTATACCTGTATTTATTTACATACTCTATACATCTCTCTCTATACCTGTATTTATTTACATACTCTATACATCTCTCTCTATACCTGTATTTATTTACATACTCTATACATCTCTCTCTATACCTGTATTTATTTACATACTCTATACATCTCTCTCTATACCTGTATTTATTTACATACTCTATACATCTCTCTCTATACCTGTATTTATTTACATACTCTATACATCTCTCTCTCTGTATTTATTTACATACTCTATACCTGTATTGTATTTATTTACATACTCTATACATCTCTCTCTCTCTATGCCTGTATTTATTATTTATTTACATACTCTATACATCTCTCTCTATACCTGTATTTATTTACATACTCTATACATCTCTCTATACCTGTATTTATTTACATACTCTATACATCTCTCTCTCTCTCTATACCTGTATTTATTTACATACTCTATACATCTCTCTCTATGCCTGTATTTATTTACATACTCTATACATCTCTCTATACCTGTATTTATTTACATAATCTATACATCTCTCTCTCTCTATACCTGCATTTATTTACATACTCTATACATCTCTCTCTATCTCTACCTGTATTTATTTACATACTCTATACATCTCTCTCTCTCTCTATACCTGTATTTATTTACATACTCTATACATCTCTCTCTATACCTGTATTTATTTACATACTCTATACATCTCTCTATACCTGTATTTATTTACATACTCTATACATCTCTCTCTCTACCTGTATTTATTTACATACTCTAGACTTGATCTTTCTCTATACCTGTATTTATTTACATACTCTATACACATCTCTCTCTATACCTGTATTTATTTACATACTCTATACATCTCTCTCTATACCTGTATTTATTTACATACTCTATACATCTCTCTCTATACCTGTATTTATTTACATACTCTATACATCTCTCTCTCTACCTGTATTTATTTACATACTCTATACATCTCTCTCTATTCTGTATTTATTTACATACTCTATACATCTCTCTATACCTGTATTTATTTACATACTCTATACATCTCTCTCTCTCCTGTATTTATTTACATACTCTATACATCTCTCTCTATACCTGTATTTATTTACATACTCTATACATCTCTCTCTATACCTGTATTTATTTACATACTCTATACATCTCTCTCTCTATTTACATCCTGTATTTATTTACATACTCTATACATCTCTCTCTCTCTCTATACCTGTATTTATTTACATACTTCCTGTATTTTATTTACATACTCTATACATCTCTCTCTCTCTCTACCTGTATTTATTTACATACTCTATACATCTCTCTCTATACCTGTATTTATTTACATACTCTATACATCTCTCTCTATGCCTGTATTTATTTACATACTCTATACATCTCTCTCTATACCTGTATTTATTTACATACTCTATACATCTCTCTATACCTGTATTTATTTACATACTCTATACATCTCTCTCTATTCCTGTATTTATTTACATACTCTATACATCTCTCTCTATACCTGTATTTATTTACATACTCTATACATCTCTCTCTATTCCTGTATTTATTTACATACTCTATACATCTCTCTCTATACCTGTATTTATTTACATACATTCTTCTCTCTATACCTGTATTTATTTACATCTCTATACATCTCTATACCTGTATTTATTTACATACTCTATACATCTCTCTCTATACCTGTATTTATGTACATACTCTATACATCTCCCTCTCTCTCTATACCTGTATTTATTTACATACTCTATACATCTCTCTCTATGCCTGTATTTATTTACATACTTTATACATCTCTCTCTATTCCTGTATTTATTTACATACTCTATACATCTCTCTCTATACCTGTATTTATTTACATACTCTAGACATCTCTCTCTATACCTGTATTTATGTACATACTCTATACATCTCTCTCTATACCTGCATTTATTTACATACTCTATACATCTCTCTCTATACCTGTATTTATTTACATATACATCTCTCTCTGTACATTTTACATACTCTCTCTCTCTCTCTGTATTTGTATTTATTTACATACTCTATACATCTCTCTCTCTATACCTGTATTTATTTACATACTCTATACATCTCTCTCTATACCTGTATTTATTTACATACTCTATACATCTCTCTCTATTCTGTATTTATTTACATACTCTATACATCTCTCTCTCTATACCTGTATTTATTTACATACTCTATACATCTCTCTCTATACCTGTATTTATTTACATCTCTATACATCTCTCTCTACCTGTATTTATTTACATACTCTATACATCTCTCTCTCTACCTGTATTTATTTACATACTCTATACATCTCTCTCTCTATACCTGTATTTATTTACATTTATACATCTCTCTCTATACCTGTATTTATTTTACATACTCTATACATCTCTCTCTATACCTGTATTTATTTACATACTCTATACATCTCTCTCTATACCTGTATTTATTTACATACTCTATACATCTCTCTCTCTATACCTGTATTTATTTACATACTCTAAATCTCTCTATACCTGTATTTATTTACATACTCTATACATCTCTCTCTATACCTGTATTTATTTACATACTCTCTACATCTCTCTCTATACCTGTATTTATTTACATACTCTATACATCTCCCTCTCTCTCTATACCTGTATTTATTTACATACTCTATACATCTCCCTCTATGCCTGTATTTATTTACATACTTTATACATGTCTCTCTATTCCTGTATGCATTTACATACTCTATACATCTCTCTCTATACCTGTATTTAATTACATACTCTATACATCTCTCTCTATTCCTGTATTTATTTACATACTCTATACATCTCTATACCTGTATTTATTTACATACTCTATACATCTCTCTCTCTATACCTGTATTTATTTACATACTCTATACATCTCTCTATGCCTGTATTTATTTACATACTCTATACATCTCTCTCTATACCTGTATTTATTTACATACTCTATACATCTCTCTCTATATACTCTTTACATACTCTATACATCTCTCTCTATACCTGTATTTATTTACATACTCTATACATCTCTCTCTCTACCTGTATTTATTTATTTACATACTCTCTACATCTCTCTCTATAACTGTATTTATTTACATACTCTATACATCTCTCTCTCTATACCTGTATTTATTTACATACTCTATACCTCTCTCTCTATACCTGTATTTAATTACATACTCTAGACATCTCTCTCTATACCTGTATTTATTTACATACTCTATACATCTCTCTCTATAACTGTATTTATTTACATACTCTATACATCTCTCTCTCTATACCTGTATTTATTTACATACTCTATACATCTCTCTCTCTCTATGCCTGTATTTATTTACATACTCTATACACTCTCTCTACCTGTATTTATTTACATACTCTATACATCTCTCTCTATACCTGTATTTATTTACATACTCTATACATCTCTCTATACCTGTATTTATTTACATACTCTATACATCTCTCTCTCTCTATTCCTGTATTTATTTACATACTCTATACATCTCTCTCTATACCTGTATTTATTTACATACTCTATACATCTCTATCTCCTGTATTTATTTACATACTCTATACATCTCTCTCTATACCTGTATTTATTTACATACTCTATACATCTCTCTCTATACCTGTATTTATTTACATACATACATCTATACTCTCTATACCTGTATTTATTTACATACTCTATACATCTCTCTCTATACCTGTATTTATTTACATACTCTATACATCTCTCTCTATACCTGTATTTATTTACATACTCTATACATCTCTCTCTATGCCTGTATTTATTTACACACTCTATACATCTCTCTCTCTACCTGTATTTATTTATATACTCTATACATCTCTCTCTCTCTCTATACCTGTATTTATTTACATACTCTATACATCTCTCTCTATACCTGTATTTATTTACATACTCTATACATCTCTCTCTATACCTGTATTTATTTACATACTCTATACATCTCTCTCTCTACCTGTATTTATTTACATACTCTATACATCTCTCTCTCTCTATACCTGTATTTATTTACATACTCTATACATCTCTCTCTATACCTGTATTTATTTACATACTCTCGACATCTCTCTCTCTATACCTGTATTTATTTACACACTCTATACATCTCTCTCTACCTGTATTTATTTACATACTCTATACATCTCTCTCTCTATACCTGTATTTATTTACACACTCTATACATCTCTCTCTCTACCTGTATTTATTTACATACTCTCTACATCTCTCTCTCTCTATACCTGTATTTATTTACATACTCTATACATCTCTCTACCTGTATTTATTTACATACTCTATACATCTCTCTCTATACCTGTATTTATTTACATACTCTATACATCTCTCTCTATACCTGTATTTATTTACATACTCTATACATCTCTCTCTCTATACCTGTATTTATTTACATACTCTATACATCTCCCTCTATACCTGTATTTATTTACATACTTTATACATCTCTCTCTATTCCTGTATGCATTTACATACTCTATACATCTCTCTCTATACCTGTATTTATTTACATACTCTATACATCTCTCTCTACCTGTATGCATTTACATACTCTATACATCTCTCTCTATGCCTTTATTTATTTACATACTCTATACATCTCTCTCTATGCCTGTATTTATGTATATACTCTATTCATCTCTCTCTCTCTATACCTGTATTTATTTACATACTCTATACATCTCTCTCTCTCTCTACCTGTATTTATTTACATACTCTATACACCTCTCTTTCTCTATACCTGTATTTATTTACATACTCTATACATCTCTCTCTATGCCTGTATTTATGTACATACTCTATACATCTCTCTCTCTCTCTCTACCTGTATTTATTTATATACTCTATACATCTCTCTCTATACCTGTATTTATTTACATACTCTATACATCTCTCTCTCTATACCTGTATTTATTTACATACTCTATACATCTCTCTCTATACCTGTATTTATTTACATACTCTATACATCTCTCTCTATACCTGTATTTATTTACATACTCTATACATCTCTCTCTATACCTGTATTTATTTACATACTCTATACATCTCTCTCTATACCTATATTTATTTACATACTCTATACATCTCTCTCTATACCTGTATTTATTTACATACTCTATACATCTCTCTCTCTCTATACCTGTATTTATTTACATACTCTATACATCTCTCTCTCTATACCTGTATTTATTTACATACTCTATACATCTCTCTCTATGCCTGTATTTATGTACATACTCTATACATCTCTCTATACCTGTATTTATTTACATACTCTATACATCTCTCTCTATACCTGTATTTATTTACATACTCTATACATCTCTCTCTCTCTATACCTGTATTTATTTACATACTCTATACATCTCTCTCTATGCCTGTATTTATTTACATACTCTATACATCTCTCTCTATACCTGTATTTATTTACATACTCTTTACATCTCTCTCTATACCTGTATTTATTTACATACTCTATACATCTCTCTCTATGCCTTTATTTATTTACATACTCTATACATCTCTCTCTATGCCTGTATTTATGTATATACTCTATTCATCTCTCTCTCTCTATACCTGTATTTATTTACATACTCTATACATCTCTCTCTCTCTCTACCTGTATTTATTTACATACTCTATACATCTCTCTCTATACCTGTATTTATTTACATACTCTATACATCTCTCTCTATACCTGTATTTATTTACATACTCTATACATCTCTCTCTACCTGTATTTATTTACATACTCTATACATCTCTCTCTCTCTCTCTCTCTACCTGTATTTATTTACATACTCTAGACATCTCTCTCTATACCTGTATTTATTTACATACTCTATACATCTCTCTCTCTCTCTCTCTCTACCTGTATTTATTTACATACTCTATACATCTCTCTATACCTGTATTTATTTACATACTCTATACATCTCTCTCTCTATACCTGTATTTATTTACATACTCTATACATCTCTCTCTATACCTGTATTTATTTACATACTCTATACATCTCTCTATACCTGTATTTATTTACATACTCTATACATCTCTCTCTATACCTGTATTTATTTACATACTCTATACATCTCTCTCTCTCTCTCTCTATACCTGTATTTATTTACATACTCTATACATCTCTCTCTATACCTGTATTTATTTACATACTCTATACATCTCTCTCTATACCTGTATTTATTTACATACTCTATACATCTCTCTCTATACCTGTATTTATTTACATACTCTATACATCTCTCTCTCTCTATGCCTGTATTTATTTACATACTCTATACATCTCTCTCTCTCTCTATACCTGTATTTATTTACATACTCTATACATCTCTCTCTCTACCTGTATTTATTTACATACTCTATACATCTCTCTCTCTCTCTCTATACCTGTATTTATTTACATACTCTATACATCTCTCTCTATGCCTGTATTTATTTACATACTCTATACATCTCTCTCTATACCTGTATTTATTTACATACTCTATACATCTCTCTCTATGCCTGTATTTATTTACATACTCTATACATCTCTCTCTTCCTGTATTTATTTACATACTGTACATCTCTATACCTGTATTTATTTACATACTCTATACATCTCTCTCTCCTGTATTTTTACATACTCTATACATCTCTCTCTATACCTGTATTTATTTACATACTCTATACATCTCTCTCTATACCTGTATTTATTTACATACTCTATACATCTCTCTCTATACCTGTATTTTATTTACATACTCTATACATCTCTCTCTCTCTCTATACCTGTATTTATTTACATACTCTATACATCTCTCTCTCTATACCTGTATTTATTTACATACTCTATACATCTCTCTCTATACCTGTATTTATTTACATACTCTATACATCTCTCTCTCTCTCTATACCTGTATTTATTTACATACTCTATACATCTCTCTCTCTATACCTGTATTTATTTACATACTCTATACATCTCTCTCTCTCTATACCTGTATTTATTTACATACTCTATACATCTCTCTCTATACCTGTATTTATTTACATACTCTATACATCTCTCTCTATACCTGTATTTATTTACATACTCTATACATCTCTCTCTATACCTGTATTTATTTACATACTCTATACATCTCTCTCTCTCTCTATACCTGTATTTATTTACATACTCTATACATCTCTCTCTCTATACCTGTATTTATTTACATACTCTATACATCTCTCTCTATACCTGTATTTATTTACATACTCTATACATCTCTCTCTATGCCTGTATTTATGTACATACTCTATACATCTCTCTCTCTCTCTCTCTACCTGTATTTATTTATATACTCTATACATCTCTCTCTATACCTGTATTTATTTACATACTCTATACATCTCTCTCTATACCTGTATTTATTTACATACTCTATACATCTCTCTCTCTACCTGTATTTATTTACATACTCTATACATCTCTCTCTATTCCTGTATTTATTTACATACTCTATACATCTCTCTCTATACCTGTATTTATTTACATACTCTATACATCTCTCTCTATTCCTGTATTTATTTACATACTCTATACATCTCTCTCTATACCTGTATTTATTTACATACTCTAGACATCTCTCTCTATACCTGTATTTATGTACATACTCTATACATCTCTCTCTATACCTGTATTTATTTACATACTCTATACATCTCTCTCTCTATACCTGTATTTATTTACATACTCTATACATCTCTCTCTATACCTGTATTTATTTACATACTCTATACATCTCTCTCTCTCTATACCTGTATTTATTTACATACTCTATACATCTCTCTCTATACCTGTATTTATTTACATACTCTATACATCTCTCTCTATACCTGTATTTATTTACATACTCTATACATCTCTCTCTCTATACCTGTATTTATTTACATACTCTATACATCTCTCTCTCTCTCTATACCTGTATTTATTTACATAGTCTATACATCTCTCTCTATACCTGTATTTATTTACATACTCTATACATCTCTCTCTATACCTGTATTTATTTACATACTCTATACATCTCTCTCTCTATACCTGTATTTATTTACATACTCTATACATCTCTCTCTATATCTGTATTTATTTACATACTCTATACATCTCTCTCTCTATACCTGTATTTATTTACATACTCTATACATCTCTCTCTCTCTATGCCTGTATTTATTTACATACTCTATACATCTCTCTCTCTCTATACCTGTATTGATTTACATACTCTCTAAATCTCTCTCTATTCCTGTATTTATTTACATACTCTATACATCTCTCTCTCTCTATGCCTGTATTTATTTACATACTCTATACATCTCTCTCTCTACCTGTATTTATTTACATACTCTATACATCTCTCTCTCTCTCTCTATACCTGTATTTATTTACATACTCTATACATCTCTCTCTACCTGTATTTATTTACATACTCTATACATCTCTCTCTACCTGTATTTATTTACATACTCTATATATCTCTCTCTCTATACCTGTATTTATTTACATACTCTATACATCTTTCTCTCTATACCTGTATTTATTTACATACTCTATACTCTCTCTCTATTCCTGTATTTATTTACATACTCTATACATCTCTCTCTCTATACCTGTATTTATTTACATACTCTATACATCTCCTCTCTCTCTATACCTGTATTTATTTACATACTCTATACATCTCCCTCTATGCCTGTATTTATTTACATACTCTATACATCTCTCTCTATACCTGTATTTATTTACATACTCTATACATCTCTCTCTATGCCTGTATTTATTTACATACTTTATACATGTCTCTCTATTCCTGTATGCATTTACATACTCTATACATCTCTCTCTATACCTGTATTTAATTACATACTCTATACATCTCTCTCTATTCCTGTATTTATTTACATACTCTATACATCTCTCTCTATACCTGTATTTATTTACATACTCTAGACATCTCTCTCTATACCTGTATTTATGTACATACTCTATACATCTCTCTCTATACCTGTATTTATTTACATACTCTATACATCTCTCTCTATACCTGTATTTATTTACATACTCTATACATCTCTCTCTCTACCTGTATTTATTTACATACTCTTGACTTGATCTTTCTCTATAACTGTATTTATTTACATACTCTATACATCTCTCTCCCTCTCTCTCTCTCTATACCTGTATTTATTTACATACTCTATACATCTCTCTCTCTCTCTCTATACCTGTATTTATTTACATACTCTATACATCTCTCTCTCTCTCTATACCTGTATTTATTTACATACTCTATACATCTCTCTCTCTACCTGTATTTATTTACATACTCTATACATCTCTCTCTATACCTGTATTTATTTACATACTCTACATCTCTCTATACCTGTATTTATTTACATACTCTATACATCTCCCTCTCTCTATACCTGTATTTATTTACATACTCTATACATCTCCTCTATGCCTGTATTTATTTACATACTTTATACATCTCTCTCTATTCCTGTATTTATTTACATACTCTATACATCTCTCTCTCTACCTGTATTTATTTACATACTCTATACATCTCTCTCTATAACTGTATTTATTTACATACTCTATACATCTCTCTCTATTCCTGTATTTATTTACATACTCTATACATCTCTCTCTCTACCTGTATTTATTTACATACTCTATACATCTCTCTCTATACCTGTATTTATTTACATACTCTATACATCTCTCTCTATACCTGTATTTATTTACATACTCTATACATCTCTCTCTCTATACCTGTATTTATTTACATACTCTATACATCTCTCTCTATAACTGTATTTATTTACATACTCTATACATCGCTCTCTCTCTATACCTGTATTTATTTACACACTCTATACATCTCTCTCTCTACCTGTATTTATTTACATACTCTATACATCTCTCTCTCTACATGTATTTATTTACATACTCTATACATCTCTCTCTCTCTCTCTCTATGCCTGTATTTATTTACATACTCTATACAACTCTCTCTATACCTGTATTTATTTACATACTCTATACATCTCTCTCTCTACCTGTATTTATTTACATACTCTATACATCTCTCTCTCTCTCTACCTGTATTTATTTACATACTCTAGACTTGATCTTTCTCTATACCTGTATTTATTTACATACTCTACACATCTCTCTCTCTCTCTCTCTCTCTCTATACCTGTATTTATTTACATACTCTATACATCTCTCTCTACCTGTATTTATTTACATACTCTATACATCTCTCTCTACCTGTATTTATATTTGCATACTTATATATATATATATATATATATATACTCTCTCTATACCTGTATTTATTTACATACTCTATACATCTCTCTCTATACCTGTATTTATTTACATACTCTATACATCTCTCTCTATACCTGTATTTATGTACATACTCTATACATCTCCCTCTCTCTCTATACCTGTATTTATTTACATACTCTATACATCTCCCTCTATGCCTGTATTTATTTACATACTTTATACATCTCTCTCTATTCCTGTATGCATTTACATACTCTATACATCTCTCTCTATACCTGTATTTATTTACATACTCTATACATCTCTCTCTATTCCTGTATTTATTTACATACTCTATACATCTCTCTCTATACCTGTATTTATTTACATACTCTAGACATCTCTCTCTATACCTGTATTTATGTACATACTCTATACATCTCTCTCTATACCTGTATTTATTTACATACTCTATACATCTCTCTCTATACCTGTATTTATGTACATATACTCTATACATCTCTCTCTATGCCTGTATTTATTTACATACTCTATACATCTCTCTCTATACCTGTATTTATTTACATACTCTATACATCTCTCTCTCTCTACCTGTATTTATTTACATACTCTAGACTTGATCTTTCTCTATACCTGTATTTATTTACATACTCTACACATCTCTCTCTCTACCTGTATTTATTTACATACTCTATACATCTCTCTCTCTGTACCTGTATTTATTTACATACTCTATACATCTCTCTCTCTCTCTATACCTGTATTTATTTACATACTCTATACATCTCTCTCTATTCTGTATTTATTTACATACTCTATACATCTCTCTCTCTATACCTGTATTTATTTACATACTCTATACATCTCTCTCTATACCTGTATTTATTTACATACTCTATACATCTCTCTCTCTCTATACCTGTATTTTGTTTACATACTCTATACATCTCCCTCTATGCCTGTATTTATTTACATACTCTATACATCTCTCTCTATTCCTGTATGCATTTACATACTCTGTACATCTCTCTCTATACCTGTATTTATGTACATACTCTATACATCTCTCTCTCTATGCCTGTATTTATTTACATACACTATACATCTCTCTCTCTACCTGTATTTATTTACATACTCTATAAATATCTCTCTCTCTCTACCTGTATTTATTTACATACTCTTGACTTGATCTTTCTCTATAACTGTATTTATTTACATACTCTATACATCTCTCTCCCTCTCTCTCCTGTATTTATTTACATACTTTATTTACATACTCTATACATCTCTCTCTACCTGTATTTATTTACATACTCTATACATCTCTCTCTATACCTGTATTTATTTACATACTCTATACATCTCTCTCTCTCTCTATACCTGTATTTATTTACATACTCTATACATCTTTCTCTCTCTATACCTGTATTTATTTACATACTCTATACATCTCTCTCTATTCCTGTATTTATTTACATACTCTATACATCTCTCTCTATACCTGTATTTATTTACATACTCTATACATCTCCCTCTCTCTATACCTGTATTTATTTACATACTCTATACATCTCCTCTATGCCTGTATTTATTTACATACTTTATACATCTCTCTCTATTCCTGTATGCATTTACATACTCTATACATCTCTCTCTATACCTGTATTTATTTACATACTCTATACATCTCTCTCTATTCCTGTATGCATTTACATACTCTGTACATCTTCTCTATACCTGTATTTATTTACATACTCTATACATCTCTCTCTATTCCTGTATTTATTTACACACTCTATACATCTCTCTCTCTGTATACCTGTATTTATTTACATACTCTATACATCTCTCTCTATACCTATATTTATTTACATACTCTATACATCTCTCTCTCTCTACCTGTATTTATTTACATACTCTATACATCTCTCTCTATACCTGTATTTATTTACATACTCTATACATCTCTCTCTCTCTCTATACCTGTATTTATTTACATACTCTATACATCTCTCTCTATACCTGTATTTATTTACATACTCTATACATCTCTCTCTCTCTATACCTGTATTTATTTACACACTCTATACATCTCTCTCTCTGTATACCTGTATTTATTTACATACTCTATACATCTCTCTCTATACCTATATTTATTTACATACTCTATACATCTCTCTCTCTATACCTGTATTTATTTACATACTCTATACATCTCTCTCTCTACCTGTATTTATTTACATACTCTCTACATCTCTCTCTCTCTATACCTGTATTTATTTACATACTCTATACATCTCTCTCTATGCCTGTATTTATTTACATACTCTATACATCTCTCTCTCTCTCTACCTGTATTTATTTACATACTCTAGACTTCTTTCTCTATACCTGTATTTATTTACATACTCTACACATCTCTCTCTCTCTCTCTCTCTATACCTGTATTTATTTACATACTCTATACATCTCTCTCTACCTGTATTTATTTACATACTCTATACATCTCTCTCTACCTGTATTTATTTGCATACTCTATACATCTATATATCTCTCTCTATACCTGTATTTATTTACATACTCTATACATCTATCTCTCTATGCCTGTATTTATATACATACTCTAGACATCTCTCTATACCTGTATTTATTTACATACTCTATACATCTCTCTCTATATACCTGTATTTATTTACATACTCTATACATCTCTCTCTATACCTGTATTTATTTACATACTCTATACATCTCTCTCTATTCCTGTATGCATTTACATACTCTGTACATCTCTCTCTATACCTGTATTTATTTACATACTCTATACATCTCTCTCTATTCCTGTATGCATTTACATACTCTATACATCTCTCTCTATACCTGTATTTATTACATACTCTATACATCTCTCTCTATACCTGTATTTATTTACATACTCTATACATCTCTCTCTACCTGTATTTATTTACATACTCTATACATCTCTCTCTACCTTATTTATTTACATACTCTATACATCTCTCTCTCTCTCTACCTGTATTTATTTACATACTCTAGACTTGATCTTTCTCTATACCTGTATTTATTTACATACTCTACACATCTCTCTCTCTCTCTCTCTCTACCTATTTATTTACATACTCTATACATCTCTCTCTCTGTACCTGTATTTATTTACATACTCTATACATCTCTCTCTCTCTATACCTGTATTTATTTACATACTCTATACATCTCTCTCTACCTGTATTTATTTACATACTCTATACATCTCTCTCTCTATTCCTGTATGCATTTTACATACTCTATACATCTCTCTCTATACCTGTATTTATTTACATACTCTATACATCTCTCTCTATACCTGTATTTATTTACATACTCTATACATCTCTCTCTATAACTGTATTTATTTACATACTCTATACATCTCTCTCTCTATACCTGTATTTATTTACATACTCTATACATCTCTCTCTATACCTGTATTTATTTACATACTCTATACATCTCTCTCTCTCTCTCTCTCTATACCTGTATTTATTTACATACTCTATACATCTCTCTCTCTATTCCTGTATTTATTTACATACTCTATACATCTCTCTCTATACCTGTATTTATTTACATACTCTATACATCTCTCTCTATACCTGTATTTATTTACATACTCTATACATCTCTCTCTATGCCTGTATTTATTTACATACTCTATACATCTCTCTCTATTGTATTTATTTACATACTCTATACATCTCTCTCTCTCTACCTGTATTTATTTACATACTCTAGACTTGATCTTTCTCTATACCTGTATTTATTTACATACTCTACACATCTCTCTCTCTCTCTCTCTCTCTCTATACCTGTATTTATTTACATACTCTATACATCTCTCTCTGTACCTGTATTTATTTACATACTCTATACATCTCTCTCTCTCTCTACCTGTATTTATTTACATACTCTATACATCTCTCTCTCTACCTGTGTATTTATTTACATACTCTATACATCTCTCTCTATTCCTGTATGCATTTACATACTCTATACATCTCTCTCTATACCTGTATTTATTTACATACTCTATACATCTCTCTCTATACCTGTATTTATTTACATACTCTATACATCTCTCTCTATACCTGTATTTATTTACATCTCTATACATCTCTCTATACCTGTATTTATTTACATACTCTCTACATCTCTCTCTATTCCTGTATTTATTTACATACTCTATACATCTCTCTCTCTATACCTGTATTTATTTACATACTCTCTACATCTCTCTCTATACCTGTATTTATTTACATACTCTATACATCTCCCTCTCTCTCTATACCTGTATTTATTTACATACTCTATACATCTCCCTCTATGCCTGTATTTATTTACATACTTTATACATCTCTCTCTATTCCTGTATGCATTTACATACTCTATACATCTCTCTCTATACCTGTATTTATTTACATACTCTATACATCTCTCTCTATTCCTGTATGCATTTACATACTCTGTACATCTCTCTCTATACCTGTATTTATTTACATACTCTATACATCTCTCTCTCTATATATACCTGTATTTATTTACATACTCTACACATCTCTCTCTATACCTGTATTTATTTACATACTCTATACATCTCTCTCTATAACTGTATTTATTTACATACTCTATACATCTCTCTCTCTATACCTGTATTTATTTACATACTCTATACATCTCTCTCTATACCTGTATTTATTTACATACTCTATACATCTCTCTCTATACCTGTATTTATTTACATACTCTATACATCTCTCTCTCTATACCTGTATTTATTTACATACTCTATACATCTCTCTCTCTCTCTATACCTGTATTTATTTACATACTCTATACATCTCTCTCTCTCTATACCTGTATTTATTTACATACTCTATACATCTCTCTCTATACCTGTATTTATTTACATACTCTATACATCTCTCTCTATACCTGTATTTATTTACACACTCTATACATCTCTCTCTCTGTATACCTGTATTTATTTACATACTCTATACATCTCTCTCTCTATGCCTGTATTTATTTACATACTCTATACATCTCTCTCTCTCTATACCTGTATTGATTTACATACTCTATACATCTCTATCTCTACCTGTATTTATTTACATACTCTATAAATCTCTCTCTCTCTACCTGTATTTATTTACATACTCTAGACTTGATCTTTCTCTATACCTGTATTTATTTACATACTCTACACATCTCTCTCTCTCTCTCTCTCTCTCTACCTGTATTTATTTACATACTCTATACATCTCTCTCTCTCTCTATACCTGTATTTATTTACATACTCTATACATCTCTCTCTACCTGTATTTATTTGCATACTCTATATATATATATATATATCTCTCTCTCTATACCTGTATTTATTTACATACTCTATACATCTCTCTCTCTCTATTCCTGTATTTATTTACATACTCTATACATCTCTCTCTCTATACCTGTATTTATTGACATACTCTCTACATCTCTCTCTATACCTGTATTTATTTACATACTCTATACATCTCCCTCTATGCCTGTATTTATTTACATACTCTATACATCTCTCTCTATACCTGTATTTATTTACATACTCTATACATCTCTCTCTATACCTGTATTTATTTACATACTCTATACATCTCTCTCTATTCCTGTATGCATTTACATACTCTGTACATCTCTCTCTATACCTGTATTTATTTACATACTCTATACATCTCTCTCTATTCCTGTATGCATTTACATACTCTATACATCTCTCTCTATACCTGTATTTAATTACGTACTCTATACATCTCTCTCTATACCTGTATTTATGTACATAATCTATACATCTCTCTCTATGCCTGTATTTATTTACATACTCTATACATCTCTCTCTCTCTCTCTCTCTACCTGTATTTATTTACATACTCTAGACTTGATCTTTCTCTATACCTGTATTTATTTACATACTCTATACATCTCTCTCTATACCTGTATTTATTTACATACTCTATACATCTCTCTCTACCTGTATTTATTTACATACTCTATACATCTCTCTCTCTATACCTGTATTTATTTACATACTCTAATACATCTCTCTCTCTACCTGTATTTATTTACATACTCTATACATCTCTCTCTCTACCTGTATGCATTTACATACTCTATACATCTCTCTCTATACCTGTATTTATTTACATACTCTATACATCTCTCTCTATACCTGTATTTATTTACATACTCTATACATCTCTCTCTCTATACCTGTATTTATTTACATACTCTATACATCTCTCTCTCTATACCTGTATTTATTTACATACTCTATACATCTCTCTCTCTCTCTCTATACCTGTATTTATTTACATACTCTATACATCTCTCTCTCTCTATACCTGTATTGATTTACATACTCTCTAAATCTCTCTCTATTCCTGTATTTATTTACATACTCTATACATCTCTCTCTCTATACCTGTATTTATTTACATACTCTCTACATCTCTCTCTATACCTGTATTTATTTACATACTCTATACATCTCCCTCTCTCTCTATACATCTCCCTCTATGCCTGTATTTATTTACATACTTTATACATCTCTCTCTATTCCTGTATGCATTTACATACTCTATACATCTCTCTCTCTATACCTGTATTTATTTACATACTCTACACATCTCTCTCTATACCTGTATTTATTTACATACTCTATACATCTCTCTCTCTCTCTATACCTGTATTTATTTACATACTCTATACATCTCTCTCTCTATACCTGTATTTATTTACATACTCTATACATCTCTCTCTCTCTATACCTGTATTTATTTACATAGTCTATACATCTCTCTCTATACCTGTATTTATTTACATACTCTATACATCTCTCTCTCTCAACAGACTAATTGACTGTCTCTATCCATCCATCCATCTCTCTCTCTCTCAACAGACTCATTTACTCTCTCTCTCTCTCTCTCTCTGTCTCTCAACAGACTCATTTACTGTCTCTCTCTCTCTCTCTCTCTCTCTCTCTATTCCTCTATTTATTTACATACTCTATACATCTCTCTCTATGCCTGTATTTATGTACATACTCTATACATCTCTCTCTATGCCTGTATTTATGTACATACTCTATACATCTCTCTCTCTATACCTGTATTTATTTACATACTCTATACATCTCTCTCTATACCTGTATTTATTTACATACTCTATACATCTCTCTCTATACCTGTATTTATTTACATACTCTATACATCTCTCTCTCTACCTGTATTTATTTGCACACTCTAGACATCTCTCTCTCTCTCAACAGACTAATTTACTGTCTCTATCCATCCATCCATCTCTCTCTCTCAACAGACTAATTGACTGTCTCTATCCATCCATCCATCTCTCTCTCTCTCAAAAGACTCATTTACTGTCTCTCTCTCTCTCTCTCTCTCTCTCTTAACAGACTCATTTACTGTCTCTCTCTCTCTACCTGTATTTATTTACATACTCTATACATCTCTCTCTCTCTCTCTCTACCTGTATTTATTTACATACTCTATACATCTCTCTCTCTCTATACCTGTATTTATTTACATACTCTATACATCTCTCTCTCTACCTGTATTTATTTACATACTCTATACATCTCTCTCTATACCTGTATTTATTTACATACTCTATACATCTCTCTCTATACCTGTATTTATTTACATACTCTATACATCTCTCTCTCTCTATACCTGTATTTATTTACATACTCTATACATCTCTCTCTATGCCTGTATTTATGTATATACTCTATACATCTCTCTCTCTCTCTATACCTGTATTTATTTACATACTCTATACATCTCTCTATACCTGTATTTATTTACATACTCTATACATCTCTCTCTCTCTCTCTATACCTGTATTTATTTACATACTCTATACATCTCTCTCTATGCCTGTATTTATTTACATACTCTATACATCTCTCTCTATACCTGTATTTATTTACATACTCTATACATCTCTCTCTATAACTGTATTTATTTACATACTCTATACATCGCTCTCTCTCTATACTTGTATTTATTTACACACTCTATACATCTCTCTCTACCTGTATTTATTTACATACTCTATAAATCTCTCTCTCTCTATACCTGTATTTATTTACATAGTCTATAAATCTCTCTCTCTCAACAGACTAATTTACTGTCTCTATCCATCCATCCATCTCTCTCTCTCAACAGACTAATTGACTGTCTCTATCCATCCATCCATCTCTCTCTCTCTCAACAGACTCATTTACTGTCTCTCTCTCTCTCTCTCTCTCTCTCTCTCTCTCTCTCTATTCCTGTATTTATTTACATACTCTATACATCTCTCTCTATGCCTGTATTTATGTATATACTCTATACATCTCTCTCTCTCTCTACCTGTATTTATTTACATACTCTATACATCTCTCTCTATACCTGTATTTATTTACATACTCTATACATCTCTCTCTATACCTGTATTTATTTACATACTCTATACATCTCTCTCTCTATACCTGTATTTATTTACATACTCTATACATCTCTCTCTATACCTGTATTTATTTACATACTCTATACATCTCTCTCTATAACTGTATTTATTTACATACTCTATACATCGCTCTCTCTCTATACCTGTATTTATTTACATACTCTATACATCTCTCTCTCTCTATACCTGTATTTATTTAAATACTCTATACATCTCTCTCTATACCTGTATTTATTTACATACTCTATACATCTCTCTCTCTACCTGTATTTATTTACATACTCTATACATCTCTCTCTCTCTCTATGCCTGTATTTATTTACATACTCTATACATCTCTCTCTATACCTGTATTTATTTACATACTCTATACATCTCTCTCTCTCTATACCTGTATTTATTTACATACTCTATACATCTCTCTCTCTCTCTATACCTGTATTTATTTACATACTCTATACATCTCTCTCTATACCTGTATTTATTTACATACTCTATACATCTCTCTCTCTATATACCTGTATTTATTTACATACTCTATACATCTCTCTCTCTCTCTATACCTGCATTTATTTACATACTCTATACATCTCTCTCTATGCCTGTATTTATGTATATACTCTATTCATCTCTCTCTCTCTATACCTGTATTTATTTACATACTCTATACATCTCTCTCTCTCTCTACCTGTATTTATTTACATACTCTATACACCTCTCTCTCTCTATACCTGTATTTATTTACATACTCTATACATCTCTCTCTCTACCTGTATTTATTTACATACTCTATACATCTCTCTCTCTCTATACCTGTATTTATTTAAATACTCTATACATCTCTCTCTCTCTATACCTGTATTTATTTACATACTCTATACATCTCTCTCTATACCTGTATTTATTTACATACTCTATACATCTCTCTCTCTCTATACCTGTATTTATTTACATACTCTATACATCTCTCTCTCTCTCTATGCCTGTATTTATTTACATACTCTATACATCTCTCTCTATACCTGTATTTATTTACATACTCTATACATCTCTCTCTATACCTGTATTTATTTACATACTCTATACATCTCTCTCTCTACCTGTATTTATTTACATACTCTATACATCTCTCTCTCTCTCTATACCTGTATTTATTTACATACTCTATACATCTCTCTCTCTATACCTGTATTTATTTACATACTTTATACATCGCTCTCTCCATGCCTGTATTTATTTACACACTCTATACATCTCTCTCTCTACCTGTATTTATTTATATACTCTATACATCTCTCTCTCTCTCTATACCTGTATTTATTTACATACTCTATACATCTCTCTCTATAACTGTATTTATTTACATACTCTATACATCGCTCTCTCTCTATACCTGTATTTATTTACACACTCTATACATCTCTCTCTCTACCTGTATTTATTTACATACTCTATACATCTCTCTCTCTCAACAGACTAATTTACTGTCTCTATCCATCCATCCATCTCTCTCTCTCAACAGACTAATTGACTGTCTCTATCCATCCATCCATCTCTCTCTCAACAGACTCATTTACTCTCTCTCTCTCTCTCTCTCTCTCTCTCTCTCTCTCTCTCTCTCTCTCTACTCTCTCTATTCTATTTATTTACATACTCTATACATCTCTCTCTCTATACCTGTATTTATTTACATACTCTATACATCTCTCTCTATGCCTGTATTTATGTACATACTCTATACATCTCTCTCTCTCTCTCTACCTGTATTTATTTATATACTCTATACATCTCTCTCTATACCTGTATTTATTTACATACTCTCGACATCTCTCTCTCTCTATACCTGTATTTATTTAAATACTCTATACATCTCTCTCTCTACCTGTATTTATTTACATACTCTATACATCTCTCTCTATACCTGTATTTATTTACATACTCTATACATCTCTCTCTATAACTGTATTTATTTACATACTCTATACATCGCTCTCTCTCTATACCTGTATTTATTTACACACTCTATACATCTCTCTCTCTACCTGTATTTATTTACATACTCTATACATCTCTCTCTATACCTGTATTTATTTACATACTCTATACATCTCTCTCTCTATCTATACCTGTATTTATTTACATACTCTATACATCTCTCTCTCTCTCTCTCTCTATGCCTGTATTTATTTACATACTCTATACATCTCTCTCTATACCTGTATTTATTTACATACTCTATACATCTCTCTCTCTCTCTATACCTGTATTTATTTACATACTCTATACATCTCTCTCTCTCTCTATACCTGTATTTATTTACATACTCTATACATCTCTCTCTCTATACCTGTATTTATTTACATACTCTATACATCTCTCTCTATACCTGTATTTATTTACATAATCTATACATCTCTCTCTCTCTATACCTGCATTTATTTACATACTCTATACATCTCTCTCTATCTCTACCTGTATTTATTTACATACTCTATACATCTCTCTCTCTCTCTATACCTGTATTTATTTACATACTCTATACATCTCTCTCTCTCTATACCTGTATTTATTTATATACTCTATACATCTCTATCTCTACCTGTATTTATTTACATACTCTATACATCTCTCTCTCTCTCTCTATACCTGTATTTATTTACACACTATACATCTCTCAATAGACTCAATTACTGTCTCTATCCATCCATCCATCCATCCCATCTCTCTCTCTCTCTCTCTCTCTCCCTCTCTCTCTCAACATACTAATTTACTGTCTCTATCCATCTCTCTCTCTCACAACAGACTCATTTACTGTCTCTATCCATCCATCTCTCTCTCTCTCAACAGACTCATTTACTGTCTCTATCCATCCATCTCTCTCTCTCTCTCTCAACAGACTTATTTACTGTCTCTATCCATCTCTCTCTCTCACAACAGACTCATTTACTGTCTCTATCCATCCATCTCTCTCTCTCTCTCAACAGACTCATTTACTGTCTCTATCCATCCATCTCTCTCTCAACAGACTCATTTACTGTCTCTATCCATCTCTCTCTCTCACAACAGACTCATTTACTGTCTCTATCCATCCATCTCTCTCTCTCTCTCAACAGACTCATTTACTGTCTCTATCCATCTCTCGCTCTCTCAACAGACTCATTTACTGTCTCTATTCATCCATCTCTCTCTTTCAACAGACTCATTTACTGTCTCTATCCATCCATCTCTCTCTCTCTCTCTCTCAACAGACTCATTTACTGTCTCTATTCATCCATCTCTCTCTCTCTCTCTCTCAATTCAATTCAATTTAGCATGGGAAACATGTGTCAACAGCAAGTGAGGTAGATAATATACAAAAGTGAAATAAACAATAAAAATGAACAGTAAACCTTACACATACAGAAGTTTCAAAACAAAGACATTACAAATGTCATTTATATATATATATATATATATATATATATATATATATATACAGTGTTGCAACGATGTACAAATGGTTAAGGGTACACACGGGAAATAAATAAGCATAAATATGGGTTGTATTTACAATGGTGTTTGTTCTTCACTGGTTGCCCTTTTCTTGTGGCAACAGGGCACAAATCTTGCCCGGGGCTGGGCGGGGGGACCCCAGAGCTCAATTAAAGCTGATTATCACCCTTATGGCCCCCGTTCAAGCACTTGATAAAGAGAACCCAGTGAGAACTCCTAAAGATCACCTTGATGTCCATGATTATCAAAGAGACAGAATAATATTCAGCCTGGCACTGAGAAGCCAGAATATCAGCTCATCTGAGTGAAGGGAGGGAGGGAGGGAGGGAGGGAGGGAGGGAGGGAGGGAGGGAGGGAGGGAGGGAGGGAGGGAGGGAGGGAGGGAGGGAGGGAGGGAGGGAGGGAGGGAGGGAGGGAGGGAGGGAGGGAGGGAGGGGGAGGGAGGGAGGGAGAGCAGCAAGATTTGTGATCTGTTGCCATGAGAAAAGGGCAACCAGTGAAGAACAAACACCATTGTAAATACAACCCATATTTATGCTCATTTATTTTATCTTGTGTCCTTTAACCATTTGTACATTGTTAAAACACTGTATATATATAATATGACATTTGTAATGTCTTTATTGTTTTGAAACTTCTGTATGTGTAATGTCTACTGTTGATTTTTATTGTTTATTTTGTATATTATCTACCTCACTTGCTTTGGAAATGTTAACACATGTTTCCCATGCCAATAAAGCCCCTTGAATTGAATTGAGAGAGAGAGAGAGAGAGAGAGAGAGAGAGAGAGAGAGAGAGAGAGAGAGAGAGGGGGGGGGAGAGGGGAGAGAGAGAGACAGAGAGAGAGAGAGAGACAGAGAGAGAGAGAGAGAGAGGGGGGGGAGAGAGAGATGGAGACATTAACTATTTGCACATCGTTGTAACACTGTATACAGCCATAATGTGACATTTGAAATGTCTCTATTCCTTTGGAACTTGTGTAATGTATACTGTTCATTTGAATTATTTATTTAACTTTTGTTTATCATCTATTTCACTTGCTTTGGCAATATAAACATGTTTCCCATGCCAATAAAAACCTTTGAATTGAATTAAGAGAGTGAGAGCGAGACAGAGTACAGAGACTGAGACAGAGACAGAGACAGACTACAGAGACAGAGACAGAGACAGACTACAGAAACAGAGACAGAGACAGAGACAGGAATAGAGACAGAGACAGACGACAGAGACAGACTACAGAGACAGAGACAGAGACAGACTACAGAGACTGAGACTGAGACTGAGACTGAGACTGAGACAGAGACAGAGACAGAGACAGACTACAGACTACAGACTACAGAGACAGAGACAGAGACAGACAGACTACAGAGACAGAGACAGACTACAGAGACAGAGACAGAGACAGAGACAGAAACAGAGACAGAGACAGAGACAGACTAGAGACAGAGACAGAGACAGAGACAGAGACAGACTACAGAGACAGACTACAGAGACAGAGACAGAGACAGAGACAGACTACAGACTACAGACTACAGAGACAGAGACAGAGACAGAGACAGAGACAGACTACAGAGACAGAGACAGACTACAGAGACAGAGACAGAGACAGAGACAGAAACAGAGACAGAGACAGAGACAGACTACAGAGACAGAGACAGAGACAGAGACAGACTACAGAGACAGAGACAGACTACAGAGACAGAGACAGAGACAGAGACAGACTACAGAGACAGAGAGAGAGACAGAGACAGACTACAGAGACAGAGACAGACTACAGAGACAGAGACAGACTACAGAAACAGAGACAGAGACAGAGATAGAAACATAGACAGAGACAGAGACAGACTACAGAGACAGAGACAGAGACAGAGACAGAGACAGACTACAGATACAGAGACAGAGACAGACTACAGAGACAGAGACAGACTACAGAGACTGAGACAGACTACAGAGACTGAGACTGAGACGGAGACAGAGTACAGAGACTGAGACTGAGACTGAGACAGAGACAGAGTACAGAGACAGACTACTGAGACTGAGACTGAGACAGAGTACAGAGACAGAAACAGAGACATAGACAGATTACAGAGACAGACTACAGAGACTGAGACTCAGACAGAGACAGAGAAAGAGACAGAGACAGAGAAAGAGACAGAGACAGAGACAGAGAAAGAGACAGAGACAGAGTACAGAGACAGAGACAGAGTACAGAGACAGACTACAGAGACAGAGACAGAGACAGAGACAGAGTACAGAGACAGAGATAGAGACAGAGTACAGAGACAGAGACAGAGTACAGAGACAGAGACAGAGACAGACTACAGAGACAGAGACAGACTACAGAGACAGAGACAGACTACAGAGACAGAGACAGAGACAGAGTACAGAGACAGAGTACAGAGACAGAGACAGAGACAGAGTACAGAGACAGAGACAGAGATAGAGACAGAGACAGACTACAGAGACAGAGACAGAGACAGACTACAGAGACAGAGTACAGAGACAGAGACAGAGACAGAGATAGAGACAGAGACAGACTACAGAGACAGAGACAGACTACAGAGACTGAGACAGAGACAGAGACAGAGACAGAGACAGAGACAGACTACAGAGACAGAGACAGAGTACAGAGACAAAGACAGAGTACAGAGACAGAGACAGAGACAGACTACAGAGACAGAGACAGAGACAGACTACAGAGACAGAGACAGAGACAGAGACAGAGACAGAGTACAGAGACAGAGACAGAGACAGACTACAGAGACAGAGACAGACTACAGAAACAGAGACAGAGACAGAAACAGAGACAGAGACAGAGACAGACTACAGAGACAGAGACAGAGACAGACTACAGAAACAGAGACAGAGACAGAGACAGAGGCAGACTACAGAGACAGAGACAGAGACAGACTACAGAAACAGAAACAGAGACAGAGACAGAAACAGAGACAGAGACAGACTACAGAGACAGAGACAGAGACAGACTACAGAAACAGAGACAGAGGCAGACTACAGAGACAGAGACAGAGACAGAGACAGACTACAGAGACAGAGACAGTCTACAGAAACAGAGACAGAGACAGAGACAGAGACAGAAACAGAGACAGAGACAGAGACAGAGACAGACTACAGAGACAGAGACAGAGACAGAGTACAGAGACAGAGACAGAGACAGAGACAGAGACAGAGTACAGAGACAGAGGCAGAGACAGAGACAGAGTACAGAGACAGTGACAGAAACAGAGACAGAGACAGACTACAGAGACAGAGACAGAGACAGAGACAGAGTACAGAGACAGAGTACAGAGACAGAGACAGAGACAGTAGTGAAGGTTCTATACAAGACAATGGTCTCTTCAGTCTCTGTCTAGAGAGAGATCCAGAGAAGAGGAGTCAGCCTGCCTGAGACAGACAGCCCCTCTACCTTTCCCTGCCTCCTCCACCTCCACCTGCTCCCTGCCCCTCCACCTGCCCCTCCACCTCCACCTGCCCCCTCCACCTCCACCTGCTCCATGCCCCTTTCCTGCACCACCTCAACCGCCACCTGCCCCCTAAACCCTCAACCTGCACCTGCCGCCTCCTCCTCCACCTGCCCCCTCCTCCTCCTCCACCTTCCCCCTCCTCCTCCCCCTTCCCCCTTCACCTCCACCTGCCCCCTCCTCCTCCACCTTCCCCCTCCTCCTCCACCTGCCCCCTTCACCTCCACCTGCTCCCTCCTCCTCCACCTGCCCCCTCCTCCTCCACCTGCCCCCTCCTCCTCCACCTGCCCCCTTCACCTCCACCTGCCCCATCCACCTCCCCTCCCCCTTCACCTCCACCTGCACCCTCCTCCTCCACCTGCCCCCTCCTCCTCCACCCCCCCTCCACCTCCACCTCCCCTTCACCTCCACCTGCCGCTTCACCTCCACCTGCTCCCTCCTCCTCCACCTGCCCCCTCCTCCTCCACCTGCCCCCTTCACCTCCACCTCCCCCTTCACCTCCACCTGCCCCCTCCTCCTCCACCTGCCCCTTCACCTCCACCTGCCCCCTCCTCCTCCACCTGCCCACTTCACCTCCACCTGCCCCCTACACCTCCACCTCCCCTTCACCTCCACCTGCCCCTTCACCTCCACCTGCCCCCTCCTCCCTTACCTGCCCCCTTCACCTCCACCTGCCCCCTCCTCCTGCACCTGCACCTGCACCTGCCCCCTCCACCTCCACCTGCTCCCTGCCCCCACCAGCTCCACCTGCCCCTCCACCTTCACCTGCCCCCACCAGCTCCACCTGCCCCCTCCACCTCCACCTGCCCCCTCCAGCTCCACCTGCCCCTCCACCTCCACCTGCCCCCTTCACCTTCACCTGCCCCCACCAACTCCACCTGCTCCCTGCCCCCACCAGCTCCACCTGCCCCCTCCACCTTCACCTGCCCCTTCCACCTCCACCTGCCCCCTCCAGCTCCACCTGCCCTCTCCACCTCCACCTCCACCTGCTCCCTGCCCCCACCAGCTCCACCTGCCCCCTCCACCTCCACCTGCCCCTCCAGCTCCACCTGCCCCCTCCACCTCCACATGCCCCCTTCAGCTCCACCTACCCCTCCACCTCCACCTGCTCCCTGCCCCCACCAGTTCCACCTGCCCCTCCACATACACCTGCCCCCTTCACCTCCACCTGCCCCCTCCAGCTCCACCTGCCCCCTCCACCTCCACCTGCCCCCTCTAGCTCCACCTGCCCCCTTCACCTCCACCTCCACCTGCCCCCACCAGCTCCACCTGCCCCCTCCACCTCCACCTGCCCCCTCCAGCTCCACCTGCCCCCACCAGCTCCACCTGCCCCCTCCACCTCAACATGCCCCTTCCAGCTCCACCTGCCCCCTCCACCTGCACCTGCTCCCTGCCCCTTCACCTCCAGCTCCACCTGCTCCCTGCCCCCTCCAGCTCCACCTGCCCCTTCCACCTCCACCTGCCCCCTCCAGCTCCACCTGCCCTCTCCACCTCCACCTCCACCTGCTCCCTGCCCCCACCAGCTCCACCTGCCCCCTCCACCTCCACCTGCCCCCTCCAGCTCCACCTGCCCATTCCACCTCCACCTGCTCCACCTGCCCCCTCCACCTCCACATGCCCCCTCCAGCTCCACCTACCCCCTCCACCTCCACCTGCTCCCTGCCCCCACCAGTTCCACCTGCCCCTCCACCTACACCTGCCCCCTTCACCTCCACCTGCCCCCTCCAGCTCCACCTGCCCCCTCCACCTCCACCTGCCCCCTCTAGCTCCACCTGCCCCCTTCACCTCCACCTGCTCCATGCCCCCACCAGCTCCACCTTCGCCCTCCACCTCCACCTGCCCCCTCCATGGTGGCCTTTCTCAATAGCAAGGCTATGCAAGACTTTATAGGCATGGGAAACATATGTTAACATTGCCAAAGCAAGTGAAGTAGATAATATACAAATGTGAAATAAACAATAAACACAGTAAACATTACACTCACAGAAGTTTCAAAAGAATAACGACATTTCAAATGTCATATTATGTATATATACAGTATAATGTATATTTCCAGTAACGATGTACAAATGGTTAAAGTACAAAAGGGAAACTAAATAAGCAGTCACTCTCTCTCTCTCACTTTCTCTGTCAGTCTTCTGTCTCTATCTCTCTCTCTCTTTCCAGTGCTGTCTGTCTGCTGTCTGTCTGTCTGCTGACTCTCTCTCTCTCTCTCTCTCTCTCTCTCTCTCTCTCTCTCTCTCTCTCTCTCTCTCTCTCTCTCTCTCTATCTCTCTCTGTATGCTGTCTCTCTCTCTGTCTGCATAACCATACAGACAGTGCTTGACTTGTCTTTAGCTGTGGTTATCAGTTGCAGGCCCAGCTTTATGAACCTAAAGCTCTATTTGGCCTCTGGCTGCTGGGACGATGATGAGACAAACAATTACTATTGATTCAGCTTAGAGACACAACAACCACGGAACACTGCTCTTAAAAAAGTGTTTGTGTGTGTGTGTGTCTGTGTGTGTGTGTCTGTGTGTGTGTGCGTGCATGCATGTGTACGCGCGTGTGTGTGTGTGCGTGAGAGACAGAGAAAGAGTGAGGGAAAATAATACAAACAAATAGCTAGAGGACAGGTACAATCTGCTGTCTCAGGGCTGTTACAGAATATCCCAGGTACAATCTGCTGTCTCAGGGCTGTTACAGAATATCCCAGGTACAATCTGCTGTCTCAGGGCTGTTACAGAATATCCCAGGTACAATCTGCTGTCTCAGGGCTGTTACAGAATATCCCAGGTACAATCTGCTGTCTCAGGGCTGATACAGAATATCCCAGGTACAATCTGCTGTCTCAGGGCTGTTACAGAATATCCCAGGTACAATCTGCTGTCTCAGGGCTGTTAGGGCAGAATATCCCAGGTACAATCTGCTGTCTCAGGGCTGATACAGAATATCCCAGGTACAATCTGCTGTCTCAGGGCTGTTACAGAATATCCCAGGTACAATCTGCTGTCTCAGGGCTGATACAGAATATCCCAGGTACAATCTGCTGTCTCAGGGCTGTTACAGAATATCCCAGGTACAATCTGCTGTCTCAGGGCTGATACAGAATATCCCAGGTACAATCTGCTGTCTCAGGGCTGTTACAGAATATCCCAGGTACAATCTGCTGTCTCAGGGCTGATACAGAATATCCCAGGTACAATCTGCTGTCTCAGGGCTGTTACAGAATATCCCAGGTACAATCTGCTGTCTCAGGGCTGTTACAGAATATCCCAGGTACAATCTGCTGTCTCAGGGCTGTTACAGAATATCCCAGGTAAAAGAAACATCAACATTGATGCATAATTGATGCCGTCTCTAATTGACTAGTTTAAATTCACAGTGTGTGGGTTTAAATAGTGAGAAAAAATGCACTCATCAGCTGGCCTTCAGTAAGGACAGATAGGATCCCTGACTCTGAACAGTGAAGGTTTCCCCTGTGTCACTAATGCAGGCCCACACACGCGCACACACACACGCCCACACACGCAGACACACTCATTCACCACTAATGCAGTCCCTCATCACAGCACGTAATGGTTGATGTCCTATCAACACCCACTCATACAGATGAGAAGAGGGAGACAGTGAAAGATATTGAGGGGAGGGAGGGAGGGAGGGAGGGAGGGAGGGAGGGAGGGAGGGAGGGAGGGAGGGAGGGAGGGAGGGAGGGAGGGAGGGAGGAGGGAGGGAGGGGGGGGGGGGAGAGGGAGGGAGGATGGGGGGAGGAGGGAGGGAGGAGAGAGGGAGGGAGGGAGGAAGGTGGGGAGGAGGGAGGGAGGGAGACAGTGAAAGATATTGAGGGGAGGGAGGGAGGGAGGGAGGGAGGGAGGGAGGGAGGGAGGGAGGGAGGGAGGGAGGGAGGGAGGGAGGGAGGGAGGGAGGGAGGGAGGGAGGGAGGGAGGGAGGGAGGGAGGGAGGGAGGGAGGGAGGGAGGAGAGGGAAGAGAGGGAAGAGAGGGAAGAGAGAGGGAGGGCAGAAGAGAGGGAGGGAGGAGGGGGAGGAGATAGGGAGGGAGGGAGGGAGGGGGGGAGGGATAGGGAGGGAGGGAGGGAGGGAGGGAGGGAGGGAGGGAGGGAGGGAGGGAGGGAGGGAGGGAGGGAGGGAGGGAGGGAGGGAAGCTGGAGGAAGGGAGGGAGGGAGGAAGGGGGGAGGAGGGAGGGAGGAGAGAGGGAGGGAGGGAGGAAGGTGGGGAGGAGGGAGGGAGGGAGACTGAAAGATATTGAGGGGAGGGAGGGAGGGAGGGAGGGAGGGAGGGAGGGAGGGAGGGAGGGAGGGAGGGAGGGAGGGAGGGAGGGAGGGAGGGAGGGAGGGGGAGGGAGGGAGGGAGGGAGGGAGGGAGGGAGGGAGGGAGGGAGGGAAGAGAGGAAGGGAGAGGGAGGGCAGAAGAGATGGAGGGAGGAAGGGGGGAGGAGGGAGGGAGGGAGGGAGGGAGGGAGGGAGGGAGGGAGGGAGGGAGGGAGGGAGGGAGGGAGGGAGGGAGGGAGGGAGGGAGGGAGGGAGGGAGGGAGGGAGGGAGGGAGGGAGGGAGGGAGGAGGGGGAGGAAGGGAGGAGAGGGGGAGGAAGGGAGGAGAGGGAGAGAGGAAGGGAGGAGAGAGGGAGGAAGGGAAAAAGAGTTGACAGAGAAGTAGAAAGTGTGTCCATGTTCATGTTTTAACTTAGCATTTAAAAAGACAAACCTCAGGCGTTATTGTCCATTGGCTCCTTTGAAAGTAAAAACGCTTGGGAATTTCGAGAAATCTCTCTGCTCCCTTTCCCTCCTTGACAACAAACGTCTCACCTAAAACTTAAACTACACACACGCACGCACACACACACACACACACACACACACACACACACACACACACACACACAACAGCCTCGGGGTGAAAGATAAGGTGTCTTTGATCCATAGTGTTAACCATGACACAACAGCCTAAAGCGTTGACTTTAAACTCTGCTCACCTCTCCTCTCCTCACCACTCTTCTCCACTCTCCTTCATTTCCCTCCTCTCCTCTCCTCACCACTCTTCTCCACTCTCCTTCATTTCCCTCCTCTCCTTTCCCACCTTCTCATATGCTCTCTGCCTTGTCTTTTCTCCTCTCCTCTCTTCTCCCCTCCCCTCCACTCACCGCCTGTCCTGTCCCCCCCTCCACCTCACCTCTCCTGTTCTCTCCCCCCACCCTTCTTCTCTCTCGCCTCTCCTCCTCCTCCACTCGTCACGGTGTGTTTATCTGGGACCTGTGATTCCCTGGGTGTGAAACTGGGAGCAGTAAATAGCTCAGGGGACATGTACAAATGTAAATAACTATGGTAAACAGCTCAGAGCCATGGACTGGTCTGGGTTTCTGTGAAAACTGAAACATTTGGAAGTTTAGGAAAAGTGAGAAACACATACTTCCTGTGTCAACACAATAACTGTTTACCTCAGCTCTGCTAGTGAAGCCTTCCAAAAGCAGGTAGGCATGAATCACATTGTAAAAACATTTCAGCATCCTATACCATTACACCCATGATGTCAAATAACATGTGCTTGTGTTCCCAATGCTTTCTCTGGTGTATTTGTTAAAGCCTTCTGACGTTCTAGGAGCTCATCTATAATGGAATGAGACAAGCTTTCATGTTAATCATAGCTGAGCTATTTTCCGCTCTGCAAATCATTCTGCAACATGAATTTTAAACATGGCGATCATATTATGCAGATCTGAATAATATGTCATGGTATAAAACAACACCATATATAGCACATCATCCTACACTGTAATGCAACTGCTCTCCCTTCTATATTATCTTCTAAAACAAAATGGTGTTGCATATTTTAAAAGTGAAAATAAAAAGGATTTAAAACAGAATGAAATGGGCAAAAGGAGTGAAGAGAGGGTAAGGTTACAAAAATTCGGGGAACATTCAATAAATTCCCTGGTCTTCCAGAGATCCTGGATGGAGGACTCCTGATTTCCCACTTATTCCCTCCTCATTCCGGGAATCCTCTCACCGGGATTTCGGGAAAACCAGGGAATTTATTGAAATTTCCCTGAATTTTGCAACCATAGGAAAGGAAGAGAAAGAGAAGCTCCGCTGAAGAACCCATTCTCCTGTCGAGTCACCTAGTGGGTGAGATAGATTAGATGGAAGGAGGTGTGTGTGTGTGTGTATGTGTGTGTGTGTGTGTGTGTGTGTGTGTGTGTGTGTGTGTGTGTGTGTGTGTGTGTGTGTGTGTGTGTGTGTGTGTGTGTATGTGTATGTGTGTGTGTGTGTGTGTGTGTGTGTGTGTGTGTGTGTGTGTGTGTGTGTGTGTGTGTGTGTGTGTGTTCCTGCAGACAAGCAAGGCCATTCGCTGAATGGATGGTTTAAACATTCCCATCTCCAGACCATCAACAACACACACCACACGGGCTGGAGGAGGAATAGAACAGGTAAGCTGTATAAATACAGCTATTTTCCTGAACAGAGAAGGGCTCTATGGTCACCAAGTCAATCCTTCCTAAATCTACTTATATATAATACACTATACAGACAGACTTTACGGTATGTTGCCCAGTAAAAAAATAAAAAATAAAGCAATGTTTTTTAGAACCCAATTCAAACAGTCAAGTTTTTTATGCCATTCTTGCCACGATAAGCCTTCTATATCTCCCATGCACATGCCAGCAGGGTTAGGAGTAGGAGTAGATGTGGGCGATGTGGATGGATGTCTATGTTAATAAATCCATTGAATGTACAGCATCACAATGTAATCCATTATTAATTCATTTTGGGTAGGTTCTAAAAAACCTTTTATGACTAATAAAATGAAGGGTATATTATGTTGCTGGTCTGTGCAGCCTATATTCTAAATGGCTGTGCCATGCACATGAAACCAATAGTGATTTTGTTCCTTAAACAGACAAGTCACACTTACCAGGCTACCCTGATCAGTCAACACACATATACAGTATTTTGGAATTACGCTAAGAATATCATTAAATATAACAGAATACAATTCATAGGTAAGCCCATGTTTATTTCCTTCATGTTTCATCTCTTTCCTCACTCCGCTTTGTTAGGGAGCAGACGTCTTACATTCAGAGTATCTTCATCCTGATACCAAAAGAAAATAATAGCAATCTACATTTTCAAAAATATGTGGGTCTCGTGTTCATATTTCATAAGCTTCATGGGGCATTTGGAATTGCCTATATGCAATCTAACAAAATAATAGACCTACAATTGATTTAGGCTACATTATTACATACTAAATGTTCCTAATCAGCGATAGATGAACTATTGTATATCGCCTCCATTTATTTGCCCAGACAGAGTTAATCAAATATACAGACAGAGATTAATGAAAATCACATTGATTGATTAAGACGAGCCACATGCTTTAGTCCGGAAGTACTGTAGGACTAGGTTACTAATGCACTTGATAAGATACATAACACGCTGTCACAATGTTCTGATCAGTGATAATCAATCAGTCGACTAGACAAGATGATCATGAGCTGCACTCACCTCAATTCAGCTAACAATTCCACAGTCTAATTATAGCCTAATCAATATCCAAACGGAGATAATAAAAATCTGACATCGATTGATTTATCAAGATGAGTCCCCAGGATTGTCTTAAAGCAGCACCAAACGGTGCTGAAATAGTTGACCACACGCATTAAGACTATTGCTTCAAATGTATTACAACAATTGGATGGCTTTGGGTGTTTCAGTAAGCAACAATTTGATGCCTTCAATGCATTAGCATACATTATCCTAATGTTTCCATCATTCATTGATATTTATTCCCACAGTAAATCCTTATGGATCCATCCAGACAGGTGTGCAACTTTGGTTTTAGAAGTGGGGGGGGGCATAATTATTTGTTATTAGAATTATTTTTATCCAGACGGATAAACACTCCAAACAGTCTACCCGACCGCTTGGAGGCCTCCGCATGGTCCTAAAGCACACCGTTACCAGCTTTTGTATCACATTCCAATGAGAAAACTGGGGGGACAAAAATGCAATTTCAGAATGTGGTTGGGAGGGACATGTCCCCACCCCGTCCCCACCCCGTCCCCCGTCCCAGTGAAAGTTGCGCCCCTGCATCCAGTTGTGGTTGAGGAATGCAATGCATGTGGTGGACTATGCGATGAGATGGGTGAAGTGACATGCTTCGCAAAGTTTAGACCTGCCAGGAGGATATTGTAACAGGCACTGCCTAGCAACCATCAACAGCTTAAGAGCATAGTGCGTGCCAATGCCGCTGTAGCATTATGGTTACATTTCATACTAAGCCGTAGGAAGAACTTTACACCGCAATCATGACTAGATCGGTTTCCACGGGGGAAAAAGTAGAGGCTTTGTCACCGGCAATACCCTTCATTGGCGGGATGCTAAAGGTAGCAAAATAAACGCCTTGGTTTGAAAGGTGTAATATATGTGTCATCCATCCCTCCATCCCTCCATCCCTCCATCCATCCATCCCTCCATCCCTCCATCCATCCATCCCTCCATCCCTCCATCCCTCCATCCATCCATCCCTCCCTCCATCCATCCATCCCTCCATCCCTCCATCCCTCTACTCCTCCCCTATTTCCACCATTCTGATACCCCGACACCGATCATGGGAGAATATTAATTTTATAATCCTCGCTTCCTCTCTCCTCACTCCTTCTCAAAACCCATTGGAGGAGAAGTTCATACAGGAGGGAATTCTGGCTTTCTCGTGCAACGGGTTTTGAGAAGGAGTGAGGAGAAAGGATGCGAGGAGCAAACAATTCAGATGCTCCCCACGAAAATCTAATTTGGCCTTGCTGAGTGGGGCTTTTGATTGGCTATCATAAGTCAGAGATGACAGTGATTGGCTATCATAAGTCAGGGAGAACAGTGATTGGCTATCAGAAGCCAGGGGGAGAGGGGGAATTATCTAAACTGGCAGGAAGACAGGGAGAACACAGCAGAGGGTGAGGGGATTGCCTCTCAAAACACCCCTGCCAAACATTCACACAGTAGAACAACAGAATGTGAAAAACGTAAGGAAGCTACTGTTTGATGACTACGACTCAGACGCCATTTCAGTCCCACTCAATTGGTCCCAGTTCTGTCACACGAGTCTGTGATTGGGTAATTACCACATATTCAACTTGAGGAAGAGATTTGATTGGCTGCAGAGGGCAGGAGGGGTGGAGCATGGCCATTTGCATGAACACTGACTGAGGGAGAAAATCAGAATGGGAGCAGATTATCCCGCTGGTTCCACATGGGAGAGAGAGAGCTCTGCATAGGCAAGATAAGGAAATGTTTATCAAACTGCTGCCAGCCAAATATGTATCCAATAACCAAAAACACAAACAATTTATAATAAAGCCAAATAGCGATGGAAGAGGCTTCACCCTACAGCAGGATGGGAAGGGGTATTTTTAGCATGGCTGGTGATAATTACTATCTATTCAGTGTGTTCAGCAGGAGAGCCAGATCTGAAATGCCACTGTGAGGGCTACGCACGTACACACACACACATTACACACACAGGCACGCACACACAAGTTCTGATCTCTACCGAGTAGGGAACCCAACCGTTTAATTACACATTCAGAAAGTTCAATACGCAATTAGAGACAATCACACTGTCTTAGCTCTTCTTGCAACAAGATCTCATAGTTTCCCTTCCAAACCGACATGTTATTTTTTACGCCTTAATTCTGCATAGTTACAGGGATAATGGTTACAGGGTTAGATCCTCATGGTTACAGGGTTAGATGCACATGGTTACAGGGTTAGATCCATATGGTTACAGGGTTAGATCCACATGGTTACAGGGTTAGATCCACATGGTTACAGGGTTAGATCCATATGGTTACAGGGTTAGATCCACATGGTTACAGGGTTAGATCCACATGGTTACAGGGTTAGATCCACATGGTTACAGGGTTAGATCCATATGGTTACAGGGTTAGATCCACATGGTTACAGGGTTAGATCCACATGGTTACAGGGTTAGATCCACATGGTTACAGGGTTAAATCATAAACAACTCGAAGGTTAATAGTTTAGGGTTTAATTACTAGTGGTTAAGGGTAGGGCTATGGTTGGGGAAGGCTTAAAACAAAATAATTAAAAAACGATGCCCTATTACATTGTGAACTGCTGTGGTCCAGTGGTCTAAGCTGCACCCTCTGGCTGTGAACACTGAGGAAGGTATATATCCACGTTCTCAGCACCTGTTCAAACGTCCGAAAACAAAGTATTTTTCTAGTGATCAGCATCCTATTTTTATAGCACTCAAACGCACTGAGCAGCAACCTTCTGATTTAACAGCACAATATGCACACACACACACACACACACACACACACACACACACACACACACAATACACATACACACACACGCGCACACACACACACACACACACACACACACACAATAAACATACACGCACACACAATACACATACACGCACACACACACACACACACACACACACATATGCACACATGCACACACACACACAACACACAAAATCAAAACCCTGAGTTTTGGACAACAAACTGGTCGATACATTCATCCACTATTGAATCCGACTGTATTGAACGTATCTGATCCCAGATAGTCCCCATCTCAGGGGACCAGGTGATAATGATATGGGGACTAGATTACATGACCTGTCATTATCTCTGCTTAGACACTCACATTACCTCCCCTCCATCATCCCCATTACCTCTGAACAGTCAGCACGCAATTACACATCACTGGGCTGTCACCATGGCAACAGCGGACCCATAGCTACCTACAGTACCTACCTACCTAAATGTGTTGAATCGCTTGAATCTCAAAATGGCTGATGGGAGTCCGCAGGTAAAATGGAATCATCCCCAGCAGAATTGACATCAAGTTTCAAGAAATTATCTGACGTCAATGTAGGCTACCTGTAATTCTTTAGTAGTGACCAGAGCTGGGTCGTTCTTTAGTAGTGACCAGAGCTGGGTCGTTCTTTAGTAGTGACCAGAGCTGGGTCGTTCTTTAGTAGTGACCAGAGCTGGGTCGTTCTTTAGTAGTGACCAGAGCTGGGTCGTTCTTTAGTAGTGACCAGAGCTGGGTCGTTTTAGTAGTGACCAGAGCTGGGTCGCTCTTTAGTAGTGACCAGAGCTGGGTCATTCTTTAGTAGTGACCAGAGCTGGGTCGTTCTTTAGTAGTGACCAGAGCTGGGTCGTTCTTTAGTAGTGACCAGAGCTGGGTCGTTCTTTAGTAGTGTCCAGAGCTAGGTCGTTCATTAGTAGTGACCAGAGCTGGGTTGTGTAAAGGCACAAAACTGAAGAAAACGGGAGATCAACTCAGATTCAGATTGTTTAATACTATGGTCACATGTTTAGGGTTGCAGGTGTGAAATAGCACTATATAATAGTAGCAGTGATGAATATATACATGTCCACTGGGGTGGAGGCAGAGTAAAGACTGTTGAGGGGAGAGGGGGAATGACCACTGGGGGAACAGCAGAATTACTTTTTTTTTTTTTTTACCTTTATTTAACTAGGCAAGTCAGTTAAGAACAAATTCTTATTTTCAAAGACGGCCTAGGAACAGTGGGTTAACTGCCTGTTCAGGGGCAGAACGACAGATTTGTACCTTGTCAGCTTGGGGGTTTGAACTTGCAACCTTCTGGTTACTAGTCCAACGCTCTAACCACTAGGCTACCCTGCCGCCCCTGCCGACCATTGATGGGGTGGGGGAATGACCACAGGGGAGCAGCAGAATGACCATTGAGGGGTGGGGGAATGACCACAGGGGAGCAGCAGAATGACCATTGAGTGAAATAAAACAAAAAAGTAATAATATACATATTAACAACTGCAACAGTGATGAATGTCGATGGGGTGGGGGCAGAGTAAACACTGTTAGGGGTGGAATGTCCATAGAGAAAGTAGAAGGGGGGGAGCAGCAGGATAAAGAATGTCCATGGGGGAGTAGCAGGTAAGGTAAGGGAGTAGTTGACCATGTCCAATAAGAGCACACGTTTTAATTTTTCCTTTTCAAAACATTAGTTAGTCATCATTGAAAGTGCAATGTGAAATGGAGCATGCACTTATTTTATTTACTTAACTAGGCAAGTCAGTTTTTTTTTACTGTTTCCAACGGGTACTGAGAGAGGGAGCGCCATACTATCAAACCTATAGCCCTGTCAATAAACTGAAACAACAGTCCTCACTTTACTGAGCTCATCTCTGACAAGTAATTACACCCATAAACTACTGCTGCTGCCCTCGACACTAACAGCCTGAGACCCATCACACTCACTGATACAGACACTGAGAGGACTAACCAAACATTACTGATACAGACACTGAGAGGACTAACCAAACATTACTGATACAGACACTGAGAGGACTAACCAAACATTACTGATACAGACACTGAGAGGACTAACCAAACATTAATGATACAGACACCGAGAGGACTAACCAAACAGACAAATGAAACATTACTGATACCGACACTGAGAGGACTAACCAAACATTACTGATACAGACACTGAGAGGACTAACTAAACATTACTGATAGAGACACTGAGAGGACTAACTAAACATTAATAATAGACACTGAGAGGACTAACCAAACATTACTGATACAGACACTGAGAGGACTAACTAAACATTACTGATACAGACACTGAGAGGACTAACCAAACATTACTGATACAGACACTGAGAGGACTAACCAAACATTACTGATACAGACACCGAGAGGACTAACCAAACAGACAAATGAAACATTACTGATACCGACACTGAGAGGACTAACCAAACATTACTGATACAGACACTGAGAGGACTAACTAAACATTACTGATACAGACACTGAGAGGACTAACTAAACATTAATGATAGACACTGAGAGGACTAACAAAACATTACTGATACAGACACTGAGAGGACTAACCAAACAATACTGATACAGACACTGAGAGGACTAACTAAACATTAATGATACAGACACTGAGAGGACTAACTAAACATTACTGATACAGACACTGAGAGGACTAACTAAACATTACTGATACAGACACTGAGAGGACTAACCAAACATTAATGATACACACACTGAGATGACTAACCAAACATTACTGATACAGACACTGAGAGGACTAACCAAACATTACTGATACAGACACTGAGAGGACTAACCAAACATTAATGATACAGACACTGAGAGGACTAACCAAACATTAATGATACAGACACTGAGAGGACTAACCAAACATTACTGATACAGACACTGAGAGGACTAACCAAATATTACTGATACAGACACTGAGAGGACTAACCAAACATTACTGATACAGACACTGAGAGGACTAACCAAACATTAATGATACAGACACCGAGAGGACTAACCAAACATTACTGATACAGACACTGAGAGGACTATCCAAACATATTAATGAAATAATCTGGTGGACAACATCAACAAAGCCCTTAAATGCCAAATTGTTTTGCTTCTGTAAAATGAGGGGGGACCTGCTGACACAGGTGAGAGGGGAGCAATTCCTGGGTCAGTGTTAAAAGACTGGGCAATATTAAGAGACAAGGGTCAGTGTTAAGAGACCAGGGTCCGTGTTAAGAGACCAGGGTCAGAGTTAAGAGACCAGGGTCAGTGTTAAGAGACCAGGGTCAGTGTTAAGAGACCAGGGTCAGTGTTAAGAGACCAGGGTCAGTGTTAAGAGACCAGGGTCAGTGTTAAGAGACCAGGGTCAGTATTAAGAGACCAGGGTCAGTGTTAAGAGACCAGGGTCAGTGTTAAGACATCAGGGTCAGTGTTAAGAGACCAGGGTCAGTGTTAAGAGACCAGGGTCAGTGTTAAGGGACCAGGGTCAGTGTTAAGGGACCAGGGTCAGTGTTAAGAGACCAGGGTCAGTATTAAGAGACCAGGGTCAGTGTTAAGAGACCAGGGTCAGTGTTAAGACATCAGGGTCAGTGTTAAGAGACCAGGGTCAGTGTTAAGAGACCAGGGTCAGTGTTAAGGGACCAGGGTCAGTGTTAAGGGACCAGGGTCAGTGTTAAGAGACCAGGGTCAGTGTTAAGAGACAAGGGTCAGTGTTAAGAGACCAGGGTCAGTGTTAAGAGACCAGGGTCAGTGTTAAGAGACCAGGGTCAGTGTTAAGAGACCAGGAACAGTGTTAAGAGACCAGGGTCAGTGTTAAGAGACCAGGATCAGTGTTAAGAGACCAGGATCAGTGTTAAGAGACCAGGATCAGTGTTAAGAGACCAGGGTCAGTGTTAAGAGACCAGGATCAGTGTTAAGAGACCAGGGTCAGTGTTAAGAGACCAGGATCAGTGTTAAGAGACCAGGATCAGTGTTAAGAGACCAGGATCAGTGTTAAGAGACAAGGGTCAGTGTTAAGAGACCAGGGTCAGTGTTAAGAGACCAGGATCAGTGTTAAGAGACCAGGATCAGTGTTAAGAGACCAGGATCAGTGTTAAGAGACCAGGGTTGAGTGTGAGTGTGTCTGTCCATGAGTGTGTCTGTCAATGTGTGTCTGTCCATGTGTGTGTCTGTCCATGTGTGTCTGTCCATGTGTGTCTGTCCATGTGTGTGTCTGTCCATGTGTGTGTCTGTCCATGTGTGTGTCTGTCCATATTGTTTAAAGAAATTCTGTAAGAGATTGGTGTTTTTTCCCAATCATGGCTTGGGGATGTTCTATAACACATGTATTTGTTTAAAATCAATCACTTTTGTTTTTGCAAAATGCCATATATTGGCCTCCCTCTCAGGGAAATAAGTAGTACTGTTCGGTTTTACAGTTAAATGTAACAAATAAGTACATGTTTAATAAAGAACTGTACAAACAACACATTTAAACATATTTTTTTAGTAATAATTGAATACAGTGATATGAGATCTGTATGTAAATCATTTTATATTTTAGCAGATGCTCTTATCTAAAGTGACTTACAGTAAGTGCATTAAAACAGCGAGGTGAATTAACCACATATCACAGTCAAATATACAGGATACGAACATTCCATTCCTGCTAAACAATTAATATATAGCGTTTTACAAAATGAAAACATTTCCATACATAACTATAATCTATGATAAAAAAAATCGGAGAACAATAATATTGTACACACATGAAGGCACCAATAAGCAATCATTTCTGATTAAAAAACACAAATGTGAAAAATGTGGGCATAATTGCGTGAAAAAATCTCCCCAAAAACTGAAAACTATTTGTAAATCCTTCAATTGGAAATTCAATTCACCTCTCCCTTCAATCCAATCTCCTCGACACACACACACACACACACACACACAAGCACACACTCGTACACTTGCACACATGCTAAAGTTGCTCTCTCTCTGCTAAAGCCGCTCAAATGGATTTGAAGCATAACTGAGGTAGAGAAAAAGCTGTGTTGGACTGAGTATGCAAATATGTCTGAGTCTATTTCTGCATGCTCTTGTCTGTGTGTGTGTGTGTGTTTGTGTGCATGTGTGCGCATACCTGTGTGTGTGTGTGTGTGTGTGTGTGTGTGTGTGTGTGTGTGTGTGTGTGTGTGTGTGTGTGTGTGTGTGTGTGTGTGTGTGTGTGTGTGTGTGCGTGCGTGTGTGCGTGCGTGTGTGTGTGTGTGTGCATTATATCTATGAGAGGTTTAATTTGAAAGTGGCAAGACACATGGCCAGATTATGGGTCTTTCTGGGCTTGCACCCTGAGGTGTATTTTTAGAAGGGAAAAGAGGGTTAGCCAGTGAAGTGAAACGGACATGAATGAAATTGCTAATGCTTTTCCCTCTATTCCTGCCCTTCCTGCATTTAAACTAAGCTATCTAGCTGTGGCTATGTGGTGCCTGTCATCTTCTGGGCCATTTAGTTTGTGGATCTTCAAAACACTCTCCTATATGATAACTATTTATGTGGTCCAACACTATTTCAATCACATGCAGTAGAACACAATTCCTCTGGTCGTCATATTCATGTTAATAACCCCAACATGTTGAACAGTAGATCACCTGTGCAGCACAGGACCGTGTTAGCCCACGAAGCTAAAGCACTAGCTCTGGAAGCTAGCATACGTTCTACTGTCACATACCTGTAGGTCTGGGTCATCTTCATGTTGCAGGTGTGCCTCCTCTGCTGCCTCCACCAGACGCTGTAGGGAGAGATATATAAATATATATGAGAGAGCGAGAGAGAGAGAGAGACAGAGAGAGAGAGAGAGAGAGAGAGAGAGAGAGAGAGAGAGAGAGAGAGAGAGAGAGAGAGAGAGAGAGAGAGAGAGAGACAGAGAGAGAGAGAGAGAGAAAGAGACAGAGAGAGAGAGAGACAGAGAGAGAGAGAGAAAGATAGATAGAGTTATAGTAGTTTACACCAATCCTTTACTGCAATTAATATTAGCAGCAAAACACCACACTACTGTTCATAAGGATCATATAAATTAAGTGAATATGTTGCCTACTGCTTATAACAACATCTGTCACCATGGTAACACACTTGATAACACACAATGATAACACACAGACACACTCAATCACACACACACACACACACACACACACACACACACACACACACACACACACACACACACACACACACACACACACACACACACACACACACACACACACACACACACACACACACTTGGCCACTATGTAGATTGAAGCTATTTCATTCAGCAACAGAAGTAATGACACCCTAAGGGCTTCTGGATGCTCCAAACAAAAACTCCATCACAGCCACACACACACACACACACACACACACACACACACACACACACACACACACACACTGACTCCATCCCCACCACCTCGCTGGCATGCAGTCTGCTGTGTACGCCTACAGGGCATTGTGGGTATCTGATTCTAGCCGTCTTTATTTGTCTCTTTTCCTAAGAGTGGGTACTCTGCTTGCTTCTACGTGCATGTATGCTTGTGTTCGCCTGCGTGTTTGCATATTAGTGTGTGTGTTTGTTCCTCTCCTCTCCCCAGAGTGGGGTTATCAGTGAAACTCCCAACACAACCTGGTCTCAGAGCATTTCGTATTATTCTGTATGTAAAGCCTAGACATTTAGTATGCTATGTTACATCTCACATAGTATGTAATCATTTGTGGATGTCCACCACCCATTTCGTATAATATGATACAAATTACAATGCGTATGATATGTTACGAATTTGCAAAACGTATGATATTATATGAATTCTAGCTAGGATAGGATTTAAGGTTAGGGTTAGGGTTAAGGGTAGAGTTACGTTTAGGGGTTAGGTTAAAGGGTTAAGGTTAAGGTTAGGATTAGAAGAAGGGTTAGAAAAAAAGGTTAAGATTAGGGTTAGGGGAAGAGTTAGATAGAAGGGTTAAGGTTAAGGTTAGGGTTAAGGTTAGGGTTAGGGTTAGGGGAAGAGTTAGATAGAAGGGTTAAGGTTAGGGTTAGGGTTAGGGAAGAGTTAGATAGAAGGGTTAAGGTTAAGGTTAGGGTTAGGGGAATGGTTAGATAAAAGGGTTAAGGTTAGGGTTAGGGTTAGGGAAGAGTTAGATAGAAGGGTTAAGGTTAGGGTTAGGGGAAGAGTTAGATAGAAGGGTTAAGGTTAGGGTTAGGGTTAGGGAAGAGTTAGATAAAAGGGTTAAGGTTAGGGTTAGGGGAAGAGTTAGATAGAAGGGTTAAGGTTAGGGTTAGGGTTAGGGGAAGAGTTAGATAGAAGGGTTAAGGTTACGGGAAGAATTAGATAAAAGGGTTAAGGTTAGGGTTAGGGTTAGGGGAAGAGTTAGATAGAAGGGCTAAGGTTAGGGTTAGAGGAATGGTTGGTTAATATGCTAAGTAGTTGCAAAGTAGCAAAACAATGAGTAAGTAGTTGAAAAGGTGATGAGATTCGAACTCACAACCTTCAGGTTGCAAGACGTTTGCGTTATATGAACAACCGCCCTAATTTTGCTTTAAGTTACCAGCTGTCTTATGGAACCATACCAAACGTAACACCAGTATTCTAATTTTTAATTTGTGTCCCGGATTTACATTTACTATTTTATATCCAGTCTATGAGATCCAGCTGCCTAACAAGGTATCATGGTTTCACTTCAGTATTCAAATTTTGCCAGGGGTTAGAGTTATGTGGGGATAAATGGTTAAGTTTAGGCATGAATTCCAGCAAGGAGTAAGGTTTGGGATAGGGTTAAGACAGAGGACTGCCTAGCTCTGGGATTGAACCTGCAATCCTCTGAGCCGGAGTGTGTGTTCTCAGCCCTTCCTCTGTCACCATCCACAATGCACTAGCAAGCTGTGCTACCTGCAGACTCACCTTTAGTCTGCAAGTAAATGCCACAGTATGCCAGCCCTGCCTCCCACAGGCAACCTGTCACTGAGCATCACAACACACACACACACATAAACACAATGGCAGTGATATGTGCATGGAACAACATCTTATGGTGAATGATTCCCCTCTCACCCAGCTGGGTCTGGTCTGGTGAGGGACATTCCGATTCACTCCACCTCACATTACCATTCTAATGGCTTTTCAGGAAGCCACCACAATCTACTGCCTTATTTGAAGGGTGTGTGTGTGTGTGTGTGTGTGTGTGTGTGTGTGTGTGTGTGTGTGTGTGTGTGTGTGTGTGTGTGTGCACGCGTGCTCACATGCCTGTCTGCCAGTGTCTGTCTGTCTGTCTGTCTGTCTGTCTGTCTGCAGGTCTGTCTGTCTGTCTGCAGGTCTCTCTGTCTGTCTGTCTGTAGGTCTCTCCGTCCGTCTACCTACCCATTTGATGGTGAGTAATAATGTGATCTTTACAACTGTCTGTGTGTCTAGCTGGTCAGCTTCAGAAGTCACCAGAAAGCCAGAGACGGACAGACTGACGGACAGATAAAGTGATACACTGTGTGTCTTTTTAGTGTGACTGGAGCCATAGAGGCTCTGGTGCCTGATACGCGTGGACATCCAGACCTGTGCTACAGGAACAAACAGATAAGGAGGAGAGAAATAAAAGAAGCATGAGAGAGGAATGGATGAGTAACATTCTCTAAAGGTCTGACCGGTTAGCCTGGTACTCAGAGGGAAATGTCAGAGTCAGACGCTGCCTGTGAAACTGCTGTGTGTGTGTGTGTGTGTGTGTGTGTGTGTGTGTGTGTGTGTGTGTGTGTGTGTGTGTGTGTGTGTGTGTGAGGATGTTCTCCTCTGTTGACAAGCGTTACGATATTAGCCCTGTGATCTCATCTCTGTGGCAGTCCTACTGAAAATGTCAGTCAAAGGACGGTGTGTGTGTGTGGGCGTGCGGGCATAGCGAACTCACGTGTGGATGACTGACTGTTTGCATGCATGAGTGTGTGCAGGAGTGAGTGAGCGAGTCAGTGCATGCACGATCATTTAATAATAAGTGTGTATGTGTGCGTGAATGTGTGTGTGTGTGTGTGTGTGTTTTGTGTGCACGCACACCTGCCTGCCAGTGTCTGTCTGTCCATCTGTCATGTCTGTCTGTCTATCTATCTATCAGTCTTTCTGTATGTCTGTATGACAGTCAGTCTGTCTGCCTGGCTGTAGGTTTCTCCGTCCGTCTACCTACCCTTTTGATGGTATGTAATTACGTGATCTTTACACTTGTCTGTGTGTCTAGCTGGTCAAATCAAATCAAATTATCTTCAGAAGTCACCAGAGACGGACAGACAACGTGATCAAAGTGATGACACTCGATTCAAATCTTCAGAACTGATCCATCTCTTCTGTGTGTCAACTTGATTGTGTCTCTTGTTCCTAAACAGACAGCAGTGAACGCTGGGTTCTGACATGTTCCTGTGTTGATGGGTTCAGAGCTGAAGCCTCTGACCTTAAATATCTCCATCAATTATGAATGGAACAAAAAACCATGTGGTGGAGAAGAGCAGAACTTGCCTGTACAGCTGACCTATGACAACAACTGCTGTTGGAGGGAAAAGGAGAGGGGGAGGAAGATGAGAGGGTGGAGGGGAGGAAGATGTGAGGAGGAGGGAGGAGTGGGGGAGGAGGGGAGATGAGAAGGTGGAGGGGAGAAGAGTGAAATGTAAGGGTTGAGATGCTAACAACTCCTGTTGAAGGGGAGTAGGGGAGAGAAAGGGAGGATGAGATGCTAACAACTCCTGTTGAAGGGGAGTAGGGGAGAGAAAGGGAGGATGAGATGTGAGGGGGGAGGGAGGAGAGAGAGGTTGCATGCATTATTGACTTTTAGAGAAAGTCCAGGACTTTGACGCAGTACTTTCAGCCTTGCCTATGCACATTTCACTCTCTACAGTGGGAGGAGAAGGGTAGAAACGCATTGGCCTGTTACTGAATGTTCTCCCCTGGTAGGGTTAGCAACAAACACTCAGTCATATGCTGCAGTGGAGGGTAGACCTAGGATCAGATAACACTGCCCCCAAACCTGAATCAGCATTAAAATGGGACAGCTCTACAGCAGTTGACACAGGTACAGGTACCTGAATCAGCATTAAAATGGGACAGCTCTACAGCAGTTGACACAGGTACAGGTACCTGAATCAGCATTAAAATGGGGCAGCTCTACAGCAGTTGACACAGGTACAGGTACCTGAATCAGCATTAAAATGGGACAGCTCTACAGCAGTTGACACAGGTACAGGTACCTGAATCAGCATTAAAATGGGACAGCTCTACAGCAGTTGACACAGGTACAGGTACCTGAATCAGTATTAAAATGGGACAGCTCTACAGCAGTTGACACAGGTACAGGTACCTGAATCAGCATTAAAATGGGGCAGCTCTACAGCAGTTGACACAGGTACAGGTACCTGAATCAGCATTAAAATGGGACAGCTCTACAGCAGTTGACACAGGTACAGGTACCTGAATCAGTATTAAAATGGGACAGCTCTACAGCAGTTGACACAGGTACAGGTACCTGAATCAGTATTAAAATGGGACAGCCCTATAGCAGTTGACACAGGTACAGGTACCTGAATCAGCATTAAAATGGGACAGCTCTACAGCAGTTGACACAGGTACAGGTACCTGAATCAGCATTAAAATGGGACAGCTCTACAGCAGTTGACACAGGTACAGGTACCTGAATCAGCATTAAAATGGGACAGCTCTACAGCAGTTGACACAGGTACAGCGTACACATTCTGAGGGAAAATGTCAAGCGTCAGAAAAATGTCAATTCTGGCCTTGCCCCTTGGTCCTGTATCAGTTGATATAGTCTTGGTTAGGGGGATGTCTAAGGCTTGACCATGGCAGCAGAGCAGGTCCAGACAGATATGCGTGGCCCAGGGTACTGTCAAAGTCATGGGTACAGTAAGTGCCCGTGGTTCTGGGGCAGATTATGCTGTTTAAGGCTTTGAACTGTGGTTCTGGGGCAGATTATGCTGTCTAAGGCTTTGAACTGTGGTTCTGGGGCAGTTTATGCTGTCTAAGGCTTTGAACTGTGGTTCTGGGGCAGTTTATGCTGTCTAAGGCTTTGAACTGTGGTTCTGGGGCAGTTTATGCTGTCTAAGGCTTTGAACTGTGGTTCTGGGGCAGTTTATGCTGTCTAAGGCTTTGAACTGTGGTTCTGGGGCAGTTTATGCTGTCTAAGGCTTTGAACTGTGGTTCTGGGGCAGTTTATGCTGTCTAAGGCTTTGAACTGTGGTTCTGGGGCAGTTTATGCTGTCTAAGGCTTGGTCCCTGTTACTGTTTCTGTTGTATCTTGGCCCGTGGTTCCGTGGCAGGTCCGTTGGGTCCCTGATGGTGCCAGAAGGCTGGCCCGAAGAGAGCTGAGCTGGGCCGGGCCATCAATAGCACTGGGGACAGCAATTCATTTTGTCAAACCAGCAGGGAGAGAGTTGCAGCATTGACAAAATGCAAAACTGCTCTGTGACACTTTCCTACCTCGTGTTTAGCACGTTTAGATTGGCTACACACCATGTAGACACACTCACACAGAGAGAGAGAGAGAGAGAGAGAGAGAGAGAGAGAGAGAGAGAGAGAGAGAGAGAGAGAGAGAGAGATAGATAGATAGATAGATAGATAGATAGATAGATAGATAGATAGATAGATAGATAGATAGATAGATAGATAGATAGATAGATAGATAGATAGATAGATAGATAGATAGATAGATAGATAGATAGATAGATAGATAGATAGATAGATAGATAGATAGATAGATAGATAGATAGATAGATAGATAGATAGATAGATAGATAGATAGATAGATAGATAGATAGATAGATAGATAGATAGATAGATAGATAGATAGATAGATAGATAGATAGATAGATAGATAGATAGATAGATAGATAGATAGATAGATAGATAGATAGATAGATAGATAGATAGATAGATAGATGGATAGATAGATAGATAGATAGATAGATAGATAGATAGATAGATAGATAGATAGATAGATAGATAGATAGATAGATAGATAGATAGATAGATAGATAGATAGATAGATAGATAGATAGATAGATAGATAGATAGATAGATAGATAGATAGATAGATAGATAGATAGATAGATAGATAGATAGATAGATAGATAGATAGATAGATAGATAGATAGATAGATAGATAGATAGATGGAGAGATGGAGAGATGGAGAGATGGAGAGAGACAGAGAGAGATGTAGACTACAGACTCAGTGAGCATAGCCTTGCTATTGAGAAAGGCTGCCGTAGGCAGACATGGCTCTCAAGAGAAGACAGGCTATGTGCTCACTGCCCACAAAATGAGGTGGAAACTGAGCTGCACTTCCTAACCTCCTGCCCAATGTATGACCATATTAGAGAGACATATTTCCCTCAGATTACACAGATCCACAAAGAATTCGAAAACAAATCCAATTTTGAAAAACTCCCATATCTACTGGGTGAAATTCCACAGTGTGCCATCACAGCAGCAAGATTTGTGACCTGTTGCCACGAGAAAAGGGCAACCAGTGAAGAACAAACACCATTGTAAATACAACCCATATTTATGCTTATTTATTTTATCTTGTGTCCTTTAACCATTTGTACATTGTTAAAACACTGTATATATATATATAATAGGACATTTGTAATGTCTTTACTGTTTTGAAACTTCTGTATGTGTAATGTTTACTGTTAATTTTTGTTGTTTTTCACTTTATATATTCACTTTGTATGTTGTCTACCTCACTTGCTTTGGCAATGTTAACACGTTTCCCATGCCAATAAAGCCCTTGAATTGAATTGAATTGAATTGAGAGAGAGAGAGAGAGAGAGATAGATAGATAGATAGAGAGATAGAGAGAGAGACAGAGAGAGATAGAGAGGGAGAGAGATAGAGAGATAGAGAGATAGAGACAGAGACAGAGAGAGATAGAGAGGGAGAGAGATAGAGAGAGAGATAGAGAGAGACAGAGAGAGAGACAGAGAGAGAGAGAGACAGAGAGAGATATAGAGAGATAGAGAGAGAGACAGAGAGAGATAGAGAGGGAGAGAGATAGAGAGAGAGAGAGAGAGAGAGAGACAGAGAGAGAGAGAGAGAGAGAGACAGAGAGAGATAGAGAGGGAGAGAGAGAGAGATAGAGAGGGAGAGGCTGTGAGAGAGAAAAATATCTGAACAGTCATCAGTGCTTCTCATGGCTGAATGATGATATGAGACAAAGAAGCTCTCTTCTCTGGCTGGTCACGAGAAACAGACGTTTGAAAAGGTCCTGAGTGGATATACAGTACGCCTTCCTTGTTGTTCACAAATAAATATCACCCAGGACTGGGCGTGAACACATGTGGTTCAGAGGCAGAGACTGCTGCTTAGACCAGTGTGCTACAACAGTTCACATCTCTCTCTAGCAAACCGTGAGAACACCAGCGAAATGTTTCTTGTCTCAACTCTGCATTGTTGGAAAATAACCCGTTATTAATCATTTCACTGTTAGTCTACCTCTGTTGTCTATGTAGCATGTGATTTGACTTGATTTGATTTGTATCCCTATTATTTGATTTATTTGTAACCTAGCCTTCCCCAAACCATAGCCCTAACATTAACCACTTGGAATGAATGCCTAAAATGTAAAACCTTTCAGTTGTTTCTGTTTTTAGCCTGTAACCACACAGAATTAACCCTGTAACCACACAGAATTAACCCTGTAACCACACAGAATTAACCCTGTAACCATGAGGAATGAATGTGTCAAAAATAGACCATAATATGTTGAATTTTGAAGGAAGCTGTGAGATCTTGTTGCTCTTTTCCCTACGTATACCTCTTCTTCTGTCTGACTCCCCCTTTCCCTATTATAACTCTCTCCTGTCCTCCTTTCAGCCTTCATGTCCTCTGTATCCCTCACTTCATCAGTCTCCCCCATTCTTTCCCACTCTTCTGACATGTTTTTTTCTCCCTCACGTTCTCTATCCCTTCCTCTACATCTCTCTACCCCTCTTCCTCTTCTCTCCTCCCTCCTGTCTATCTCTTCTGTTTATCAGTGACACCACTCTCACAGAGAGGAGACCTCTGTCCTGACACCTATAGACGCACGAATGCACACACACACATGCCGCACACACACACACACACACACACACATTTCCTTAATGTTGTGACAGTGATCCAAGACAGGGGACAGCCGGTGAAATTACCAGACCAGCTATCTGAACCCTGCATCACTGTGATGTGTTAGGGCTGAGTCAGGAGAGTGGAGAGGAAGAGATGAGAGGGAAGGGGAGAGGAGAGGAAGAGATGAGAGAGGGAAGGGGAAAGGAAGAGATGAGAGGAACAAGGGAGAGGAAGAGATAAGAGAGGAGAGGAGAGGAGAGGAGAGGAGAGGAGAGGAGAGGAGAGGAGGAGGAGAGGAGAGGAGAGGAGAGGAGAGGAGAGGGAGAGGAGAGGAGAGGAGAGGAGAGGAGAGGAGAGGAGAGAGGAGAGGAGAGGAGAGGAGAGGAGAGGAGAGGAGAGGAGAGGAGAGGAGAGGAGAGGAGAGGAGAGGAGAAAGGAAGTGAGCAAGAGAGGAGATGAGAGTTGAGAGGAGAGGAGGATGGGGACAGGAAAGAGGGAAGAGGAGAGGAAGGTAGAGTAGATGAGATGAGAGTAGAACAGAGGAAGAAAGAAAGAGAGGAAGAAAGAAAGAGAGAAAGAAATGGGGGAAGGGAGTGGAGAAGAGAGGGGAGGAGAAGGGGGAGAGCTACATCTCACAGGTAAATTATAATTGTAGGTACAGTACTCTGAATCAGTGCCATTAGACCGCAGGCAACAGCAGCACGGAGACATAAAGCTGCTTTGAAGTCCATTTGTAATTGTAATTTGAAACACAATTGTGCTTTACTTCAAACAGGACATTACAATGGCTGTGTCTTTCAACTCTGATAACAACAAGTTCCATGTTTTCTAACGGCTGTCCTCGTTATTTCCCATTACGCCGACAAGAGAGAGAGCGAAAGAGCGAGAGAGAGAGAGAGAGAGAGAGAGAGAGAGAGAGAAGGGCAGCTGTTAGACAGTGATAATCTTCTCCTGACTCGGGGCTTGATAAAGGTAATACTAATTCAAAAGTAACAATTGTGGTAGGATGTTTGTTGGGGCCGGACACGCACACACACAGTCCTTCCAGGCCATGTTTACTCTCAAGCACCGCCTGATTGGCCCTCTTATCTATAATGGCAGAGCCTCAATTAAAAGCAATGCAAGACAGCTCTTTTTCAGATGCCCAGAAAGACAACGCTCTCGACATTAGCAAGGAGACGATAACAGAGGGATGAAACACCGACACACACAGACACACACAGACAGACAGACAGACAAACGCAGACACACACAGACACACAGAGACACACAGAGACACACACACACACACACACACACACACACACACACACACACACACACACACACACACACACACACACACACACACAGAGAGAGACACACACGGACAGACACACACACGGACATGGACAGACACACACATGGACAGACACACACATTTATTTATTTTTATTTGACCTTTATTTAACTAGGCAAGTCAGTTAAGAATAAATTCTTATTTTCAATGACGGCCTAGGAACAGTGGGTTAACTGCCTGTTCAGGGGCAGAACGACAGATTTGTACCTTGTCAGCTAGGGGGTTTGAACTTGCAACCTTCCGGTTATTAGTCCAACGCTCTAAACACTAGGCTACCCTGCCGCCCCAATGGACAGACACACACATGGACAGACACACACATGGACAGACACATACATGGACAGACACACATGGACAGACACACACATAGATAGACACACACATGGACAGACACACATGTACAGACACACACATGGATAGACACACACATGGACAGACACACATGGACAGACACACACATGGACAGACAAACACATGGACAGACACACATGGACAGACACACACATGGACAGACACACACATGGACAGACACACATGGACAGACACACACATGGACAGACACACATTGACAGACACACTCATGGACAGACACACTCACACTTACTAACAGTTACACTGACAAAATATTTACATAATCTCTTAAACTGTTGACAAATTTGATTGCATGTTAAAGTTATTCTGAACAGCACAGTTTTGTCCCTCTACCTCTCATTCTCTCTCACACCCAACAAAACAACAGACGTTGTTTCATATTCCCCTTGACAAACACAGACACTGACAGAAACACACACACATTCCAACACACAGGCACTGACAGAGACACACACAGACACACATACTGACAGACACACACACACAACACACAATGGAGCACTCTGCCTCTCGGCAGGTGGCAGCGAGCGATAAAGAGCAGGAATCTTTGTGGAAACAGGGAGATAAAACCGCGGCGACGGACAGGGGAGAGCGCTCGCACGGAAATTGAATCGCTGGAGCGCCACAATGACTTTACCAAAGAGAGAAGGCGAGGAGAGGAGAGGAGAGGAGAGGAGAGGAGAGGAGAGGAGAGGAGAGGAGAGGAGAGGAGAGGAGAGGAGAGGAGAGGAGAGGAGAGGAGAGGAGAGGAGAGGAGAGGAGAGGAGAGGAGAGGAGAGGAGAGGAGAGGAGAGGAGAGGGGCATGGAACAGACAGAGCGGGAGGAAGATGGGGGAGATGTAGACAGAGGAGGGGGTACACAGGGGACTGGGGAGGGAGCAGACAGAAATGGTGAGGTGTCCCTTCTCTGTCTGAGATACCTAAAGAAGGAACAACAGTTCAGTGTTCTGGCCTCAACATCACACCACATCAGCCCAGTGTTCTGGCCTCAACATCACACCACATCAGCCCAGTGTTCTGGCCTCAACATCACACCACATCAGCCCAGTGTTCTGGCCTCAACATCACACCACATCAGCCCAGTGGGAGAGCACAGTTCAGTACGGAACAATTGGTCTATCCCTCCTCCTCCCACCACTTTCTCCTCCCTCCATCCTGCTCCATACTTCTGTCTCTCATTAAAAGGCACTTCTATCACCCTCTCTACATCATCCCCCTCTACATCATCCTCCTCTACATCATCCCCCTCTACATAATCCCCCTCTACATCATCCCCCTCTACATCATCCCCCTCTACATCACCCCCTCTACATCATCCCCCTCTACATCATCCCCCTCTACATCTGTCATTCTGCCCCTGAACAGGCAGTTAACCCACTGTTCCTAAGCCGTCATTGAAAATAAGAATTTGTTCTTAACTGACTTGCCTAGTTAAATAAAGGTCAAATAAAAAAATCATCCCCCACTACATAATCCCCCTCTACATAATCCCCCACGAACACAAACACACACACCAGCCAAACACAATCAATCAGCTGACAGAGATACTCATGGCTCCATGGGGTTAACACACTCGAAGACCCCCACTGCTGAGGGAATGACATTCAAGATGGAGAAGGAAATGTTAACCTATTAATAGGAGAAGATTGGTTTCACTTTACAGTCTCTATGTCAGAGAGTCAGAGCAGAGAGTGAGGGTAGAGAGTCAGAGTAGAGAGTCAGAGTAGAGAGTCAGTGTAGAGAGTCAGGGCTAGAGACTCAGGGTAGATAGTCAGGGTAGAGACTCAGGGTAGAGAGTCAGTGTAGAGAGTCAGGGCTAGAGACTCAGGGTAGAGAGTCAGGGTAGAGACTCAGGGCTAGAGACTCAGGGTAGAGATTCAGGTTAGAGAGTCAGGGCTAGAGACTCAGGGTAGAGATTCAGGTTAGAGAGTCAGGGCTAGAGACTCAGGGTAGAGAGTCAGGGCTTTGAAATGATAACACACTTATAGTAGGGTGTGGCAGTCAGCCAAACATTTAACAGTTGTAGACTAAAATCATTCCAATTAGTGATGTGCAGTTTGCGAACGATTCGTTATTTTTTAACAACTACTTACTGACTTACTGACTGAGGGGGATTATGTTTTCGTTAATTTAAGTCGTTGCTAGTGCTGGCTACAATGAGTCATACAGCAGGAATCATATATGCGTCTCCGCCTCAGCGGCTCCAGAGACTCCAACAAACAACTGTCGGACATCTACACTACCGGTCAAACGGTTTAGAACACCTGCTCATTCAACGATTTTTACGATTTTTACTATTTTCCAAATAGTAGAATAATAGTGAAGACATCAAAACTATGAAAGAATGTATTGTAGCCATAAAAAGTGTTAAACAAATCAAAATGTATGTTATATTTTAGATTCTTAAAATAGCCACCCTTTGCCTTGATTACAGCTTTTCACACTCTTGGCATTCTCTCAACCAGGACTCAACCAGGACTCAACCAGGACTCAACCAGGACTCAACCAGGACTCAACCAGGACTCAACCAGGACTCAACCAGGACTCAACCAGGACCTTTTACACATTAACTGGTGTTCCTTGTTTAAAGTTCATATGTGGAATTTCTTTCGTTGTTAATGCATTTGAACCAATCAGTTTTGTTGTGACAAGGTAGGGGTGGTATACAGAAGATAGTCCTATTTTGTAAAAGACAACGTCCATATTATGCCAAGAACAGCTCAAATAAGCAAAGAGAAACGACAGTCCATCATTACTTCAAGATATGAAGATCAGTCAATACGAAACATTTCAAGAACTTTCAAGAAAAGTTTCTTCAAGTGCAGTTGAAAAAACCATCAAGCGCTATGATGAAACTGGCTCTCATGAGGACCGCCACAGGAAAGGAAGACCCAGAATTACCTCTGCTGCAGAGGATAAATTCATTAGAATTACCAGCCTCAGAAATTGCAGCCCAAATAAATGCTTCACAGAGTTCAAGTAACAGACACATCTCAACATCAACTGTGTTCTGTTGGAGACTTTGTGAATCGGGCCTTCATGGTCAAATTGCTGCAAAGAAACTACTACTAAAGGATACCAATAAGAAGAAGAGACTTGCTTGGGCCAAGAAACACGAGTTATGGACCTTAGACCGGTGGAAATGTGTCCTTTTTTGGTTCCAACCGCCAAGGCTTTGTGAGATGTGGTGTGGGTGAACGGATGATCTCCACATGTGTATTTCCCACAGTAAAGCATGGAGGAGGAGGTGTTATGATGTGGGGGTGCTTTGCTGGTGACACAGCCTGTGATTTATTTAGAATTCAAAGCCCACAATCAGCATGGTAACCACAGAATTCTGCAGCGATACACCATCTGGTTTGGGTTTAGTGGGACTATCATTTGTTTTTCAACAGGACAATGACCCAACACACTGTAACTGTGCTGCATCAGATGATCTGGCCTCCACAACCCCCTGACCTCAACCAAATTGAGATGTTTTGGGATGAGTCGGACCGCAGAGTGAAGGAAAAGTGCTCAGCATATGTGGGAATTCCTTCAAGACTGTTGGAAAAGCATTCCAGGTAAATCTGGTTGAGAGAATGCCAAGCTTGTGCAAAGCTGTCATCAAGGCAAAGGGTGGCGATTTGAAGAATTTCAAACATTAAATATATTACATTTTTTAACACTTTTTAGGTTACTACATGATTTCATATGTTTTATTTCATAGTTTTGATTTCTTTCACCATTATTCTACAATTTGGAAAATAGTCAAATAAAGAAAAACTTTTGAATGAGTAGGTGGTCTAAAACTTTTGACCGGTAGTGTGCGCAGGAAAATAGATCATGCTGCAGGCAGCATAGAGAAGAAAAGGTTTCACACTGATCATTGATCACATGGTACAAGAATTCATGTAATTAGTTGATTATTGAATGTTATTATGGACACACTTTTGTGGAACCAAAACATACACAGCCTCTGCTCAACAAACTCGAACTCTAGAATTAATTGTTTGGGGTGCTGCAGTCCGGAAATGATATTGTGCTTATTGCCATCACGGCAGTAAGCGATGCATTCCACCATGAGTCCTTCACATTCTAGTCCGGTTGCGGCCACAACTAGACCTTGTTTCAAATGCATCAAGAAATCATCTTATTTGCATGCCTAGCAATCAACAAATGTCCATTGTTTAAAGCACACTTTGCAATCACAAATGACAGCTCCAATAATCCCCCTATGTTGAACAACATGTGAACAAGGGTTTTGTAGATTCATGACTCTTTCGAGGTTTCAGTTCATTGTTGGCCAATAAGGGGTTCTGCCAGCCCCATGTGGTGATAGCCAGGGGTTCATTGAATTGGGCATGCAGGAGGTGGGAAGCCACCCTTTTTTTGGTGACCAATCGAAACCAAAAGCTCTTTTTTTGGTGACCAATCGTAACCAAAAGCTCTTTTTTTGTTGACCAATCGAAACCAAAAGCTCTTTTTTTGGTGACCAATCGAAACCAAAAGCTATTTTTTTGCTTTTAAATTATAGGTTGTGATAGCTGTAGGCCTAATTGTTAATTTCATTCAGTCGCCAAGTGCCCAGTAGGCTGGTGCATTTTTGGTTTCAGGTAAAATATTGGTATGAACATAAACACAACTGAACTCTCTATTTAGAGGATATTGTTCTGTTTTTGAAGACATTAACAATTGTAGGCTATCACAAATGTGAATCTGTAACAGTATAGCTTCCGTCCCTCTCCTCGCCCCTACCTGGGCTCAAACCACGGACGCTCTGTACACATCGACAACAGCCACCCTCGAAGCATCGTTACCCATCGCTCACAAAAGCCATGGGGAATAACTACTTCAAGGTCTCAGAGCGATTGACGTCACCGATTGAAATGCTATTAGCGCGCACCCCTCTAACTAGCTAGCCATTCAACTTCGGTTACACAATTTTTAAAACGTTTTTAATTTCACCTTTATTTAACCAGTTAGGCTAGTTGAGAACGAGTTCTCATTTGCAACTGCAACCTGGCCAGAATAGCAATTCGACACATGCAAAAACACAGAGTTACACATGGAATAAACAAAACATACAGTCAATAATACAGTAGAAAAAAGAAAACAAAAAAGTCTGTATACAGTGAGTGCAAATGAGGTAAGATAGGGGAGTTAAAGCAGTAAATAGTGCGAATGAGGTAAGATAAGGGAGTTAAAGCAGTAAATAGTGCGAATGAGGTAAGATAAGGGAGTTAAAGCAGTAAATAGGTCATGGTGGCGAAGTAATTACAATATAGCAATTAAACACTGGAATGGTAGATCGGCAGAAGATGAATGTACAAGTAGAGATACTGGGGTGCAAAGGAGCAAGATAAATAAATAAATACTGTATGGGGATGAATTAGATAGATGGGCTGTTTACAGAAGGACTATGTACAGGTGCAGTGATATGTGAGCTGCTCTGACAGCTGGTGCTTAAAGCTAGTGAGGGAGACATGAGTCTCCAGCTTCAGTGATTTTTGCAGTTCGTTCCAGTCATTGGCAGCAGAGAACTGGAAGGAAAGGTGAGCAAAGGAGGAATTAGCTTTGGGGTGACCAGTGAGATATACCTGCTGGAGCGCGTGCTACGAGTGGGTGCTGCTATGGTGACCAGTGAGCTGAGATAAGGCGGGACTTTACCTAACAGAAACTTGAAGATAACCTGTAGCCAGTGGGTTTGGCGACGAGTATGAAGCGAGGGCCAACCAACGAGAGCGTACAGGTAGTATATGGGGCTTTGGTGACAAAACCGATGGCACTGTGATAGACCGCATCCAGTTTGTAGAGTAGAGTGTTGGAGGCTATTTTATAGATGACATCACCGAAGTCGAGGATTGGTAGAATAGTCAGTTTTACGAGGGTATGTTTGGCAGCATGAGTGAAGGATGCATTGTTGTGATATAGGAAGCCAATTCTAGATTTCATTTTGGATTGGAGATGCTTAATGTGAGTCTGGAAGGAGAGTTTACAGTCTAACCAGACACCTAGGTATTTGTAGTTGTCCACATATTCTAAGTCAGAGCCATCCAGAGTAGTGATGCTGGACGAGCGGGCAAGTGCGGGCAGTGATCGATTGAATAGCATGCATTTAGTTTTACTTGCGTTTAAGAGCAGTTGGAGGCCACGGAAGGAGAGTTGTATGGCACTGAAGCTCGTCTGAAGGTTAGTTAACACAGTGTCCAAAGAGGGGAAAGAAGTATACAGAATGGTGTCGTCTGCGTAGAAGTGGATCAGAGAATCACCAGCGGCAAGAGCGACATAGTCTTGCAGCGACAAAATGCTCGCAATGAAGATCTCTTTCAGATTCAGAGAGGTTGGGTTAAATGCGGAAGATACATTTCAGTTGAAGGAATTCAGTTGAACAACTGGCTAGGGTTTCCTTTCCTTTTCCCCTTTCCCTTTTCCCCTTTCTCTTTTCCCTTTTCCCTTTCTCCTTTCTCCTTTCCCTTTCCCCTTTCCCCTTTCTCCTTTCTCCTTTCTCCTTTCCCTTTTCTCCTTTCCCCTTTCCCCTTTCTCCTTTCTCCTTTCCCTTTCCCCTTTCCCCTTTCTCCTTTCTCCTTTCTCCTTTCCCTTTTCTCATTTCCACTTTCTCCTTTCTCCTTTCCCTTTCTCCTTTCTCCTTTCCCTTTTCTCCTTTCCCCTTTCCCCTTTCTCCTTTCCCCTTTCCCTTTCTCCTTTCTCCTTTCTCCTTTCCCTTTCCCTTTTCTCATTTCCACTTTCTCCTTTCTCCTTCCCCTTTCACTTTTCTCCTTTCCCCTTTCTCCTTTCTCATTTCGCCTTTCCCTTTTCTCATTTCCACTTTCTCCTTTCTCCTTCCCCTTTCACTTTTCTCCTTTCCCCTTTCTCCTTTCTCCTTTCTCCTTTCGCCTTTCCCTTTTCTCATTTCCACTTTCTCCTTTCCCTTTCTCCTTTCTCCTTTCCCTTTTCTCCTTTCCCCTTTCCCCTTTCCCTTTTCCCCTTTCCCCTTTCTCCTTTCTCCTTTCTCCTTTTCCATTTCCCCTTTCTCCTTTCTCCTTTCCCTTTTCCCATTTCCCCTTTCTCCTTTCTCCTTTCCCCTTTCTCCTTTCCCTTTCCCTTTTCTCCTTTCCCCTTTCCCCCTCTCCTTTCCCCTTTCCCCTTTCTCCTTTCTCCTTTCCCTTTTCCTTTTCTCCTTTCCCCTTTCCCCTTTCTCCTTTCCCTTTTCTCCTTTCCCCTTTCCCCTTTCTCCTTTCTCCTTTCTCCTTTCTCCTTTCCTTTCCCTTTCTCCTTTCCCCTTTCTACTTTCCCTTCCTTTCCCTTTTCTCCTTTCCCTTTTCCCCTTTCCCCTTTCTCCTTCCCTTTCCCTTTTCTCCTTTTCCTTTTCCCTTTCCCTTTTCCCTTTTCTTTCCTTTCCCTTTCCTTTCCTTTCTCCTTTCCTTTCCCTTTCTCCTTTCCTTTTCTCCTTTTCCCCTTTCCCCTTTCTCCTTTCTCCTTTCCCTTTCTTTCTCCTTTCCCCCTTTTCCCTTTCTCCTTTATCCTTTCCCTTATCTCCTTTCCCCTTTCCCACTCTTCTCCTTTCCTTTTCTCCTTTCCCCTTTCTCCTTTCTCCTTTCCCTTGCCCTTTCCTTTCCCTTTCCCCCTTTCCCCTTTCCCTTTCCCTTTCTCCTTTCCCCTTTCCCTTTTCTCCTTTCCCTTTTCCTTTCCCCTTTCTCCTTTCCTTTCCCCTTTCCCCTTTCTCCTTTCCCTTTCCCTTTCCTTTCCTTTCCCTTTCCCCTTTCCCTTTCCCCTTTCCCTTTCCCCTTTTCTCCTTTCCTTTCTCCTTTCTCCTTTCTCCTTTCCCCTTTCTCCTTTCCCCCTTTCTCCTTTCTCCTTTCTCCTTTCCCTTTCCCCTTTCCCTTTCTCCTTTCTCCTTTCCATTTTCCTATCCCTTTCCCTTTCCTTTCTCCTTTCCTTTCCTTTCCTTTCTCCTTTCCCTTTCCCCTTTCTCCTTTCTCCTTTCTCCTTTCTCCTTTCTCCTTTCCCCTTTCTCCTTTCTCCTTTCTCCTTTCCCTTTCCTCTTTCCCTTTCTCCTTTCCCTTTCTCCTTTCCATTTCTCCTCCTTTCCCCCCGCTCCCTTTCCCCTTTCCCTTTTCTCCTTTCCCTTTCTCCTTTCTCCTTTCCCCTTTCCCCTTTCTCCTTTCCCTTTCCCCTTTTCCTTTCCTTTCTCCTTTCTCCTTTCTCCTCCTTTCTCCTTTCTTTCCTTTCCCCTTTCTCCTTTCTCCTTTCCTCCTTCCCTTTCCCTTTCCACCCTTTCCCTTTCCCTTTCTCCTTTCTCCTTTCTTTCTCCTTTCCCTTTCCTTCTCCTTTCCCTTCTCCTTTCATTTCCTTTCCTCCTTTCTCCTTTCCCTTTCTTTTCTCCTTTTCTCATTTCCACTTTCTCCTTTCCCTTTCTCCTTTCTCCTTTCCTTTCTCCTTTCCCCCTTTCCCCTTTCCCTTTCCCTTTCCTTTCCTTTCCTCCTTTCTCCTTTCCTTTCTCCTTTCTCCTTTCCCCTTTCCCTTTTCCCCTTTCCCTTTTCTCCTTTCTCCTTTCCCCCTTTCCCTTTCTCCTTTCCTTTCCCCTTTCCCTTTTCCCTTTCCCTTTCTTTCCCTTTTCTCCTTTCCCCTTTCTCCTTTCCCCTTTCCCCTTTCTCCTTTCCTTTCCCTTTTCTCCTTTCCCCTTTCTCCTTTCCTTTCCTTTCCTCTTTTCCTTTCTCCTTTCTCCTTTCCCTTTCTCCTTCCTTTCCCTTTCCTTTCCTTTCTCCTTTCTCCTTTCCCCTTTCCTTTCTCCTTTCCCTCCTTTCCCTTTTCTCCTTTCCTTTTCTTTTCCCTCCTTTCTCCTTTCCCTTTCCCTTTCCTTTCCTTTCCCCCTTTCTCCTTTCCTTTTCTCCTTTCCTTTCCTTTCCCTTTTCTTTCCTTTCCCTTTCCTTTCTTTCCTTTCTCTTTCCACCTTTTCTCCTTTCCCTTTCTCCTTTCCCTTTCTCCTTTCTCTTTCTCCTTTCTCCTTTCCTTTTCCCCCTTTCCCCTTTCCCTTTCTCCTTTCTCCTCCTTTCCCCTTTCCTTTCTCCTTTCTCTCTCCTTTCCTTTCCTTTCCCCTTTCTCCTTTCCTTTTCCATTTCCTCCTTTCCCCTTTCCCCTTTCTCCTTTTTCCTCTCCTTTCTCCTTTCCTTTCTCCTTTCTCCTTTCCCTTTCCTTTTCTCCTTTCCCCTTTCTCCTTTCCTCCCCCCTTTCCTTTTCCCTTTCCTTTCTCCTTTTCCTTTCCCTTTTCCTTTCCTTTCTCCCTTTTCCCCTTTCTCTCCTTTCCTTTCCTTTCCTTCCTTTCCCTTTCCCTTTCCTTTCCCCTTTCTCCTTTCCCTTTCCCCTTTCTCCTTTCTCCTTTCTCCTTTCCCTTTCTCCTTTCCATTTCCCCTTTCTTTCCCCTTTCTCCTTTCCCTTTCTTTCCTTTCCTTTCCTCCTTTCTCCCTTTCTCCTTTCCTCCCCTCCTTTCCTTTCTCCTTCCCTTTTCCCCTTTCTCCTTTCCTTTCCCTTTCTCCTTTCCCTTTCTTCTTTTCTCCTTTCCTTTTCTTTCCTTTCCCTTTCTCCTTTCTCCTTTCCCCTTTCTCCTTTTTCTCCTTTCTCATTTCCTTTCTCCTTTCCCTTTCCCCTTTCTCCTTTCCCTTTTTCCTTTCCCCTTTCCCTTTCTTTCCTTTCCTTTCCCTTCTCCTTTCTCCTTTCCCTTTCCTTTCCTCTCCTTTCCCCTTTCCCCTTTCTCCTTTCTCCTTTTCCTTTCCCTTTCTCCTTTCCTTTTCTCCTTTCCCTTTCTCCTTTCCTTTCCCTTTCTCCTTTCCCTTTCCCTTTTCTCCTTTCCCTTTCCCCTTTCCTTTCCTTTCCCTTTCCTTTCTTTCCTTTCCCCTTTCTCCTTTCTCCTTTCCTTTCCCTCTCCTTTCCCTTTCCCCTTTCTCCTTTCCCTTTCTCCTTTCCCCTCCTTTCTCCTTTCTCCTTTCCTTTCCTTTCCCTTTCTCCCTTTCCTTTCCTTTCCCCTTTCCCTTTCCTTTCCCCTTTCCCTTTCCCTTTCCTTTTCCTTTCCTTTCTCCTTTCCCCTTTCCCTTTCCCCTTTCTCCTCCTTTCCTTTTCCCTTTCCCTTTTTCCTTTCCCTTTCTCCCTTTCTCATTTCCCTTCCCCTTTCCTTTTCTCCTTTCCTTTCCTTTCCCTTTCCCTTTCTCCTTTCCCCCTCCTTTCCTTTCCTTTATCCTTTCCATTTCTCCTTTTCCCTTTCCCTCCCTCCTTTCCTTTCCTTTCTCCTTTCCCCTTTCCCTTTCTCCTTCCTTTCCCTTTTCCCTTTTCCTTTCCTTTCCCTTTCCCTTTCCTTTCTCCTTTCTCCTTTTCCATTTTCCCCTTTCCCCTTTCTTCCTTTCCTTTCTCCCTCCCTTTTCCTTTTCCCCTTTCTCCTTTCCTTTCTCCTTTCCCTTTCTCCCTTTCTCCTTTCCTTTCCTTTCCCTTTCTCCTTTCCTTTCTCCTTTCCCCTTTCTCCTTTCTCCTTTCCCTTTCCTTTCCTTTCCTTTCCTTTCTCCTTTCTCTTTCCCTTTCTCCTTCCCCTTTCCTTTCCCCTTTCTCCTTTCCCTTTTCCCTTTCTCCTTTCCCCTTTCCTTTCTCCTTTCCTTTCTCCTTTCCCTTTTCTCCTTTCCCCCTTTCTCCTTTCCTTTCTCCTTTCCTTCTCCTTTCTCCTTTCCCTTTTCCTTTCTCCTTTCCCTTTCCTTTCTCCTTTCCCTTTCCCTTTCCCCCTTTTCCCCTTTCTCCTTTCCCTTTCCCTTTCTCCTTTCCCTTTCCTTTCTCCTTTCTCCTTTCTCCTTTCCTTTTCTCCTTTCCCTTTCTCCTTTCTCCTTTCTCCTTTCCCTTTCTCCTTTCCCTTTCCCTTTCCCTTTCTCCTTTCCCTTTCCCTTTCTCCTTTCTCCTTTCCCCTTTCTCCTTTCCTTTCCCTTTCTCCTTTCCTTTCCCCTTTCTCCTTTCCCCTTTCCTTTCTTTCCTTTCTCTTTTCCTTTCCTTTCTCCTTTCCTTTCTCCTTTCCTTTCTCCTTTCCTTTCCCCTTTCCCTTTCCTTCCCCTCTTCTCCTTTCCCCTTTCTCCTTTCCTTTCTTTCCCTTTCCTTTCTCCTTTCTCCTTTCCCCTTTCCTTTCTCCTTTCCCCTTTTCCCCATTCCTTTTCTCCTTTCCTTTCTCTTTCTCCTTTCTCCTTTCCCTTTCCTTTCTCCTTTCCCCTTTCTCCTTTCCCTTTCCCTTTCCTTTCTCCTTTCTCCTTTCCTTTCCCTTTCTCCTTTCCCCTTCTCCTTTCTCCTTTCCCTTTCTTTTCTCCTTTCTCCTTTCTCCTTTCCCCTTTCTCCTTTCCCTTTCCCCTTTCTCTTTCCCCTTTCTCCTTTCCCCTTTCCCTTTCCCCTTTCCCCTTTCTCCTTTCTCCTTTCCCTTCCTTTCCTTTTCTCCTTTCCCTTTCTTTCCTTTCTCCTTTCCCTTTCCCTTTCTCCTTTCCTTTTCTCCTTTCCCCTTTCTCCTTTCCCTTCCCTTTCTCCTTTCTCCTTTCTCCTTTCCTTTTCCTTTCCTTTCTCTTTTTTCTCCTTTCCTTTTCCTTTCCTTTCCCTTTCTCCTTTCTCCTTTCTCCTTTCCCTTTCCTTTCTCCTTTCCCCTTTCCCTTTCTCCTTTCTCCTTTCCCTTTCTCCTTTCCCTTTTCTCCTTTCTCCTTTCACCTTTCCCCTTTCTCCTTTCTCCTTTCCTTTCTCCTTTCCCCCTTTCTCCTTTCTCCTTTCCCCTTTCCTTTCTCCTTTCCCCTTTCTCCTTTCCACTTTCCCATTCCCTTTCTCCTTTCCCTTTCCTTTTCTCCTTTCTTTCCTTTCCCTTTCCTTTCTCCTTTCCTTTTCCTTTCCCTTTCTCCTTTCCATTTCCTTTCCCTTTCCTTTTCTCCTCCTTTCCCTTTTCCCTTTCCCCTTTCTCCTTTCCTTTCCTTTCTCCTTTCCCCTTCCTTTCTCCCTCCTTTCTCCTTTCCTCCTTTCCCTTTTCTCATTTCCACTTTCTCCCTTTCCCCTTTCTCTCCTTTCCCCTTTCTCCTTTCTCCTTTCCCTTTCCTTTTCTCATTTCCACTTTCTCCTTTCTCCTTTCCCTTTTCCTCCTTTTCTCCTTTCCCCTTTCTCCTTTCTCCTTTCCTTTCTCCTTTCTCCTTTTCCTTTCTCCTTTCCCTTTCCCCTTTCTCCTTTCTCCTTTCCCCTTTCCTTTCTCCTTTCCTTTCTCCTTTCCCTCCTTTCCCATTCCCTTTCTCCCTTTCTCCTTTCCCTTTCTTTTCTCCTTTCTCCTTTCCTCCTTTCCTCCTTTCCTTTTTCTCCTTTCCCTTTCTCCTTTCCCCTTTCTCCTTCTCCCTTTCTCCTTTCCCCTTTCCTTTTCTCCTTTCCTTTTCCCCTTTCTCCTTTCTCCTTTCCTTTCCTTTCTCCTTTCCCCTTTCTCCTTTCTCCTTTCCCCCCTTTCTCTTTTCCCTTTCCCTTTCTCCTTTCTCTCCTTTCCTTTCCCTTTCCCTCTCCTTTCCACTTTCTCCTTTCCCTTTCTCCTTTCCACTTTCTCCTTTCTCCTTTCCCCTTTCTTTTCTCCTTTCCTTTCTCCTTTCCCCTCCTTTCCCCATTTCTCTTTCCCCTTTCCCTTTCTCCTTTCCTTTCTTTCCTCCTTTCTCCTTTCTCCTTTCCCTTTTCTCATTTCCACTTTCTCCTTTCCTTTCCCTTTCTCCTTTCCTTTTTCTCCCTCCTTTCCTTTCTTTTCTCCTTTCTCTTTCCTTTCTCCTTTCTCCTTCCTTTCCTTTTCTCCTTTCCCCTTTCCTCCTTTCTCCTTTCCACCCCTTTCTCCTTTCCTCCTTTTCCATTTCTTTTCCTTTCTCCTTTCCCTTTCCCTTTTCTCATTTCCTTTCTTTCTCCTTTCTCCTTTCCCCTTTCCTTTTCCTTTCCACCCATTTCTCCTTCCCTTTCTCCTTTCTCCTTTTTCCCTTTTCTCCTTTCCCTTTCCCCTTTCCCTTTTCCCCTTTCCCTTCCCCATTTCTCCTTTCTCCTTTCTCCTTTTCCTTTCCCCTTTCTCCTTTCTCTCTTTCCTTTTCTTTTCCCTTTTCCCCTTTCTCCTTTCCCTTTCCTTTTCTCCTTTCCTTTCCCCTTTCCCTTTTTCCCTTTCCTTTCTCCTTTCTCCTTTCCCTTTTCTCATTTCCCCTTTCTCCTTTCTCCTTTCCTTTTCCCTTTCCCTTTCTCTTTCTCCTTTCCTTTTCTTTCTCCTTTCCCCTTTCCCTTTCTTTCTCTTTCCCTTTTTTCCTTTCCCCTTTCCCCTTTCTCCTTTCTCCTTTCCTTTCCTTTCCTTTCCTTTTCTCCTTTCCCTTTCCTTTTCTCCTTTCTCCTTTCCCCTTCCTTTCCCCTTTCCTTTTCCCTTTCCCCCCTTTCCCCTTTCCTTTCCCTTTCCCCTTTCTCCTTTCCCCTTTCCCCTTTCTCCTTTCTCCTTTCCTTTCTCCTTTCTCCTTTCCCACTCTTCTCCTTTCTTTTTCCTTTCCTTTCTCCTTTCTCTCCTTTCTCCTTTCCTTTCCTTTCCTTTTTTTCTCCTTTCTCCTTTCCTTTCTCCTTTCCTCTTTCCTTTCCTTTTCCCCTTTCCTTTCTCCTTTCCCTTTCCCTTTCTCCTTTCCTTTCCCCTTTCCTTTCTCCTTTCCTTTCCCCTTTCCCTCCTTCCCTTTCCCCTTTCCTCCTTTCCCTTTCTCCTTTCTCCTTTCCCCCTTTCCCTTTTCCTTTCCCTTTCTCTTTTCCCCCTTTCTCCTTTCTCCTTTCTCCTTTCCACTTTCCCCTTTCCCTTTCCCCTTTCTCCTTTCCTTTCTCCTTTCCCTTTCCCTTTCCCCTTTTCTCCTTTCTCATTTCCCTTTCCTTTTCTCCTTTCCCTTTCTCCTTTCCCCTTTCCCTTTCTCCTTTCCCTTTCCCTTTCCCCCTTTCCTTTCTCCTTTCCCCTTTCTCCTTTCTCCTTCCCCTTTCCCTTTTCTCCTTTCCCCTTTCTCCTTTCCTTTCCCCTTTCTCCTTTCCCTTTCCTTTCTCCTTCCCTTTCTCCTTTCCTTTTCTCCTTTCCCTTTTCCTTTCTCCTTTCTCCTTTCCCCTTTCTCCTTTCTCCTTTCCTTCCCTTTTTCTCCTTTCCTTTCCTTTCTCCTTTCCCTTTCTCCTTTCCCTTCCCTTTCCCCTTTCCCCTTTCTCCTTTATCTTTCTCCTTTCCTTTTCTTTCCCCTTTCTCCTTTCTCCTTTCCTTTCTACTTTCTCCTTTCTCCTTTCCTTTTCTCCTTTCTCCTTTCTCCTTTCTCCTTTCCTTTCTCCTTTCCTTTCCCTTTCTCCTTTACCCTTTCCCCTTTCTCCTTTCTCCTTTCCCCTTTCTCCTTTCCCTTTCTCCTTTCTCCTTCCCCATTCCCTTTTCTCCTTTCCTTTCCTCTTTCTCCTTTCTCCTTTTCCCCTTTCCCTTTCTCCTTTCCCCTTTCTCATTTCCCCTTTCCCTTTCTCCTTTCCTTTCTCCTTTCACCTTTTCCTTCCCTTTCTCCCCCCTTTCTCCTTTCCTTTTCTCCTTTCCCCTTTCTCCTTTCTCCTTTCTCCTTTCCCCTTTCTCCTTTCCCCCTTTCTCCTTTCTCCTTTCCCCTTTCTCTTTCTCCTTTCCTTTCTCCTTTCTCCTCTCCTTTCTCCTTTCTCCTTTCCCCTTTCTCCTTTCCCTTTCCCTTTCTCCTTTCTCCTTTCCTTTTCTCCCCTTTCTCCTTTCTCCTTCCCCATTCCTTTCCTCCTTTCCCTTTCCTTTCCTCTTTCTCCTTTCTCCTTTCCCTTTCTTTCCTTTCTCCTTTCCCTTTCTCCTTTCCTTTTTCTCCTTTCCTTTTCTCCTTTCTCCTTCTCCTTCCTTTCTCCTTTCCCCTTTCCTTTTCTTTCCTTTCCCTTTCCCCTTTCTCCTTTCTCCTTTCCCCTTTCTCCTTTCCTCCTTTCTCCTTTCTCCTTTCCCTTTCTCTTTCCCCTTTCTCCTTTCTCCTTTCCTTTCCTTTCCCCTTTCTCCTTTCTCCTTTCCCTTTCCTCATTTCCACTTTCTCCTTTCTCCTTTCCCTTTCTCCTTTCTCCTTTCCCTTTTCTCCTTTCCCCTTTCCCTTTCTCCTTTCCCTTTCCTTTCTCCTTTCTCCTTTCTCCTTTCCCCTTTCCCTTTTCTCATTTCCACTTTCTCCTTTCTCCTCCCCCTTTCACTTTTCTCCTTTCCCCTTTCTCCTTTCTCCTTTCGCCTTTCCCTTTTCTCATTTCCACTTTCTCCTTTCTCCTTCCCCTTTCACTTTTCTCCTTTCCCCTTTCTCCTTTCTCCTCTCCCTTTCTCCTTTCTCATTTCCCCTTTCTCCTTTACCCTTTCCCCTTTCTCCTTTCTCCTTTCCCCTTTCCCCTTTCTCCTTTCCCCTTTCCTTTCTCCTTTCTCCTTTCCCCTTTCCCCTTTCTCCTTTCCCCTTTCTCCTTTCTCCTTCCCCATTCCTTTTCTCCTTTCCTTTCCTCTTTCTCCTTTCTCCTTTTCCTTTCCTTTCTCCTTTCCCTTTTCTCCTTTCCCTTTCTCCTTTCCCTTTTCTCCTTTCTCCTTCTCCTTCCCCTTTCTCCTTTCCCCTTTCCCTTTTCTCCTTTCCCCTTTCCCCTTTCTCCTTTCTCCTTTCCCCTTTCTCCTTTCCCCTTTCTCCTTTCTCCTTTCCCCTTTCCCTTTTCCTTTCCCCTTTCTCCTTTCTCCTTTCCCTTTCCTTTTCCCCTTTCTCCTTTCTCCTTTCTCCTTTCCTTTTCTCATTTCCACTTTCTCCTTTCTCCTTTCCCTTTCTCCTTTCTCCTTTCCTTTTCTCCTTTCCCCTTTCCCCTTTCTCCTTTCCCTGTCCCTTTCTCCTTTCTCATTCTCCTTTCCCCTTTCCCTTTTCTCATTTCCACTTTCTCCTTCCCCTTTCCTTTTCTCCTTTCCTTTCTTTCTTTCTCCTTTCCCTTTCCCTTTTCTCATTTCCACTTTCTCCTTTCTCCTTCCCCTTTCCTTTTCTCCTTTCCCTTTCTCCTTTCTCCTTTCTCCTTTCGCCTTTCCTTTTCTCATTTTCCACTTTCTCCTTCCCTTTCTCCTTTCTCCTTTCCCTTTTTTCTCCTTTCCTTTCCCTTTCCCCTTTCCCCTTTCTCCTTTCTCCTTTCTCCTTTTCCATTTCCCCTTTCTCCTTTCTCCTTTCCCTTTCCCATTTCCCCTTTCTCCTTTCTCCTTTCTCCTTTCCTTTCCCCTTTCTCCTTTCTCCTTTCTCCTTTCCTTTTCTCATTTCCACTTTCTCCTTTCTCCTTTCCCTTTCTCCTTTCTCCTTTCCTTTTCTCATTCCCCTTTCCCTTTCTCTTTCCCCTGTCCTTTCTCCTTTCTCCTTTCTCCTTTCCCTTTTCCCTTTTCTCATTTCCACTTTCTCCTTCCCCTTTCACTTTTCTCCTTTCCCCTTTCTCCTTTCTCCTTTCGCCTTTCCCTTTCTCATTTCCACTTTCTCCTTTCTCCTTCCTTTCACTTTTCTCCTTTCCCCTTTCTCCTTTCTCCTTTCTCCTTTCTCCCTTTCCTTTTCTCATTTCCACTTTCTCCTTCCTTTCTCCTTTCTCCTTTCCATTTTCTCCTTTCCCCCTTTCCCCTTTCCCTTTTCCCCTTTCCCCTTTCTCCTTTCTCCTTTCTCCTTTTCCATTTCCCCTTTCTCCTTTCTCCTTTCCCTTTCCTTTCCCATTTCCCCTTTCTCCTTTCTCCTTTCCTTTCTCCTTTCCTTTCCTTTTTCTCCTTTTCCTTTCCCCCTCTCCTTTCCCCTTTCCCTTTCTCCTTTCTCCTTTCCCTTTCCTTTTCTCCTTTCCCTTTCCTTTCTCCTTTCCTTTTCTCCTTCCCCCTTTCCCCTTTCTCCTTTCTCCTTTCTCCTTTCTCCTTTCCCTTTCTACTTTCCTTTCCTTTCCTTTTCTCCTTTCCTTTTCTCCTTTCCTTTTCCCCTTTCCTTTCTCCTTCCCCCTTTCCTTTTCTCCTTTCCTTTTTCCTTTTCCCTTTCCTTTCTCCTTTCCTTTCTCCCCTTTCCCCCTTTCTCCTTTCTCCTTTCCCTTTCTCCTTTCCCCCCTTTCCCCTTTCTACTTTATCCTTTCCCTTATCTCCTTTCCCCTTTCCCTCTTCTCCTTTCCTTTCCTCCTTTCCCCTTTCCCCTTTCTCCTTTCTCCTTTCCTTTCCTTTTCTCCTTTTCCCCTTTCCCCTTTCTCCTTTCTCCTTTCTCCTTTCCCCTTTCCTTTTCTCCTTTCCCTTTTCCCCTTTCCCTTTCTTTCTCCTTTCCCTTTCCCTTTCTCCTTTCCCCTTTCCCCTTTCCCCGTTCTCCTTTCCCCTTTCCCCGTTCTCCTTTCCCCTTTCCCCTTTCCCTTACCCCTTCCTTTCCCCTTTCCCTTTCTCCTTTCCCCCTTTCTCCTTCCCTTTCTCCTTTCCTTTTCTCCTTTCGACCTTTCCTTTCTCCTTTCCCTTTCTCCTTTCTCCTTTCCTTCCTTTTCTCCTTTCCCCTTTCCCCTTTCTCCTTTCCCTCTCCCTTTTCTCCTTTCTCCTTTCCACTTTCCCCTTTCTCCTTTCTCATTTCTCCTTTCTCCTTTCTCCTTTCTCCTTTCCCTTTTCTCCTTTCCCCTTTCTCCTTTCTCCTTTCTCCTCTCCCTTTCTCCTTTCTCATTTCCCCTTTCTCCTTTACCCTTTCCCCTTTCTCCTTTCTCCTTTCCCCTTTCCCCTTTCCCCTTTCCCCTTTCTCCTTTCTCCTTCCCCATTCCCTTTTCTCCTTTCCCCTTTCTCCTTTCTCCTTCTCCTTCCCCTTTCTCCTTTCCCCTTTCCCTTTCTCCTTTCCCCTTTCCCTTTCTCCTTTCTCCTTTCCCTTTCTCCTTTCCCCTTTCTCCTTTCTCCTTTCCCCTTTCTCTTTTCCTTTCCCCTTTCTCCTTTCTCCTTTCCCCTTTCCCTTTCCCCCTTTCTCCTTTCTCCTTTCCTTTTCTCATTTCCACTTTCTCCTTTCTCCTTTCCCTTTCTCCTTTCTCCTTTCCCTTTTCTCCTTTCCCCTTTCCCCTTTCCCTTTCTCCTTTCCCCCTTTCCCCTTTCTACTTTATCCTTTCCCCTTTCTCCTTTCCCTTTCTCCTTTCTCCTTTCCCCTTTCTCTTTTCCTTTCCCCTTTCCCCTTTCTCCTTTCTCCTTTCTCCTTTCCCTTTTCTCATTTCCACTTTCTCCTTTCTCCTTTCCCTTTCTCCTTTCTCCTTTCCCTTTTCTCCTTTCACCTTCTCCTTCCCTTTCTCCTTTCCCCTTTCCCTTTTCTCCTTTCCCCTTTCCCCTTTCTCCTTTCTCCTTTCCCCTTTCTCCTTTCCCCTTTCTCCTTTCTCCTTTCCCCTTTCTCTTTTCCCTTTCCCCTTTCTCCTTTCTCCTCTCCCTTTCTCCTTTCTCATTTCCCCTTTCTCCTTACCCTTTCCCCTTTCTCCTTTCCCCTTTCCCCTTTCTCCTTTCCCCTTTCTCCTTTCTCCTTCCCCATTCCCTTTTCTCCTTTCCCCTTTCCTCTTTCTCCTTTCTCCTTTTCCTTTCCCTTTCTCCTTTCCCCTTTCTCCTTTCCCTTTTCTCCTTTCCCTTTTCTCCTTTCTCCTTCTCCTTCCCCTTTCTCCTTTCCCCTTTCCCTTTTCTCCTTTCCCCTTTCCCCTTTCTCCTTTCTCCTTTCCCTTTCTCCTTTCCCCTTTCTCCTTTCTCCTTTCTCTTTCCCTTTCCCCTTTCTCCTTTCTCCTTTCCCTTTTCCCTTTCCCCTTTCTCCTTTCTCCTTTCTCCTTTCCCTTTCCCTTTCTCCTTTCTCCTTTCCCCTTTTCCCCTTTCCCCTTTCTCCTTTCCCCTTTCTCCTTTCCCCTTTCCCCTTTCTCCTTTCCCTTTTCCCCTTTCCATTTTCTCCTTTCCCTTTTCTCCTTTCTCCTTTCCCCTTTCTCCTTTCTCCTTTCCCCTTTCTCCTTTCTGCTTTCCCCTTTCTCCTTTCCCCTTTCTCCTTTCTCCTTTCTCATTTCTCCTTTCCCCTTTCTCCTTTCTCCTTTCCCTTTCTCCTTTCCTTTTTTTCAGTCCACTAATGCAATACTAATAAATGCCCAGTGCACTACTTTTGTGATTTGTTTTGTGTTTACCAGCATTTGTAACTTGAGTGCGATAATTACCTGTACAAAACAGTTCATCTGATAATGTTTTCTTCATGGTGATGGAAAGTCTAAAGGTCACAGGAGGTTGGTGGCACCTTAATTAGGGAGAACGGGCCCGTGGTAATGACTGGAGTGGAATTAGCGGAATGGTGCCAAATACATCAAACACATGGTTTCCATGGTTTCCATGTGTTTGATCCCATTCCATTTGCTCCGTTCTGGACATTATTATGAGCCGTTCTCCCCTCAGCAGCCTTCTGCAGTACAGGTACAAACCGAGATGACCAGCCTATGTGCAATAGAGTAATGTACATTTACATAAAGTGGTTTCTAAGGCTTATTTGATCAATAAAAATATATAATTTGATGGAATGTTTTGTGTGTTTGCCCATAACTTTGCACCTTCTGATGTAAATGTTTGAGTACAGGGTTTTGTTCGTTCTGTATGACATGTGAATGTCAATAGCAGAGAAAGGACACTCTTACAATTCCAACTATTGGATCCTGCAAGGTACTGCTCTTAATTATACAACTACCTTTTTTTGCCAAAGCAGAGATGCTTGAAAACACGTTTTTGCCAGCGCTGCAAACATCTATACGGTCTGCTAATACAAATAAAGGACCAGTGCACTACTTTGGTGAAAACATCTATTTCACCACCCTCAATTTTTTAAATATATATATTTAGTTAATTATTATTTTTCAGGAGGTGCTGCAGCACCCTCAGCTGCCCTACTTCCTGCAGCTATGATCCTCTGCCAGCATCCCTAATCCCCACCTGAAGCCTGCCTGTCTCTGGATTAATGCTTTTCCACCTCTCACTCTATCAGTCTAGTTTGTCCATCTTCCTGAATTCAAATGAGATATTCTAAAAGATACATTTTTCTGGTAAAACATTCATTAAATATTAAGTTATTTAGCTATAGTGGATGTATACAACTGCTTTATATAATGAGCACCCAGATAGTGCAACTGCTGCTTAGGCAAAACTAAAATATCAGACAGAGACAAGTTGGCCTGGGAAAAAAACATACACGCGATGCCTCCTAGTTGGCTACTATGTCGCCATATTAATATTCTCAGAGCCACCTTGATGATACAAAATGTTTCAATATTCTCAGAGCCACCTAGATGATACAAAACTTTTCAATATTCTCAGAGCCACCTTGGTAAAATGTTTCAATATTCTCAGAGCCACCTAGACGATACAAAATGTTTCAATATTCTTAGAGCCACCTAGATGATACACAATGTTTCAATATTCTCAGAGCCACCTTAATGATACACAATGTTTCAATATTCTCAGAGCCACCTAGACGATACAAAATGTTTCAATATTCTTAGAGCCACCTAGACGATACAAAATGTTTCAATATTCTCAGAGCCACCTTGGTAAAATGTTTCAATATTCTCAGAGCCACCTAGATGATACAAAATGTTTCAATATTCTCAGAGCCACCTAGATGATACAAAATGTTTCAATATTCTCAGAGCCACCTAGATGATACAAAATGTTTCAATATTCTCAGAGCCACCTAGATGATACAAAATGTTTCAATATTCTCAGAGCCACCTAGATTATACAAAATGTTTCAATATTCTTAGAGCCACCTAGATGATACAAAATGTTTCGATATTCTCAGAGCCACCTTGATAATACAAAATGTTTCAATATTCTTAGAGCCACCTTGATGATACAAAATGTTTCGATATTCTCAGAGCCACCTTGATAATACAAAATGTTTCAATATTCTTAGAGCCACCTTGATGATACAAAATGTTTCAATATTCTCAGAGCCACCTTGATAATACAAAATGTTTCAATATTCTCAGAGCCACCTTGATAATACAAAATGTTTCAATATTCTCAGAGCCACCTTGATGATACAAAATGTTTCAATATTCTCAGAGCCACCTTGATGATACAAAATGTTTCAATATTCTCAGAGCCACCTAG